>NC_136067.1:1735517767-1736108950 GCF_964261635.1 Lissotriton helveticus
TTTGGCAAGGGCTCCTTGTCTTGCCGGAAACTGATTTGTAAGACCATATTCCAAACGTATCTGGGCTTGGGAAATGTGACGCGAAATTGAAAAAAGGTTTTGAACAGAGTGGAATGGGCAAGATTTAGGACTATGGAGTCCCGGGTTGCCATCATCACAGAGCCGTATGTAAGCGATGGCAGAAATTTAGCAGCTACAATCTTTAAAATGTGACCGGTGGAATTTCCGCATAGATGTTTTTGGACGGTTTTGAAGGCAAATTGGAGTTGCTTGGCTTTCGATTTCCCCTGTTCCAGGTGCTGTTTGTACCTTAACTTATGATCCAGTAAAATGCCCAAGTATTTGTATTGTTCTACCTGAGATAGTATGGTAGAATTTATCTTCCAGGCAAATTTATTTCTCTTCTTGCGTGAACCAGAGAAACATAAGATGTTTGTTTTCTTAAGATTTATTGATAATCGTGCATTCGAAAGATATGTCGCGAGTTTGGAGATCATACTTTGTAAACCAAGAGGAGTTTGTGACAAGAGCACAATGTCATCTGCATATTGTAGACTCATTATGGGTAAATTACCCAATTTTGGTGGATCTCCCTGGATGGAGCGTAAGTCACTTTCTAGGTCCGCGGTGTATATGTTGAAGAGGCAGGGGGCCAATACACAGCCTTGTTTCAAGCCGTTTAGCGTACAAAATTTATTTGTCAAGCATCGCCGTCTCCTTTTTTCACTTGGACCCATGTGTATGAATAAAGCTCTGTGATTACTCCCAGTAGCTTTGCCGGCGCGCCCCAGGCTTTCATTTTGATCCAAAGTTTGGATCTGGGGACTTTGTCAAAGGCCGCTTTTAAGTCCAAAAAGTCCTGTTTTTATGTCACTAGGGGGGAGTTGTTATATGTTTCTTCTGTGAAATGACAAAAATAAAGTTTTTTTAAAAAAAAGAAACCCTCCTGCACTAAGCTCACAGTTAACTGAAAAATATGAGGTTGAGGTTCATATATCGTCAGGCCACTCTGATCAGAAGTTCTGTGTAAAACTGTTTTTACGCTTAGAGTACCTCCAGGCCACACTGATTAGGAGTGCTGAGTGAAACTATTTTTACAGTTAAGAGTACCTTTAGGCCACAGTTTATGTTTGATTAGACAAGAACGGCTGACAATAGCAGCCAAACCTCTTGGAGTTGTTTTCTGGTATTCAATTTGCATTGGGTATATGTCATGCTTTATACTGTACAGTGGGTGCAATAGAGTGAAGCTCAACCCCCTTTGGGGAGGAAATACTGTTCATAAAGTTTATGCTTAGATGCTCGATCCCACTCTGACAGAAGTGGCCATAAATACCAACTGGAGGTCACATTCTAAGGTGGTCTATGTGGCTGGATTTGCCATGTGTGTTATCTAGGATGACGCTTACTACCAGGTATTGTTTTGGCTTTTTCTGTTGAATGCAACTGTCCTGTCATCCTGTCCTTGGGCTGAATGCAGGCCATATGCTGTGCATACTGCTACAATTTTCCACGTGTGTTTGAGGCTTGTACCATATCTGCTGTCTCCTTCACAGGAAGCGCTAGGGGTGAACAGAGGACAGTTGTGTTCTGTTGATCTGATAACAGGTCACTCTGAAATCTAACAAGTGTTTTATGGTGAATTTGAGTAGTTCGAGCAGCAGTTGTTCTGTGGTGTGATGCACTCCTAAGAGTGGGACCTTTCTATGAATTGATCTGATGCTAACAATGTACTAAGTGCACTACAGACTGGAGTGGCAGGGCTGAGTCATGTTTTAAAATGCTACTTGAGTGGATGGCAAAAAGAGTGTAGCTGCCTTCTAGTAGCATAATATTTACAGGCCCAGGGTACATCTAGTACCATTACTATGGATTCATAAATAAAATAAATATGCCAATTTTACCATTTTTTGAAATAAAGAAAACGTTATCACTGTTTAACAGGGTTAAAGTGCACAGAGTCCAAATGCCAACTAAAACAAGTTCAGCGGTTAGTTTTGGGGAATAATACACCATCAATGTCATATCTAACAAAACCTTTAACGTATTATTCAGTATCGTTTGTCATCATGAAACTTGAATAAGCAGAAACTAGGTAATAAAACGTAATGCTGTTCCGTAGCAGGGCCCCAACATTGTCTGGGCCGGCCCCCCAAAATCCTTAAGAATATACGGGGCCAATGATTTATGAGCCGGATTCATAATTGAACTTATCTGATTTAGCCACAAAATATGATAGCATCACAAACATCTCATATGAGACAGTCCAAATACAATGTTGGACCACATGGCATGTAGCAGCCATTGTAAGTGTCCTGCCAATCTTGATATGCGAAACTCCAAATTAGTATTTTTTTTCTTACGTCGCACATGTACTTCCTTTGGAGAGCCACACGTTTATGCTAAGCAAGGGCAGTTGTCCGTGTTAAATTTAGGACATTTGCAATGAGGTTCAATGCAAGACCCCATTTTTACCACCTGCTTGTGATCCTAACTGATCTTGCATCCATTTCCCTTGTGCATGACTGATTTTCAGTTCCGGTAAGTAGCATGGTGACCTTTGCCAGTGTAGGCAGCACGGCACACATCTTATTTCACGGTCCCTGCAAGACATTTCTGTTTGAATCACCTTTCCCATGAGAGAAAACTAGGTTGTCAATTTAGGATTAAGGAAAACATGAATTATCTAAATTACAAGTTGCCCAATTATCAGAATCTGTGTATGCTTGCATAGTGAACATTAAGTAAACATATAGTTTTTGGTGCGCACTTAAGTAAAAATCTAATTAGAATGCGCACCAAAAACTATATGTAATGTGTTGAATCTGACAAACAAGAAATAGTACTGTTTTTTAGTCCTATGGATTGGTAAACATGGTTTACCATACCATTTAGGAGAAATCAAAAGTAGAATAATTGAAACGTGGTTTCTGTGAATACAATCTTTCTTTAACATAATACTTTATTTTATGTATTTATTTCATTCTTCCTTGGCAAACTCCATTCTCTTCTCCCTTTGCTGGGTTTTGCTGTACTTAATTCTTCCTTTCAGTCGATTCCTAATACTTTGACGCCTTATCCCCTTTGTCCCTAGGCATGAAAAGCTGCTAGATTGTTTTATTGTTGAAATATGACTCTAATGCTGTTCCTCCTGTCCCTCGGGCCCTTCTTCTATGTTAATCTTTTTTTCATTCTGCTCAACGTCAAGCCAGCACTGCTCGCAAAGAATTTAAATAGTTCACCGCAGAGCTACCCGCACAATGTAGATTAAGGTAGAAGAAGAACCCAGGAGATAGACGGGGAACACAAACAATAAAACAACACAAGGTTAATTGACAAGAAAAGGCAAAACATATGTTTGTGACTCGTATAAACAGCATGACCTCGGTTCAATGACAGAAAGGAAGGGAGAGACAAAGGTAGAGACAAGCAAAAAGAGGAGCACAAGGCTAGGCAGACCCGCAGAGGGAGGTTGTGAGAGGGAGAGACAGACATTCAATACTGTAAACAGGAAGGCTTGCAGCTGAAGGCGTGCATGCTAGAGCAGCAGCACAGATGTATAGAAACAGGCGGATACCTCGGCAGCAGGACAAATGCAAACGCAGATAAATCGACAAATGAATAAACATCGAGGAAGGCGAAGAAAAATCCGATATTAAGGTAGGAAAAGATGCACAAATGTGGCCAAGCAAACTGAAACGTAAAATCGCAACAAGTCTGCCAATCAACGTAGAAGAATCAGATTGGATTTCACTGCTTGATTACTGCTGTAATGCTTTCTAAGCATGACAATGTACCTGCAGAAATCATCATCACTAAAGCCGTATTGTAATACCCTGCAGGAAAATGGATAAGAGTATTGACTTTGGAATGCTGCTTTGAAAGTGTATCATTTGAAGCACTTCTTCCTCAGCGTCTGCCTTGCTCTCCCGGTGCTAGTTTGCACCTCGCAGGCAAACGAGCCACTGCCTAAACGAGCGACTAAAACCAATCAGGTGCATCGTAGAGCATCTACTCTCCCAGGTGCTGCGCCAATCACCAACTTCCTGAAAATACACCCTTTCCTGTGGGTCCCGGTGTCGAGGGATCAGTTTATTTCTGTTAACTTTGTTTTCCTTCGTGCCTTCGATGAACATAAATAATTTCCTAACCCCTGCGCTGCTTTTTCGGGCTATTTGGGGTAGTTCGCGCTTAGGTCACTGTACCTTGTTGAACACAAATGGTATCCAAGCCAAATTTGAGTCCTTTTCTTCCAACATCATGGGGATTCTAAAGGTACCCAGGGTTTGTGGATTCTCCTGCCTGGAGGGGAACAAGAAATTAGCCAAAATACAGCAAAACATTTTTTGTGTGAAAAATGGGAAAAAAGGCCTATATATATGAAAGTGTCTGTTTTTTTTTTATCTGCAAATGGTATCAACAAAAGTGGTTGTGGTGCTGAAATCACCATCTTCCCAACTTTCAGGGTCAAGCAGACTTTTGTCGGAAAAAAAACATTTTTTACACAGTTTGGCATTTTTCTGGGACATAGCCTATTTTTGCTAATTTTTGTGCTTTCAACCTCCTTCCAGTGAATGGTAGAAATGGGTATGAAAGCAATCATGGATCCTGGAAAACTATACATTTTAGAAAATAGACACATTTCTGAATTCAGAAAGGGGTCCATTTTTGTAGATCCTTCAAGGTTTCTTTATAGAAACTAACAGTTGAATAAAGGGAAAATTGAAAATGAGTTGAAAAAACAGCGATTTGTGTCAATGTTTTCACGTGTAACTTCTTCTAATTATGACAGCTGTTTGCAAGCAATATATCTTTACATCCATTGGACCTCTCTGGTTGTGGGGATATATAGGACTTCTAGGTTCACCAAGAACCTGACGAACCCAGAACTAATGACTGAGCAGCATCTTGCAATGGTTTTTTATTATGTACCAGGTATATAGCAATTAATTTGGGAAAATATATACATGGAAAAATCGGTATGAAAGACAACTATGTTTTTTCTGAAATTGGAACAAAATATAGAGTTTAGAAACAGTAGATATGTGCACATTTCCGAAATTGTTAGTACCCATACTAGCATGAGAATTATAGGTCATTTTTCAAAATGACTTCTTTTTTACACATTGTCTTTCATTTGGAAGGCAGAAATGCATTGAAAAAACAATAAACAACAAAGTTCTCGAGGGATATAAAAAACTTCAACACAGAGCAAGTATACCCCTTTCTTACGGAAGATTTTTATTTAAACAACAACCCGAGTTCACTGAACTACAATACAGTGGACGCTCTTGATGAAAGTTCATAACTTTCTCTGATTCCTCTTCAGATTCAGACCAGGGAGCATATCATAACTACCAACGATACACTCACCCTATTCAAACAAAGCTTTATTTGATTTGAATGGTTCCACCCTAAGTGGGCGTGGCTTCTACTCAAGGATTACTGTCACTCATCCCAATTCACAGCACAGTGGTGCAGGGAGGGGGCATGGCCTGATGTTACAAGAGTGCAAACGCGTCCTATGGCACATTTTAAGTTGTGTAATTAAGTCCCCTTGAATCCTGAGTGTCCCTGGGGACCAATTAGCCCACCAGGTATGACCAGTAAGCGCCACAGAGTTGTGTTGCTGAGAGGTGTAAAAAGGGGTGTGGTCTTGGACCAGCTCTTAACAACGCAGCTCAGTGGTGCTTACTGGAGGGACATGGTGGGCTAGTTGGCCCCCACGTACCCTCAGGATTCAAGGGGAATTAATCCCCTAAATTAAAACCCGCCAGGGGGTGCGTTTGCACAGTGGTGAAGGGAGGGGGCGGGACCTGATGGGACATGTGTCAACTTATGCAATCACTCCACCAAAACCCAAGCACTTATAAATTCACCATGCACTCACCTTGCAGCACTCTAATCATCCAGTCACTACCCATGCACTAACTCATGCACTGCTATAATACCCTGAGCAGTACCCATGCAGTCCAGCCATTGCCCTGTCACTACCCATGCACTCCTCCAATCACCCAGCGAGCACCATGTACTTATCCAATCACTCCGCCAAAACCCAGGCACTTATAAATTCACCATGCACACTCCTTGCAGTACTCTAATCTTCCAGTCAGTACCCATGTATTCATGGAGTGACCCAGGCACTAACACATGCACTGCTACAATCCCCTGTGCACTACCCATGCAGACCTCCAAGGCTGGTGCTGAATCTTCCCAAGCATCATTCGGCCTCATCTTCTCTTTGTTCGCTGCACTGGCTCCCAGTGGACAGCAGAGTTTTGTTTAAAACCTTATGTCTCACCCATAATGCATACTATGGACATGGCCCGGTGGGCATAAAAAACATCTTCCATAGGTAAGCTCCCTCCAGAAACCTCAGGTCAGTTAATAAAAATCTGCTTGCGATTCCCAGATTTAAAAAGATGAGATGGGGTGGGAGAGCGTTTTCGCTGGCTGCAGCCAAGGCGTGGAATTCTCTCTCCGGTTCCCTCTCGGGCCAACAAGCCCATTCCATTTTATGTAAAACCCTTAAGACCTGGCTGTTTCTTGTGAGACGGGTTTGAGCACAAATGCTGGTTTGTCTGTAGGCTTGTCTGTACACAGCGCCTTGATGCCCTTGGGTTTAGTCTGTGCTTAATAAATTGCACTTTCATTCATTCATTCATTCATTCAAATTGATGTAATAATTAGTGATTCCATGATTGGATTATTTGATTTACTAGTCAGACCCTAGTACAGTGCACCATGTGTGCCCAGGGCTTGTAAATCAAATGCTGCTGGTGGGCTTGCAGCACTGGATTGTGCCACCCACAGAAGCAGCTTGTAAAGTGTGACTCAGGCTCGCCATTGCCAGGCCTGTGTGCAGTCTGTGACTGCCACGTCGACTTGGCAGGTGCACCCACTTGCCATTCCCTAAACCATCCCTTTTTTTCATATCACACACCCCTATGGTAGGTCCAAGGGCAGGGTGCATTGTAAGTACAAGGTAGGACATGCCCTGGTGTGTGTATCATGCCCTAGCAGGCATGTCTCTAGGGCAATACCAGTGGCAGGTAGCACAGCACCTTTTCCACTTTATTGTAAATAGTTTGTATTATAATATTGTTTGTTCACGGTCCTGAAGAATCGCAACTGATCATTTTATGACAAGTCTGGGGCGAGAAAATGTCGACCATCTGGGAGTAGAGTAGGTAATTTGTCGTGTAGAAAACAAAATACGCTACCCCTCCCTTATTATTTTATTCATGTAGGGTACCTAACAGAATAAAGTCTTCAAGAGGATTCTCTGACCTGTTTTAAACTGCACAACACACATCTAATCCGGACTAGGCCCCTCACACCTACTGCACCCTTACGGCAAGGAATAAAAGGGCAAAGAGCCCCTTTAAGGGTGCCCGTTGGGAATTGCAGCGCCAGCCCAACGAGGAGCAGGCTCATATGATGAAGCATGACATCTAGCTTGCTGGGTGTGTGAGGGCCCTAGTTTCGAATGGAGGAATTCCCCCCTCCTTTGCTGACCCCCTGTAACACATTGCCAGACATCTCCAGCCATGGCATTTTAATGGTAACTATTATTTCACCTAGGAACTTCGTACCCTTTTTTGTTTAAATGCATTTAGGGCTTGTATGCTGGACCTCTTATATGCCCACATATTGTTCCCTCCCTTTGATAAACAATATAGGGGTATCATCACCTTCTTCCAAATTTCCCTTTGTTTTCTAGTCTCCTTGCTACTATACTGCCATGTTTTGCTATAAATCTGTCTACCTGTTGGAGAATATTGGAGTGATTTTGTGAAAACCTAATGGCTGTTGCCTATAAATTAGTTGCTGCTGCTTGTATATAGGGTCCTATTCACAAACAGCTTTTTGTAGCACTGTTAAATCTGTCAGACTAGGCTGGACTTTCACCAATTTTTTTCTCTTCTTCACCCCTCCTATTTTTGCTGAATTTGTTTTTGTTGGCCCTAGAACTCAATGCACTTTACCACTGCTAACCAGTGCTTAAGTGCTTGTACTCACTTCCTAAAACATGGTATAACTAGCTTACACATGATTGATATATTTAATGTATCTATAAGTTCCTATTAAAGTGGTCAGCCATATACCCAGGGCATGTAAGTTAAATGCTACAGTATTTATTGTGCCACCTAGTTAAGTAGCCCTTTAAAACATGTCTCAGACCTGCCACTGTAGCCTGTTAGCAGTTTTAGCCTGCCAATTCAATTTGGTAAATTAACTCCTTTGCCAAGCCTATAACTCCTTTTCTAATACAAAGAAGCCACTAGAGCAGGGTGCATTGTAATTGAAAAGTTGGCAATGTATGCTTAAGTTGCCTATGTCCTGGTCTCCCATAAAGTAACATTTGGTTGCCTCCTTACATTTAAAATATGATAACTTTTTAGTGGGACCAGGTGGGAAGTCATGTCTCATGTCTGAGAAATTGTAAATAAAGATCCTTTTTATTGGTAAAGTCGTATTTTAAGTCACAATTTTGAAAAATGCCACTTTTAGAAAGTTGGCATTTTGCTGCCTATTTGGTGCCCGTAGCCTGTTTCTAGGTCACATAACTAGGTGTGAGTGGCAGTTCGCATAAGCATATTACTTCCAGATATCCACCTAATAGGGGGATTAGGTGTGCCTGGAAGGGCCATCTCAGCCAGTATGGAGCGGTGCTGGACACAGCCACACTTTCAATTCAATAGGCTGTGCCCTTCTCAAACACAAAGGAATTCACACTAATCTATTGGGTTTATAGCCAGGCTGCAGCCAGGACTGGTAGGTAGAAAATTACAAGAACCTCTGATAGGGAGACTTCTAGAAACGTCTCCTACTTTAAAAAAGCCAATAGGTACAAACATAAGGGGACCCCCCTCCCCCCTCAGAACCACTCTTCAGATCACTTCTGGACCTGTGGAAGACTCAGAAGAAGGACTGCTCTGCTGCTCTTCTGCAGAAAGGACTGCTCTGCTACCCGGCTGCTGTTCTCCTACTCTGCTGCCCTGGTGCTTTGCTGCCCAACTGCCTGAATGAGAAGGACTGGATCTGCACCTTGGACCCAGGACTACAAGAGTGACTCCAAGGGCTAGTTGGCTGCCCTACTGATCTTAGCCTCAGGGCCAGAAAGGCTACAACCATCCTGAACCCTACACCAGTAATCGGCCTGCTATGAATCCAAATCCCAAAGTAGTGCCCCTGGAGTCCTGAACTCTCAGAAGTGGGGATAAAGGTTCTCTGCCAGCCCACCTGTGGTCTCCACCAGAACTGACCCAGCACAATGCAAACCCGATGCAGCACCTCTCAGCTTCTTCACGGAACTAACGAAGCATGACACAGCCTCAATGCAAACCTGCATTTCAGCCATCACTGCTCATCAATACTGCATCTGCACAAAGCATCCTTGACGCAAGCCACATAGCAACCCTCACAGTCCTTTTGAACCTGCACTGCGCAATGCATTCCCAATGAGGACCTCCCTTCGTTCCTCAGGTCTGCCACAGCGCGGCATAACGCTCTTCATCTAGAATGTAAGGTACATTCCTCAGCAGGCCTAATTTGGTCCCCAGAAAAAGCCAGCGCTCCATCATGAACTTGTGACTCTGTTCAAGTCTGGCGCTTTGTGCTTTTAAGCATCATTTTTACCGAAATCTTTAAAAGTACATATCTCCGGGTATACTAATTGGATTTTTGTTCTTTTGGGGTCAAATAATTTATTAGAAGATACTCCATTTTTCGAAATTGGTGTCTTTTTTTCTTAAGCTGTGTTTTTACATTATTATTGGTGGAGTGCTGCACAATTAGTTTGCACATTGCCACTGAGTTTAGCCTGAATGCCTTTGTGGCAAGCTACCAGGGGATTAAGCACAGGTTACATTTGTGACTTTTGTGAATCACCCTGATGGATATTGTGGTTGTCTCTTAAGCAGGATTAACACCCCTCCCCCTAAACCAGCAACCAGTTTCTCAAAAGCCAGTTTTGTAGTACTACCATAGTACTACAAAAAAATTACAAGATACTATTTACAAAACCTATGTGTGGAGTTTATGCCTCTGCTTTACCTATCTTTATCTTTGCAGAGATCCCTGCCCCAACTGCAGAGACTCTGCCCATGTAAGCATATGTTATATATGTATATATAATTTATATATTTACTTATTGTGAGAATACGTTTATCTTTCACTTTTTTACAAATATGGATTATTTAAACTCAGTTGTCCTCAAAAAGATCTGACAATAAGGCAGTTTCTTTTTTTTTAAAATAATTTTTATTGGGAATTTATATTGGTATATAGAAAAGAAAATCCATGATCATAATTTCAAAATATTTCATCTTATAAGTGGACAGCATATAGCAAATACATATCATTATCATACAATACATAAATATAAATATAGGCATAAATATATTCACATATAAAACCAGGGGGACAATATTAAGCGCACAAATTTATATGTATATACAATGGGCCTATGTTTGTGATTGCCCATTCCTCCATATTTTCAACGGTGTCCAAATTTTACGCCCAAATTCGCGTGTTTTCTTTCCCTTCTGTTCATACAATGCGGATTCAATATTGTGGATACCAAGAAGCCTGGTCAACCACATTTGAAAGGAAGGGGCATTCGAGTCTTTCCAGGCTGCTGACAGAAGGATGCGTAGCACAGCAACAGCCAAGAAGATGAATGCTTCCATCTCTCTGTTAAGACCCAGCTTACTTTCACTCCCAAGGATCATAATTGTCGGGGACAGGCTGATTTTCGAGCCTAGCAACACCTCTAGAAATCTCTCAATCTCACCTTTAATAATATTGAGTTTCTCGCAGTAATAGAACATATGCAATAAATCCGCCGACCCTTTCTGACATCCTGGGCAGTTGTTATCAACCCAAATACCCCAGTCAAACAATTTAGAAGGTGTAAAATAAAGATTAAAGAGTGTTTTAAAATGTTGTGCCTTTAGGTTTGATGACCTTAGAACCTCCTTATCCAGAAGTAAAGCTTTGTCTATATCTGAGTCTGGGTCGTGCAATTTAGTTGCCCAAGCAACCTCCTGTTTCTCTTGATCGTCATGCATCAGTTCATTTAGATCACAATATATATCTTTAATTCTACTCCCCCCTCTAGTAAATGTTCCAAGATGCGGCAGCGATTGCCCGGGGAAATGCAAGGTCTTATAGCTCTAACTATTTGCGTGATTTGGACATACTTAAAGCTTTGGGTGTTGGACACGCCATACTTCTGCTGGATGGCATTGAACGTCATAATACTACCTTCCTTCATTATGTCCCCTACTGTTCGAATTCCCTGCTGTTCCCAGCTTTTTCATGCCCCATCCAGGCTCAAGTTGGGAAAATGGGCAGCCTTCCACAAGGGGGTATACAGATTAACCTTTGGGACTTGTAGCACTTTCTGGAGTGTTTTCCATAGCTCCCAGGCGCTTATAGATACCGTATATCGCATTTTCTTGAAGTATCTACGGTTGGTTTTTCTTAACAGAGCTCCTACCGCCTCCTTTCCCATTAATAACTCATATATTGAGGGAATATCATAAACCTCGGAGTCCGGCTCTTGGATATGCTCCTTGCTTGATGCTGGATCAAACAGAATTGACATCTGTGTCAATAGGCAGGCCTAATGGTAGTGCCTTAGATTCGGAACTCCCAGACCCCCACGTTCCTGCGGGAGAGTAATATTTTAATGACCTCCTGATCTTCCCATATTGCCACAGAAAGCTATTGAAGATTGATTCCATTGTTTTTATCCTCCCCTCATCAATTAAGAAGGGATTGATCGAAGCATGTAGAGGATTTTGGGCAGCATGGTCATTTTCAAGACATTTGTCCTACCTATAAGAGATACATGCAGTGTGTCCATTCTTTTCAGCTCTTTCTCTATTGTTTTTAACATTGGGTCGAAATTATCTTTTACGATTAATTCTGTTGCTGCGTTAATTATCACTCCAAGGTATGTTGCCGAGTTTACATATCTGTGGTCAGACTTGACTACATTCCTCGAGCATATTACTTGAGTTTTCCCCTCATTCAGACGGTATCCAGAATGCCGCCCGAACTCTTTGGTAATTTTTACCAATATCCGCATAGCCTTGTCAGGTTCTGATGATATCACTGCCAGATCGTTGGCATAGGCTAAAATTTTACACTCAAATCCATTGGTTATTGCAGGCTTGATCTCATGATTACCCAAAATCTGCCTAACCAATGGATCGATGTAGAGCGCGAATAGAATGGGGGAGCAGGGACACCCCTGACGGGTGCCTCTAGTTATATTGATTTTATCTGAGCTCTGACCCATCAGTTGTATTCTGGCAGCCGGATCCGAGTACATAGCCTTAATAGCCATCAAGATCTTATGGCCGAAGCCTCTCCCCTCGAGAACATTCCAGAGGTAGTGCCATCTGACGCGATCGAAAGCTTTTTCCGCGTCGAGGAGGATCATGGCGATCCCCTCCCCTCCGACAGCATGAGCCTCAAACAGAGAGATTGCTTTTCTGATATGGTCTGTTGTACCTCGACCCGGGATGAAGCCATGCTGCCAGGGGGATACCAGACCGCCTATGACCCTCCCGAGATGCGACGTCAAGATTTTAGCATACAGTTTGTTATCTGTATTTATAAGTGAAATCGGCCTATAAGACCCTGGACTCTCCTTCGGCTTTCCTTTTTTGAGGAAAACCACTATGTTTGAGCACTTCCACGTTTCAGGTATTTTCCCGGTACACATTATACCATTAAACAGGTCTAATAGCATTGGAGCCACCTCCCTTGATAGACATTTATATACTTCTAATGGTATGCTATCTGGCCCTGCTGCTTTGCCGACCGCTAGATCTGAGAGCGCCTCATGCACTTCCTCGATCGTCATATTGCTCTCTAGTTTTTCCCTCTCAGACTCCGCCAACTTGGGTCCTCCATCCGGGTAACTTTCATGCAGCTCCTCACCTACCTCCTCCTTATATAGAGTTTGATAAAAATTTGCAAATACCCAGAGAATCTCCTGAGGTTCAGAGAACAAAAGCCCATTCTCCTGAACGGTAGTTATTATATTCTTTGTATTATCCTGCCTGATCCTCAATGCCAGCGCCTTGCCCGCTTGTTCCCCTGTTTCATATATCTTCCCTCTGTATGTCCAATATTCTACTGCTGCTTTTTCTGCCAGCTGTTTATGTATTTCCGCTTTTGCAGAGCTGATTCTAATTTGGTTTTCGTTTCCATCCTTCCCTAGTGTTATATCCTGACAGTGCTGTTCTTCCACTCTTGCCAAGTTCGCTTGAAGCCTATCCTTTTGTACCTGTAGCTTTTTTCTGGCTTGGGCCGCATAGCTTATTGTCTCCCCCCTTAATGCGGCTTTGAACGCATCCCATACGCGATTTCTAGACGCGCTGTACCGGTTGGCTTCGAAAAATTCTCGAGCCCATTTCCTCAGATGTTCAATAAATAAGGTGTCTGCCAGCAGTTTTCTATTAAATGTCCAGACCCTTTGTTTCCTAGCTGGCCCTAGACCATCATAGCTTATTGCCAGCGGACTATGGTCTGAGAGCACCTTAGGGAGCTTCCTGATGTTAACTTTAGTTATTTCCGTGGATGAAATTAGAAAAGAATCTAGTTTGGTGTACTTCTAGTAAGGGCATGAGAAGTATGTAAACCCGGGGTCATAGGGCATTTTTGTTCCCCATACATCCACCAACCCGTGTGACTGCATCAAAGAACAGAGTGCCCTAAACACCCTAGGCTTGCGGCCTGTATAGACTTTTTGGTTAACCAGGTTGGCTGATAAATTCAGATCCCCACATACCAGAATGGGGGCGGGCCAGGAAGCCAGTTCCCTTTCCAATATTTCAAAGACTTTGGGATCATCCTGGTTGGAGCCGTATATCCCACATATTGTCACACCAAACTCCATCTCCACCAAAGCCCATCTACCTGACACATCCGCCTTAGTACGTTTATCCCCCCCAACACCGTTTTACCCAGGATAACCACCCCCCTTATCGTTGATGTTTGTGATGAGCATGCAAGAATATCAAAACCGCCCAACCTGAGAAGCTGTTTTTTTAGCCCATGGCAGATGTGTTTCCTTTAAACACAGAATGTCAATGGGTTCTGTTTTTACGAACTCGGACAGTCTGGCCCTCTTTCTCCAATCGTTTAGCCCTCCTATATTAATTGAATAAATACTAAGGCACGACATTATTGAATATACGCTTTTCCTTCGCTCTTGTTACCAATCTCAGGATGGAAAGAACACTCCTAGCAAGAATACCATATCTTGTATTAAAAAATCGAGCAGTCATTGTACCAAAAATTCCCTTTTTCCGCTTTTTCGCCCCCACATTACCACCCCCACAACCCCCTGCACCCCCCCTGACCCGACCCTGAAACCCCCCCTGGACCCCTCCCTACCCTTGCCCCTATTACCCTCCCATGTGAAGCGCTCTGGCCTTAGTCTGTGCTTGTGATATGTGAGTGCAGCAGCGGAAAAAAGGGTGCTTTAAACAATTACATCGGGACATTAAATGTCGACATACTTCCGCCCCCTGGCGACAAAGAGACATCCAGTAACCTGATTAACTAAATATAAGTGCAATAAGAAATATCATATAAAGTTTATATCCATCCTGAAGAAACATAGTACCTCGAGCCGCCCTTCTTGATACCTCCTATTAAAAAACAAACAAAAAAAAAGAAGAAGAGTTGCCAAAAGCTAATTAAGTTACTAACTACCAAGAGAGTTCAGGAATTCCTTTGCCTTTACTTCAGATGAAAAGTATTGGGTTCGGCCTTCCTTCACCACCTTGAGCTGCGCTGGATTAACAAGATATACTTGCAGATGTCTGTCCTGAAACGGTTTTATCAATTGTCTCAGCCTCCAGCGCCTTTTCACAGTCGCGTGGCAGAAATCTGGCCTAACAAAAAACGAGACTCCCTCAAAAGACCTTCTGGCCTCCGGTCGGGCCTTTTCCGAGATAAGTTGCCGGAGGATGAAGTTACCCAAGAATATTAACACTGCCCTTGGTTTATCGCTGTCTCTTGCCCCTGAACGGACCTTGAACAGGGTGCGGTGTGCTCTCTGAATTTCTGCCGACCAGTTCCAATCGGACAACTCTGGGAATGCAGACTTAAAAAGATTAATCATGTAGGCCCTGACGTCTGACACCTTGGCGCCTTCTGGTATCCCAAGCACCCGTAAGTTATTTCGTCTCAGCCTATTTTCCATCTCCTCCAGTTTCCACTGGATGTCAGTGACTTGGGTGCTTTGTGACTCCACCTTGGAAATAGCTGTGGCAGCCTCGGATTCGGTGGCAACAATCCTTTCCTCTAGGTTTGTAACTCTATCTCCCACATTAACATATGCTTTCGACAACTTTCTTATCACGCCTTGCATCTTACGCATTGCTGCTTGAGACTTCCGATTGTCCTGGCGTGCTTCCTCCCTGTGCGAAAGGATCGTCTGATAGATGACATCTAAAAGCGGAGGGTGGGTTACCGGAGGCTCGACGTTCGGGGCGTCCCCTGCAATGGCATGGCTGATGAATGATCCCACGTTAGGTCCCGTATAGGCTGGTCCGGGGGATTCCCTTGGGCATATGCTCTTTTAGCTGTGCTAGTAGGAGTCTGCTCTATGTCACTGTCAGACTCAAGGTCACTTCCCCCTTGAGATAGGCTCTTATCATCGTCAGACCATTCAGCTTCCTCAGAAAGGGAGTAAAAGCACTCGCTGCCATCCTTCTCCTTGTATCTTTCCTTGTCTTTGCCATCCATTAGGGTCATTAAATCCAGGGCGGGGCATAGACCTTCTGCGCCTCCTCCCCTGTCTGCCCCTGCGCTTTGCCCTTGCCCTGATACCGTCTCTGGTATCTCCTCTGATTGGCTTCCAAATGGTATAGCAGGGGTTCCATTATCGGTTCCATTAACGGGGATGTTGGCCGTTATTTGCACCTCGGTGCCTGCAAGCTCCTTCTCTGCGTCACCCAGCATTATCAGGACCCCCGTCCTATCAACATTTTGATTGCCGGTATCATCAGTCAGAGGGGTGCATGCCGCGCTCATACCTATTGCTGTGGCCTTCTGTGACGCGGGTTCAGAAGCTTCAGTTATGTTATCAGTCCTGTCCTTAGCGCTTTGCCCCCTGCCACTACGGGCAAATAGCTCAGGAATAGAGGGGGTAATTTGCTGCAATTTTACTCTGGCTTGTTTCTTTTTTGAAGACTCACCCGGGGGTATAGGCAGCTTGACCGGGGATGCACCCCTTTTAGCCTCCTGCTCAGGTTGCTCTGCCGAGTGAGTGGTTTGGGCTTTCCTCCTGGCTGCCGCCGTTTTCGCAGATGCACCCACTGCTACCTTAGGAGCCATTCTCCCAAAGCTCTGACTCCACCGACCCGCGCTGCTCTGCACGTCTCTTGCGGTGTTTCTCCCGGCGTCTCTCCCGGCGTCTCTCCTCCCTCGCCTCACAGCACTGCCACGCCCACTGCCGCTGCAGCGAAACCGGACCAGCAGCCCGAGGACGCCGGCCAGCACCCGCCGCAACCTGACCTCCGCCGAGCCTGCTGTCACATTCAGGCCGACGGTAATCCACAGCATTCTTGTTTATTTAGAATAGGGCCAGCTGACATTATCGTTGTTTCTGGGGGGGGCATCGGCTATTGCTGCACCATTCCCGCTGCCGCTACTCCGCGGCTCCGATCACGCAGCCGCCATCTTGCTTCTCCTAATTCGACAATAAGGCAGTTTCAATGTATTTCCACATCTTTGTTTGTTGTTGAAGTACTTCTAATATGCTTACTGTGTATGTGGGAGAGCCTGACACTGGTGTTTATGTTCCATTGTCGAGTTTGACATGGCAGAATCGGCATGTGAAATTACACAATTTGTCTTTTTTTTTTATTTTATTTTTTTTATTGAGAAAGTGGTACATGGAAGGACATAGAGACATTCGTCAAATAGTTACAAAAAACATTCAGTTATAACATTTCAATTGATATACTTACACAGATTTACATTATATACTTTTGCGAGAGGGATAATAAATAGCAAGTAAAAGACAGCTCAGTACTATACAGATCAAATTCCAATCATCAAATTCTTGTAGCCCTCCAATTTGTTATGGGTGCCCAGAGCCGCTCCCCCTTCTCACGTTTTTTAATACCTTTAAGTTTGTACAAATTAGACTCGATGTTATGAATACCCAACAATCTGGACATCCACATCTGGAAGGACGGAGCTATCGCATCCTTCCAGGCTGCAGAAATTAATATTCGGAGTACTGCGACAGATATAAATATTAGGGCCCTCTCATCATCTCCCAGGCCCAACTTAGAGTCATTACCAAGTATCATTAAACAGGGGATAGATCAATAGAATGACCTAGCAGCCCCTGCCAAAATGTCATAATCTCACTTTTAACATCATCCAGCCGATTACAAAAAAAGAACATATGTGATAAGTCAGCGGGGCTTTCATTACATCTAGGACAGTTGTCATTTTCCCTTATTCTCCAAGCATATAATTTAGCCGGTGTGTGATACAAATTAAAAATAGTTTTATAATGTTGTGCTCGAAGATTAGATGCCCGAAATATCTTTCTATTTAGTAGAAGGGAGAGATCCACATCTACATCTGGGTCATCGAGTTTTAAAGCCCAATTTGACTCTACCTTTTCTAAGTCATCTTGAATTTGTTCAATTAGTGAGTCATAAATAATCTTAATCTTTTTACATCCTCTGCATATTATCTCCAACACAGGAAAGTCGGCATTCTGTAAGATCTTAGGCCTTGCCGCAACGACGGTACGCGCAACTTGACCATACAGTAGCCAGTGGCTGCTAGGGATGCCAAATTTTTCCTGCAATGTTTCAAATCCAAAGATTTTATCACCATCCAATATGTCTCCTAGATATCTAACCCCCAATCTCTTCCATTCCTGTAAATTTCTATCATTTTTCAATTGAGGGATGAAAGACGAGTTAGACAGTTGTACATATATATTAAATTTAGGGACTTTACAAAATTTCATAATTGCTTTCCACGCCTGCCAAGCACTATATAATGTCTTTAACCGAGTCTTTTAATAATAACCACGTTCCAACTCACGATGTAATAGCCCAGCCGCCTTATCCTTCAGAAGCATTTCAAAAATCTGAGGTGGTTCTTGTTCTACAACCTGTTCTGGATCTATAGCACCAGGTTCGGGCTGGACTAATATTGTCATTTGAAGCAGGAGACATGCCCAGTGATAAAGTCTTAAATTAGGAAGGGCCAACCCGCCCCTCTCTCTAGGTAGAGACAATAGATTGGTAGAGCGCCTCACCCTTCCATATTGCCATACAAATCTAATAAAGGTGGCTTCCAGATGTTTCATAATTTTATCCTCTACCAGTAATGGAATAGCACGGAACAGGTAGAGCACTCTAGGAAACATAGACATCTTCAAAGCGTTCACCCTTCCTATCAGAGACAGATGGAGCACGTCTATTCTCTTTAATTCGGTTTCTAGATTTTTAATTAATGGTAAATAGTTTTCAGCAACAATTTTTTCCACACTGGCATTAATTTTAACACCCAGATAAGTTGCAGAATCAACATATCTATGATCAGTTTTGCTTATATTCTTAGAGCAAATAATCTGTGTCTTTGCTTCATTTAGCAAATACCCCGACTCCCTGCCGAAAATTTTAGCCATTTCCCCCAAGATTGGGAGAGATTGTTGCGGATCAGTTGTTAGCACAGCTAGATCATCGGCATATGCCAAAATTTTATTAGGAAAGCCATTACAGTACACTGGAGGTATTCCGGGACAGGCGAGGATGTTCTGAATAAGAGGATCGATATATAAAGCGAACAGGATGGGGGAACAGGGGCACCCCGGACAGGTCCCTCTCTTGATGTTAATCACCCCGGATCTTTGGCCCATAGCCGTCACCCTTGCTGTAGGTTTTGAGTACATTGCCTTAAGGGCTCCAATAATGTTAGGCCCGAATCCTCTCACCTCCAAAACACCCCAAAGAAAACTCCAGTCGACCCGGTCAAACGCCTTCTCTGCATCGAGCAGGATCATGGGCATCTCCTCCCCCGTGGCAGCCTGGGCGTCAAATAGTGTAATTGCCCTGCCTATATGATCAGTTGTACCCCGGCCGGGGACAAACCCATGCTGCCACGGGGAAACGAGACCGCCCATGACCCTGCTCAGCCTTTTTGCCAGTATCTTTGAGTATAGTTTGGTGTCTGAATTAATCAAAGATATAGGGCGGTATGATCCTGCCTTTTCCGTTGGCTTACCCTTTTTATGGAAAATTACAATATTTGTCTCTCTCCAGGACTCAGGTATCAAGCCAGAATATATAACCCCATTAAATAAATCTAATAAAAGTGGAGCAATTTCTACTTCGATGGCTTTATATACTTCAAGGGGAATCCCATCAGGTCCTGAGGCTTTCCCTGAGGCTAATTCATGAAGAGCAATACTAATTTCACCTGAAGTAATATCCTCATCAAGTTTTTTTTTAATTGACTCCTCAAGTTGTGGGCCAGAATCTTGAATTCCCTCACCAGGTTTCTTAATAGGCATTTCGTACTCATAAAGCCGCTGATAGTAATTCTCAAATACTTTAAGGATATTTTTGGTTTCTGTATACTCTGCACCGTCCTCTTCCATACGATTAATATTATTCCTTACCTTTTCCTGTCTTAACTGAAGAGCGAGCACTCTCCCTGCTTGTTCCCCCGTTTCATATCTTTTAGTCCTATTAGTTTGGTATTCGCCGGTAGCCTTCACATTTATTTCATTCTGGAGAGCAGCTTTCACTACTAAGAGTGCATTCTGGCTTTCAGAACTATCTGAACCGGCTATTATGTCCTTAATATGTTGCTCTTCAGCTTTCAGTAATTTCATCATTAAAACCTCAACCTTTTCCCTATCTTCCCTTTTCAACCTAGCGGAACAGCTGATAGTTTCACCCCTCAGGGCCGCCTTGAACGTTTCCCAGACCATATTCCTGGAAGAACTGTACCTGTTTGCATCAAAAAACTGTGTTACCCATTTTTTCAAATGATCAACAAATCTCTCATCAGCAAGCAATTTTTTTTCAAAGGACCAGGGGTTTCTTTTCCTTTCTATATGTCCTAAGTCATATGATAGAATTAAAGGATTATGGTCTGATACCAGTCTAGGAAGTTTGCTAATATCCACTTTTGGTAGTTCAGATGAGGTAATAAGAAAATAATCCAATTTTGTATACCTCTGAGCAGGGTGAGAAAAATACGTAAACCCATGATCCTGAGGAGATTTAGCCCCCCATACATCCTGTAGCCCATGAGAACCCATCAGGGATTGTATAGATTGAAAAACTTTAGGCTTACGACCTGCATATGGTGTATGGCAATTCCAGTTGGCAAAAATATTGAAATCGCCAGTTAATATCAACGGGGTGTGCCACCCTACTAGTTCAGTTTCCAGGAAATCGAAAATATCAGGCTCATCAAAGTTTGAACCATATATTGAACATATCGTAAGACCTAGTTCTAATTCGACTACTGCCCATCTCCCGTTACTATCTGCTTTAATTTTCTTAATCCCACCTAGAGATTTCCGAATTAAGATAGCGACGCCCCTGATTGTCGATGTCGGCGTCGAACAGACCGCTAGTTCAAAACCATTCTGAAGAAGTTGCTTACGTTTAGCCCAAGGTAGATGGGTCTCCTGAATGCAGAGTATATCTATTTTTTCATGTTTAACCATATATGCCAATCTCTGTCTTTTTTTCCAATCATTCAACCCTCCCGCATTTATAGTGCATATTCTAATGTTTATCATTGTATTTTATTGTAAATTCAACTCTCAAGTCCTCCCACAAAATATTAATCAACTGTTCATTATCTTGCTCTTCGCTGTACCACCTCTCTTTTTTCCCCTTTTTCCACCCCACCGCTCCCCCCACCCAGCCCCTATCCCGCCCCCTCCCATTCTCCCCCCTCCCACCGCCACCACCCCACCCCTCCAAACCCCCCTTCTCTCCCCTAGCTGCGGGGCGCGCAGACAACGTCTGTGCATTGATGGAGCGCAATGAGGGCAGTGAGGACAAAAATACATTAATTCGTTAACCTACAACCACAGTGGAGCCCACACCCATAATTTCCTCACGGTAATAAGAACGTTAACTCAAAAAGAAACAGATTTATCCGTATACGTTTTTCACTCAATTCTAAATGCATATCCCACTGGCCTATACATCAGCCCCTTGCTTCAATGAAACCTTATTATTCAGTTTAATTACCAACTTTTCACATAGATAGAGAATCAAGGTATCCTTTCACCTTGATCTCAGAAGAGAAAAATAGAGTTTTTCCATTGTTAATGATCTTTAGGGTCGCCGGATTTACCAGGAAGGCCTGCAAGTTCTTGTCCTGACAAGGTTTGATCATTTCCCTCAACCGCCAGCGCCTCTCCACTGTAGTGTGGCAAAAATCCGGTCTAACAAAGAATGAAACCCCTTCCACGCTCCGCTTCGCTTTTGGCTTTGCTAGATCTGCAATGGCTTGTCTCAAAATAAAATTCCCAAAAAATATTAAAACTGCCCTTGGATAAAACCCCTCTTTAGCATTCTTTTTCAATTTGAAAGGGGTACGATGTATTCTTTGAATTTCGGAGACCCAATCCCACTCACTCAACTCGGGAAATGCCTAGGTAAATAGCTTAATTATATATCTTTTAATGTCCGGTCCTTCAATTCCCTCCGGAATCCCCAATACTCGCAAGTTGTTTCTGCGTAGTCTATTTTCCATTTCCTCAAGCTTCCAATGGACGTCTATCATTTGAGCGTCTATAGTGTTGACTTTAGAGACTGCCTCCGCAGCCTCAGTTTCAGTGGAGACAATCCTGTCCTCTAAATTTGCTACTCTGTCATTAGTAGTAGTACAGACTTTTGAGAGTTTCCTGACCACTCCCTGCATTTTTTTCATGGAGGAATGAACTTTCTGATTATCCTTACGGGTTTCTTCCCTGTGAGCGATGATCTCTTGATGTATCCTCTCTAAAAGCGACATCTGAGCCAGCTCCAAGTCAGGGCTGTCCTGCATAGTCTTATTTGTAGAGTGTTCCCAGATTAACTTGTGTTTGGCCGTAGAAGGGGGCCCCTTACTCATAGCCCCTGAAGCTTTTAAAGCTGTAGCTGGCTGATCTAATCCAAGATCACTATCAGAGTCTAAGTCAGATGAGCCTGCTTCTTCGTCTTCGGACCATTCCTGGCCATCTGATGCTGAGAAGAAAGCTTCGCTAGGGGCATTCTCTTTTCCTGTGCTACCCAGGGCTTCGCTGCTGTTCACATCTGCACTCTGCATTGCATCTTGTATAGGATTTGCTTGAATTGTTGCAGCGGAGGTAGTGCTTACCAATATATTAGAGACTAGGGGAGCGGGGTCCTGCAAAAGTTCCAGGTCATCTTGCTGTAGCTGACCCTCCTTTAACTTATTTGAAAAAACTCCATTATCATCACTTTTGGCAGCATTGGGAGGCAAATTGGGGGTATTAAGCTCTTTGGTCGTTAAACAGTTTTTAAGAGGCCCACCATCAGCTCCACTCACAGCGTCTGTCATATCAACTATGGACCCGGGAACCTTCTTGGAATCTTCCGCCCTTTCTGCCTCTTCTACCCCCTTCTCCTTACCAGCTTTGGCGAATAGCTCTGCTATTGAAGCAGTAGCCAACCTGGTTCTTGCTCCAGCTTGCTGCTGTTGTTGCTGCTTCTTCTTGCGTTCATCAGGCGGAGGTGTATGCGCCGTTTCGAGTGCCACTGATTCCTCCTCCTTAGATGTGTGGTGCTTCTTCTTACCCGGCGGTTTGCCAACAGGGTTAATTTTGGGAGCCATAATTCTGCAGCTGTCAAATTTCCTTTCCAATACACTGCACCCAAAACTCTCAGGCGGAGTCGGCTTGGCCGTTTCCCTGACTCCGCTCCTGCTCCTGCACATCGGCCTCTGTGTAGCAGCCGCTACGGTGTTCCTCAGCTGCTGCAGCTTCCGACGTTCGCTCGCCTCCAGCTCCCAGCCGCGCTGAATCGTCCTCCCTTCTGCACCAGTACGGTAAGAATGGACGCCAAAGCTTGACAGATCCGTTTGGTCGTTCCGCAGCAAGATAGGGAGTGCTGCATCATTTATTTCACCGGGATTTAGAAGCGCATCGACCCTAGCGAGTGTAAAGGGTCCCAGGCAATATTAAGTCATTAGAGCTCCGGTCCGCTATGTCCTCACTGCACTCCTGCCACGGCCGCTAGTGAGCAGCCGCCATCTTTCCCTGCTTTACACAATTTGTCTAGGATGAAAATAAAACAATATGAGTCCTGCAAGAAACTGGCACTCCAAAACATAAGAAAGCCTGCAGACAATTTGCTGTCCCCAAAGTCCGTTACGAATGTGCCATGGTCTGTGTGTTCAGCGCTAATTTGCCTTGCACTACACAAGCACCCACACAAATGCTAGTGAATATATACTCCATTGATAGGTTTTAGAAATTGGGCTTCTGGTTGGCAGAGGTATGCACCCAATTCAAGCAGGAACCACAATCCTAGTCAGGTTATGTCACAACATGTCCTAATTTAACCTGTGCTCGCCGTCTGTTAGCTTGGCACAGAGCAGTCAGGCTTAACTTTTGAGGCAATATGAAAGTATTTGTGCAATACTTCAAACAGTAAAACGGTAAAAACACCACACTGAAAGATATCACACCTGGTTAGAAACATAGAGCTTAATGTATTAAACAAAACAAGACCAAAATGATAAATATCCAATAAGTATAATATGTTGTTATGTTATGTTATGTTATGTTATGTTATGTTATGTTATGTTATGTTAAAAAGACTTCTATAGCACACAGCTGCCCCAGCAAAGGGGCGTCCCGGCGCTTAGGATAGGCAAACAGAACACAACACAGCAAGACCTCAGAGAACCAGAAAGGACAGAATACTAAGGTGCGGGAGGGAACAAAAAAGTTTTAATAGCCCTCCTGAACTCAAGCAGGTCATCAAGAGCACGAATATGAAATGAAATTGAGTTCCAGAGTTTAGCAGCTAAAACACGGAAGGATCGCCCACCTACTCTGCAGAGCTTAAACCGTGGGACAACAACCAGATTTTGGCCAAAAGACCTCAAAGATCGAGAAGGGACATGGGGGGTAAGAAGATTCTCAAGAATCCGAGGGGAGGACAACTTGAGAATCTTAAAGGAGAGACATAAGGTCTTAAAGTCAATCCTTTGCGCCACCGGTAGCCAGTGGAGTGCACGAAGGGTTCCTTTTACAGAGCAGAACCTTGGTAGACCTACCAAGGCCCTAGCCGCAGCATTCTGGGCATGCTGTTACCGAGCAATTTCCGCTTGATTGGCCCCTAACAGGAGTGAGCTGGCGTAGTCAAGTCGGGATAAGATGGTTGCCTGAATAATCAACTGCCTAGTAGGGGCATCAAAAATTTTTAATACGGGCCTCAAACCCTGCAAAATCCCAAAGCAAGTCGCTGCCACTTTTTTTGTGTGGCCACAGAAAGTAAGGGCAGGGTCTAGCCAGACGCCTAGGTTTTTAACCTCCGAGACCGGGATAGGAGTGACACCTAACTCTGGGGGCCACCAATTATCGCCCCAGAGGTTGCTCTGCTTGCCCACAATCAGGACCTCCATTTTCTTGGCGTTGAGCTGAAGACAGTTAGCTGTCATCCAGCCAGCCACTGCCAGGAGACCATTTCGAAAACGAGGGGCATCGAGTTCGGAGTTCCCACTAAGAGCAACCGCCAGCTGCGTGTCGTCAGCGTAGGAGATAACAGTCATACCCCAGAGCTTGGCGACCGCAGCCAGTGGCTGCACATAACGATTAAATATTGTGGGACTCAATGCCGATCCCTGAGGCACTCCCAATTCTTGAGGGTAAGGTTTAGACTCAAAGGGCAAGGTGGCAACCCTGAATGAGCGATCTGCCAGAAAAGACCGGAACCATTCGAGTGCTATGCCAGAGACACCTGCATCTCCCAACCGTTGCAACAATATCGTGTGGGAGACTGTGTCAAACGCGGCACTGAGGTCAAGTAACACCAGTGCCGCAGTTTGACCAGAATCCACCACAGTCCGCAGATATTCCGTCATCGAGAGTAGAGCTGTCTCGAAGCTGTGGCCAACACGAAAACCATTCCGGGAAGAATCCAAAATATTGACCCTCTGCAGGTGTTCAGATAAGATGTTTACATGGGCCTCAGCGACCTTCCCGGCCAATGGAAGAAGAGAAATAGGTCGATAATTCTCTAATTTGAGGGGATCCAATGTGGGTTTCTTCAGGATGGGAGTGACATATGCCTGTTTCCATTTAGATGGAACTATGCCTGATGAAAAAGATAGGTTTATAAGGTGGCGCACATGGGGCAAACATCGGGTAGAAGATTCTCTCAACTATGCCGGTCTAAGTGGGTCGGCAGGAGACCCAGATTTTACCTTAGTTGCCAAGCTGTCGAATACTTCCCCCGACATGTATGGGAGGGTCAAAAGGACCACATCGGTGGTACAGCTAGGCCTCAAGGCCTCGCTCAGTGAGGAGGAGCTAGGGAAGGAGCGGTAGATGGTCTGTATCTTTTCAAGAAAGAAGGCCGCTAAGTCTTCACAATGAGCCACCGAGCAGATTTCAGCTGCTGGGGCTCTCTTGGCAGTCAGGTCTTTAAGAACTTTAAAAATCAGCTTCGAAGGATTGGAGCAATTTTTGAACTCTTGAGCGTAGTAGGCCGCACGGGCTCTGCAAATGGCTCTATGATAGATTTTAACTTTAGTGAGATAGAATACTTTCTTCTCAGCCTCGTAGGTTTTACGCCAGCACCTTTCCGCTTGTTTGCAAGCTTTTTTCAGAGGCAGTAAGGTACTATCGTACCATGGGCTGGGCTCTTGAGAGCGACATTTACTCCAAGTGGCAGGGATCAGAAGATCCAGAGCCCGAGTAATCCAATCGCAAAATAGATCATAGCCAAGTTCCACATCAGTAAGAGGACCAAGCGGATTTTCATCAATTAATCAATGAAAATCTACAAGCTTTAATTTTTTCCAGGGGCGTTTCAAAGCAACTTTCTCTAAAGGTTTACAGAGGGGGTCCTTGATCATGAGATGTAGTTTCACAAGAAAGTGGGCTGACGAGCCTGGGATCCCGCACCTACGCGCCTGAGTGGTACTATTCCTGGCAGATATTGGCAGCCATCGGCAACCCCAGTACAGGCCTATCCCTGATGACGAGGGGTGATACCCCGAAACACGTGTCCAGGGATGGCGAAGACAGCGAAGATAGCAGAAGATCGAAAGATGATGCATCGCGAACACTTTACTACATTGACCAGAGTCCTTAGGGGCGACACCGCCGGTGTGTGAGTAGTGTGCGACCCCACCCCCATTTGTAACTTTAAAGTTCCCGTGAGCAGTGGGCTGACGAGCCTGGAATCCCGCACCTATGCGCCTGAGTGGTACTATACCTGGCAGATATTGGCAGCCATCGGCAACCCCAGTACACGGCCTATCCCTGCTGACGAGGGGTGATACCCCGAAACACGAGTCCAGGGATGGCGAAGACAGCGAAGATAGCAGAAGATCGAAAGATGATGCATCGCTTTACTACATTGACCAGAGTCCTTAGGGGCGACACCGCCGGTGTGTGAGTAGTGTGCGACCCCACCCCCATTTGTAACAGTATATGCCAACTTTGCACTCTTTCATCACAAGTATTTACACTATATTTGTGCTATAAAATAGTGCAAAATCATATGCTCCTTGGACAAGATCTGCATGTGTTCTGTTCATTTGTGTGTTACTGTGCTCCTTTGATACAATGTCGGCCAAAATGAAATTTCAAATGCAAAACGTGGCGTAATGGCATTTTGTGCACCAAGTGTGATGCGAAATGTGGAGATTACACTGGCATGAATGAAATTTCACACAAGCCTACAAAGAACTAGGAGAAACATTGGCCTTTTCTGACTTACTGTTCACTGTCTAATGTTGTTGTTGTATAAGCTTTATTTCGACAACTAGTGTCATAAAAGCTATAAAAAGAGCAGCCTTTATAATACAAGTAAAAGTATAAAAATAAACAATCCATGCAGCACATATTACAATACCATGCATAAAAATGATTCCTTCCACAGTAGCATAAGTTCAATACACTAGTTCCTGTGCCGGAATGTCATATTAAAACAGCTTACAATAGTAATGTTAAACACACAACGCAGTTACAAAGGTGATTCTGGTAGGAGCCGATTCAGATTATAAAACAGCAGAAGGGCACCATGCCAATTCGGCATATACCACACAAGTTGTCCAACAAGCTCATTCTTACAACAGGAAAATATTTTTGAATTACAGCTACAGCAAAAGAGGAATATAAGGTTCAGAGAGTCAATGTTAAAAACAGTTAGCACGTCATTACAGTAATAAAAAGTCCTTTAAATGGTGTGGAAGGAGAAGAGAGAACATCTCATTGTTGTCACACTTAGAGTCTCCTAAATGTATCTTGTTACCTGGCAGTCCTATTGGTTGCCTTTTCGACCCTCTCTAAACAAAATTACAAAATGATTATGTACAAAAAAGGGCTTGTGCATAACAAATTCATTTTGAATGACAGCTGCAGCAAAAAGGAAGCATAAGATTCGGAAAGTCCATGTTAAAAACGGTTAGCGCATCATTACAATATTAAAGAGAGTTTAAAATAATGTGAGAGGAGAAGAGAGAACATCGCGTATTGTCACACTTAGAGACTCCTAGAGTAATCTTCATACCCAGCAGTCATATTGCTTGCCTTTTCGACCCTCTCAGGACAGAATTATAGGGAAATTATGTACAATAAAGTGCATGTGCATAACAACTAAAGGAAACGTGGGTTGGCAGCCTATAAACCCATGGACAGCTAGGAACAGAAGTCATCCTGCTGGATGCTGTGGCACTCCTGTCAGGGCCTTCCTCCTAACATTCCACATATGGCATAAAAACGTAGCCACTCCACAGGCAAAACGTGGTCTGGGATCCGATTTTAAAATCCACACGGCATCCGATGGTTCTGTGTGCCCAGTTGCGGCAGATCGGTTTTAGCCAATTAGATCTAGGTTTGCCATAAGTCTGACAAGCAAACATAACGTGAGCAACTGACCCCACTGGTGCTCTGCAGCTTGGGCCGCTGCTTGCGGTTAGGTCGCGTCGATACCAGTTTGCTGTTACCTCGCAAACGGGGAGGGTGCCAATCCTAAAATGAATATATAACATCCTGTTCCGAGGGACCTGGATTATGTCTAGGTAGGGCTCCAGGAACTATCTAATGTGTGAACAGGAGCATTCAAGAGAATTGTCTGGAATGTGACTTCACCACCTCAGGTGTAAAATGTTTACAATTTTGTTTGCTTCCATCCATCAGTAATTTAGGAAAGAGTATTTGGATACCATTACACAGCCCACATCAAGAATGAAATACTCGTCCCGATTTTTAAAAAGCTATTGTAAGAGCACATATATGAACACGGTATTCATGATGAATTTTCTATCCAGCACTAAAGGGTCTCAAGTCACTCTCAATAATGCTATTCCCTATCATGCTGTTTCTATTGTGGTCCTTGAAATGTACTAGAGATCTATAGCAGGAAACCGGAATGTGAGGAGAATTACTTCTCGGAGACCATACTGGCAATGACAGCGGATGTTTGTGTAGATATCTGAATTTGAATTACTATTTTTTTTAAGTGAACATCTATTGAAATAGATAATGTAACTTATTACCCAAAGCGTATGCGAGTTGTGGAAGTGTATGAAAAATATGATCTAGATATATAAATACATTTCCTGTGTATCTTAAATAGATAGTGTATCCTCTCCCTCCAATCTATTTCCAAATATATATATAAATAAACTCTAAATATATAAAAAGAAACAAATATGGCATTACATTAATAAGCTTCAAAGTCACTTTCAATGTGATTCATTTTTAAACGCTCTATCAAAGAAATATATAATATAAACATTAAAAAACGAAAATATGATTTGAACGTTTTTTTAATTAAAAAGGCATGTGTCAGAAATCCTTTATACCACTGAGACTTCTATTCTTATAATGAATTAAATACAATACTTTAAATCAGGTCAGGCAAGTTTGAGCTTTCCACTGGGAGATCTTGCCTTACACAAGATCCTGTGAATAATATATTCAGAATAATTAAACCATGTACTATAATTACGGGATGGAAAAGTGGCAAATCGTTTCCCATATATGAATATTCAAATGCCGCTATTAAATACACAAAATACCGCACACATTATTGTCCTACTGGTGGGATATTGAACTCTAAGATATCAGTTATGGTACTTAAATCAATACCCCCAATATTTGGACCTTTGACTAAAAATGGCATACTTTGCTTAACATTTCCAAGTATGAAATTCAGGGCCCAGCTGGCCTACAAGCAGAGCCACCAAAGTTATGTGATTCTACGGTTATGGTTTTTTTGTGGATAATTATGGATTTGTCACGTTTGCCACATAATTCAGCATTTGCAGCATAATCTGCAGATTTTAACCCAAAAATTGCTTATAGCTGAAACGATTAAAAATTTCTAAACTCGTTGGAACGTGATCACGTGTAGTGGAAGGCCTTCACGGAAGATAACTGGTCATCTTACAGTTGCTTATTTCGGTATTTGGTTGTTAAAGTGGTACAAATGAGATGAAATGTTTACCCAGACAGTATCACCATGTATAAAAATCACAAAATAATGAAGTAATGCTATCAAAATGCTACCATATGTGCAAGCTGGTGATTAAATTAATCAAAATCAAAGGGTATCAGGTCAAAACACAAATTACGTCTCTATCCATTAATCACATGAGTCAAATACAGTAGTAGCTGAATCACAAACAACTAGCAAATAAGCTACTCAAAGTATGGAACAAAAAAAGAATTGCCAAATTGCCAAGGACTTGTTGCAGAAGAGGGACAAAGAGCAGTAGCATAAGAAACACCGAATTCCCTTTATCCTCTCAGACATGTATGGTGTGAAATATTATGTCTAATAGCTTTTCTGATTCCATCTTAAAACCAGCCGCGGTCCGTGCAGGTAACTGTGGGCTGTGTAAAGGGAGATTCTGAGGGACGATGCCGAGGGAAAATAGGCATCGTCCCTCGGAACCCCCCCTTATACGGCCCCTCCGCTATTACTATCATGGACCTCGGCTGCTTAAAACAAATGATCGGGAAATAGGGGGTGGGGCGGATTAGCTGAGAGCAACCTTCACCTACTCCAATCAGTGCTTAATTTGAGCCTGTCCTTGCTAGTGGGGGGCACAGACACTTATTTTTAGGGACCACACATATTTTTCTGCATCAGACATTTGTCAAAAGCAAGAGAGGGAAAAGCAAACACGGAGGAAAGATAAAGAGAAAAAAATCAAAAAGTGAGGAAGCAGGGACCTGCAAAAGAGAGATAAAGGGGCAAGGGGTGTCTGGTAGTGAATTATAGAGGCATGAGAAGGATACAGGACTATGTAGCTTTGGTATTCCGTGCCTGCACATTTAATTGCACCAGCCACTTGATTCAGAGCAGAGCTTTGGGCACTGCAGTTTTTCATTTACAAATTAAGTACTGATACTTAAAGCAATACCTCAAATCTTAAATTAGGTGGGGACTTGCCCCCTCCCTTCTATGACAATTGCATGCACCCACTGATGCAGCTAACACAACTTCAGGTTTTGCTTTTAACACCATGTGGGCCATACACAGTGATAACTGAATATTTTACTATCTACTACAGATGATAGGAAAACAGCGCTTCTTTTCCATTACTTATAAAGCAATCATTGGAAAAGACCTAACTGAAGCTATACCACCCAAAAATATGTTTCATGCTAGTGGGGGCAGGGGGGGTCTCTCACTCCACTGTCTAAAAGTAACTCAAGAACTTTGAACATATACTACCCATATAAGGAAGGAGAATAATCCAGACTTAAAAATAGATACATATGCAAAAATATCCCAATGGATTTTCCAAGTGGTATTGCTATTTATTATTTGCTGTACATCATCAGGTGAGTATACAAGTATTTGCGAAGAGTTTTACCACAACGTTTACAAACAAGTGACATTAGTGAAACTTAGACTGGACAATGTAAATAATACATCTTTGCTCATTAAAAAAGTACCCATAGTCCTGAAATCAGTAAATCAGTTAATTTGTTAGTACACGTTCCATAAATCTTATTATGTAAAAACGTGGTGCCTATTGATGCAGTTACTATTTTGTTCAATGGGACAGCAATTTCATTATAAGACCGGAGGCTACATTATGCATTATCCTTTAATGCAACTCACAAGCAGCCGCACTACATCACAAAGGATAAAGTTCTAGAGTTTACATAACACAGGATAAAGGATGTAACCAGGAAACAGTCTGCCTCTTTTAAAAGCGTCTCGCAAGCAGATAAGTCACTGCCTTTTACTTCTCTCTAATTTACCTTTGTTTGTGATTTTAAGCTTGCAATTTTACTAATTTAGGCATGTACTTGCCTTGTTTAACCATATTACGCGTATACAGTCTTATGCTAAGCCTATACAGTCTTGTTAACCTTCCCTTCCTTTCGTGGTGGCGCCGGTTTCCCCCGCCCACCCCCACTACCTCGACTTCCAATTTATGGTTGTCCCCCTCCTCCCCCCTCCATCGAGCCCTCTCATGGCCTTTCCAATACTCGAGTGAGCCCCCTCCTACCTCTTGCGCGCATACCCCTTAGCGCGAGATCGCGGACATCTTCACAATCCTCCACACCCGGTCGCTGTCTTTTCTACAAATACTTTCAGAACCATCGCCTTCCTCTCATGACTTGAGCGATTTTCACTCCGCATGTAAACCGGCAAACTCCTCCTAATGCCTTTACCGCACGCCGACTTAGAGGAACGGTGATTGGCAACCCCCGCGTTGCGTGCCTCATCCCCTAAATTCCTTCCTCTAACTCTGGCAGTGGCTGAGCTCGAGCGATTTTTTTTTCGTCAGTTACATCGCTCTCACCCGCTACCGGAGACGCTTACCTTGCCGATTAATTAACGCTCGCTTTTTTAGCCTTTAACAGGTTCTTTACACCATAAAAAAAAGGGAGGCATAATAAGATTGTAAAGTTGAATAGCCCTTTACCAACATATTGTTTTATTTAAAATTAATAACACTCTCATAGAGACCTTCTTTATCATTCTCATAGGGACTACTCATTTAATTTCTCTCCCCACTTAAACTTTATTTTAACCCTTTGCTATACCATTTTTTAACACTGTTATTATATTAATACTAGCTCTCCTGCGCCAGTAAACCCATCACTTAAAATATTCTTACATCAGGAGATTAAGTCCTGTATGCTGGTAACCCTAAAATAGGTTATGTCCTCCAAAAGACCGATTGATGCCCAGGAACACCGTTCTGGGCTTCAGAATAGATTTTGTAGAGGTCTCCTTCCAGTCGCGGTTACCCCAACCCCTTATCCTTTCAGAAGAACAACAGAAGATCCTGGAAGAAGAAATCCTTTCTATGATCCAAAAAGGCGCTATTGTAGAAGTTCCATGGTCTCTAACGAGATTTATAAGCACACTCTTTCTGGTCCAAAAAAAGGACAAGGGGTGGAGACCCGTTATAAACCTTCGAGAAGACAACAAATTTCTGGTCTATCATCACTTCAAAATGGAGGGTATCTACCTCCTCAGTTATCTCTTTCTCAAAGGAGACTGGCTGGTCAAACTGGACTTGAAGGACGCCTACTTTACCATCCCCATGGCAAAAGATCACCAACCCGTCCTTCAATTTTCTTGGAAGGATCGTCTATTCCAATTTCAAGCCCTACCTTTCAGCCTCTCTTCTGCCCCTTGGTGTTTCACCAAGATTATGAAGACCATTGTTTCTATCCTGAGAGAAAGGGGGATCCGCCTCATCATCTACCCTGACGATATCCTTATCATGTCTCAAGCCCACTCAGACCTCGTCAGAGATCTGAATACTTCCATGAATCTAATAGAGAGTCTCGATTTCATTATAAACAGAAAAGTCCATTCTCTCTCCATGCAAGTCCCTAGAGTTCCTTGGCTTCACGGTAGACACCTCGGAATGTCTTCTACTCCTTCCTGCAAAAAAGATTGCCAAGATCCGAAAGGAGATCAGATCAGTGCTAAAACAAGAATCTCTAACCCTTTGAGAACTATCCAGACTTCTTGGCCTTCTTTCTTCCTCCATCCAGTCCATCTTTCCTGGGCCTCTGAATTACCGCACTCTTCAGAGAATAAAGAGGAAAGCCCTCAATTCAGGTCTTTGGTTTGGAGACCTTGTGACTCTGGACACGGACGCCAGGACGGAGCTGTTTTGGTGGCTGGAGAACCTAGATGCCTGGAATGGCAAGGCAATCTTCGGTTCAGCCCCGGAGTTCATCCTAGAATCGGATGCCAGCCTTCATGGCTGGGGTGCACGTTTGCAAGACCAAAACATCGGCAGGGTTTGGACCCTGACAGAATCCTCGCATCATATAAACTTTCTGGAGCTCACTGCGGGTTTATACGCACTTATGAGCTTTAAACATTCCATTCAGGGGAGATCCGTTGTTCTGAAGATGGACAACATTTCTGCTGTGGCTTATATCAATCGCCTTGGCGGAACGAGATCTGCAGACCTCTTCAATCTAGCGAAGAAACTTTGGATGTTCTGCCTAGAACACAAAATCTCCCTCAAGGCAGAATACCTTCCAGAGAAATCAAACTTGTCTGCAGATTGGAATTCGAGATTCCTCCTGGACTTCACCGACTGGAAGCTCAATGTGAGCGTTTTCAATGCCCTCTTCCATGTTTGGGGTCCCCCTAGACGTGGACTTAGTTATTTGCCAGCAGACTGACCTTCCAATTACCAAACTACTTCAGTTGGATTCCAGACTCGGGCGCTCTTGCTGTGAACGCCTTTCTCCAACCCTGGTCTCACTTCCTCGGTTATGCCTGCCCTCCCTTTGCCATGATTCAGAGGGTCCTTCAGAAGGTCAGGGCGGAGGAATGCTTTCTGATCTTAATAACTCCCTTTTGGCCGTCCCAAGCATGGTTCCCGACAGCCCTGGAACTCGCATGCGACATTCCCTTCCTGATCCCAGCAGTCAGAGGCCTGGTTTCAAACGCAGACGGGGAAGATCATCATCTTATCCTCTCGGGGAATTTGAACCTCTTGCCTGGAAAGTGTCAGGCAATCTAACGAATTGTCTGGAATTTCGTCGTCAGCTCTCTCTCTTCTCGGGGAATCCTAGGCCCCCGATACAAACCTTAGGTACAACAGCATTTGGAGAAAATGGTTTTGTTGGTGCTTGGAAAGGAGTCTGGATCCCGTGGAGACTCCTGTCGTCAATATCGTGAACTTTCTTGTCGAACAATTTGATAGAGGTCTCTCCTATCGTTCAATTAATTGCCCCTAGACCTAAGTACCAAACTCTTTGGGATGTTAAAGCTATTTTAGACCTTTTCTCTTCCTTGCCCGATAACTCTTCCCTTAACAGGAAATTTCTCTCCTTCAAGCTCCCTACCCTCTTATGTTATGTTTATTCTCCTGTAGAAGAGTCTCTGACATCAAAAGCCCAGATATTTCTAATAGATGTTATGACATGTTTGGCGTTAAGTTTGAGATTCTAAGGAGAACTAAAACCATGTCAGATTTTATCTTTTACCCTCGTTTTGACCTTTTCCCTAAACTTTGTGTGGTGGCATGTATGAAAGAATATGATTCTAGGATGAGTGACCTTCGCCCTAGTGATGCTAATCAACTTCTGATTTCTTTTGTTAAGCCTTTAAAACCTGTTGCCTCTTCCTCCATAGCTAGATGGGTCAAGTCAACTATGAGTCTAGCTGGTATTGACCTCTCCAGATTTCAGGCCCATTCTATTAGAGGACCTATGGCCAGTAAGTCTTTTTTGTCTGGTGGTAAGTTGGATGATATCCTAAAAGCTGCAGACTGGTCAAATGCTAACACCTTTGCTCGTCATTATTGCAAGCCTATTGAGCAAATGTCTGATGTTGTCCTTCGGTGCTACGAACATGCATAATGTAGCCTCCGGTCTTGTAATAAAATTGCGATTCTCCTATTAACATGACCAGAGAATCTGGATTAAAGACACAGAGGCTCACATTATCCCACCCTCTCCTCCGTTTCATTAATTGCTGATGAGTTTATTGTTAACAACAATTGTCGATAAGTTACTGTTATCATCAATGCCTTTGTTAATTTTCTCTCTAGGCTTGTGTTTTCTTTTGGACCTTATTCTCTGAAAATGGTTCCTTAACCTGTCTTTTCTCCTTCCCAGGTAATCCCATTTAATGGTCTGGTCCTTTCCTATTAAGGCTCCTATGTTCTTCTCCATTTGCAAGTTCATGTTGGATCTCGCCATTTGATGAAATTTTCCTGCTGCGATTCTTTTAAAAGAGGCAGACTGTTTCCAGGTTATATCCTTTATCCTGTGTTATGTAAACTCTAGAACGTTATCCATTGTGATGTAGTGTGGCTGCTTGTGAGTTGCATTAAAGGATAATGTATAATGTCAGCCTCCGTGTCTTTAATGAAATCCAGATTCTCTGGTCATGTTAATAGGAGATTCACAATTTCTGCATGGAGATTGCGACATAAAATAATCCCTCTCCACGCAGTTGGTGGAGAATGAAAAAGAGCATCATGACTAGTAGTTCGTATTGCAGAAAAATACTGCTAGTCATACCACACCATTAGGAATGGAAATTTCTGGTCCCATCATCAGTAGTTTAAAAAGTGTCATGAGACCCCCAAATGTCGGCAGTTCTCTGCTAGACCGTCCTATTGCCTGGAGCCCATTGCCTCAAAGTTCACCAAAAAATTGCAAGTTCAATATTTGTGTGTTGTTTATGCTACCAGTGCTGGCTGCCTTTGCTGTTGCCTTTGGAAGTTATAGAACCCTATTTGCATGATGCATTACGCCATACAAATGGGGCATGTACTATATTGCCAATCTCCAGCAGTTACAAAGGTTATGAGGTGGGGATGGCTTTTGAGAGGGTGCAGATTAACATTGTTGTGCACAGACCCTATGAGAGCTTCAGGGAACAGGATCATTTTGGTAGTGCCCTGATGCCATACTTCTGAGGGTGATAACTGTGCAAATTGCGGCCAGTCCCCTGCCCAGTGTCTTCACCAGTGTATGGTGCCCCACAGAGGTAATCTCAGAGGGGGTGACAAACTTTATTTTGGTGTACATAAAGGCTATGTGGGAATGATGTCATTTACAAGTTCATCTCCCCGTATCAGTTCCAAACCAATGGGCTTGTAGAGAGAAAGATGTAAAGAGACACAAAGAGGTATGATTAAGGGATAGTCTGAGAAACTCTATAGGAAATGGTATGTTAAAATCTCATGCCTCCTGTTTGCCTATAGGGAGGTCTGACAAAAGGGAGTGGGTTTGAGCCCCTTTGAACTTGTATGGGCACCCTGTCAGAGGTCCTTCTTGTCCAAGAAGAATAGGGGGAACCTTTCAAGGAACCCAAAAAGCACATTAAGGCTGCATTCTTGCATCATTGAGTACCTGAAAAGGGCTAACGAAAACGTGGAGGCCAGCCAAGAGCAGAACAAGCACAGGTATGACCAAAAAGCAACCCTCATCGAATACCACAAAGTGTGGGTTGTAGAACCTGTGGATCCCAGGGTCCTTCAGAACAGGCTGGCCCTGCATGGTACTGGAGAAGGTGAGGGAGGTCACCTACATGGTGGACATTGGAACCTCCAGACAACCACACAGGGTGAGCCATGTCAACCGTCTGAAGCCTCACTTTTATAGGGCAGACATGCCCATTCTCCGAGTAAGAGATGGAGGAGAGAAAGAGGAAGAGGAGAGTGAGTCTTTCTCAGACGTCTTTTTCAGCAATGCCAAGGATGTGTCAATAGAGGGAGTAATCTCCTAGGCAAACCCCAAAGAAAGGACCCCAGAACTCAGGTTATGTATGGGCTATAGGGAACTGAATGCCATCACCAAGACAGATAAACAACTCACATCCAGAGCTGATAAGTTTACCGTTTGGTTAAGGTCTGCAAAGTATCTCAACACATTTGATTTGACCTCTGGATACTGGCAGATTGCCTTGATTCACCCTTCAGAGGTTGATGAACAGGGTACTGTCTGGTTTGGAGACCTGTAGAGAAGCATATCTTGATGATATTGCTGTCTTTAGCTCCACTTGGCAACAACACCTGACTCCCCCTTAGCAAAGTACTTCAGGCCCTGCAACATACAGGACTGACTATCAAGGCTAGTAGTGTCAGATAGGGCAGGGAACTATAGTGCAATTGGGTAGCTTGCAAGCCTTCCAAATTCTTGACTTAGGTTAGAACTTTCCTCGGTCTGACTGATTATTACAATGGGGTTGGGCTCTATTGTAGCCCTCTGACAGAGTTGACTTCAAAGAAGCAGAAAAGGAGGCCATACAGACTTAGGAGAGTCAGAAGGCCTTTGACACCCTGAAGGTGGCACTGTGTACAGCACCTGTAATCAAGGCATCTGATTTCAGCAGTGAGTTTGTGATCCAAACAGATGCTTCAGAACATGGGTTGGGCCAGTGTCATCACTACTGGACAATGAGGGTCAGGATCAACAAGTTGCCTTTATCAGCAGGCATCTACTGCCTAGAGAGCATCGTTGGAGTGCCACAGGGAGGGAAGTCTTTGCTGTGCTTCAGTCACTGTAGAAGCTGAGACCCTACTTGTTTGTTACTCACTTCCTAGTTCAAATTGACCACAGGCCTCTCCGATGGCTCATGCATATGAAAGGAAAACCCGCAAACTATTGAGGTGATCCATCTCGCTACAGTGTATGGACTTTCCGGTGGGACACAGACCTGGTACTGACCATTTCAAAGCAGGTAGGCTTTCCAGGATCTTTGACGATGATCACTGCCAAGGGAATGGCTGAGTTGCTCTTCACCTTTCATCTGGAGGGGGCCGGGTAGGAAAATACCTCTTTTTACACGATCACCCCATTTTTGTGGGACTGAAGCTGCTGGGTTTCTGACTCTGTGAAATTGGACTCTGCTAACCAGATCTGTGCTATGACCCATAAAACATGTTGACATTTCTATATTCCTACATGACATATTTAACTTGCAGAAAGTCCCTAGTATATGGTACAAAGTGTATCCAGGGCTTGTAAGCTAAATGCCATTAGTGAACGGCAGCACACATTATGCCACCCATTATGGTGAAAATGCAAACATGACTGCAGGCCTACCTTTGTAGCCTGGCTGTGCAGTTTTAAAACAGTTTCAAAATAGCCCCTTTTGAAAGAGATAAACTTTTCTTGTAAATAATAGTAGACAACCACTATGGAGGCCTTGAGGCCCATATGGCAGGGTGTATAGCATTTGAAAGTAAGACATGGAAAAGTTTCATGTTAAAGATTCTATTACAGTGAAAAGGCACGAAGGCTAGTTTCACTGTTGCAGGGCTGGCTGTTCCATAGGAAAGCTTTGGGATATATTATTAAATGTCGTAATGTTATCTCCGGCTAGGAAACGGCAAAGTTCATTTTTGGACTTTTGAAATATTTATTGCACGCCCAATTCACTGGTGAAGTTGGATTTGTAATACATGATTAGGAAAAGGCACTTACAGAAAGCTACATTTTGCTAGTCTACAGCTGCTAGAACCCCATCTGCATGAGCTACATCTGTCACCTGGCAGCTGAGTAGGTTACCTGATGAGGTGTGAAAACGGCTCCCAGTGTAGAACAAAGGTCTTTGGTGTGCTAAGGTGTTTTGCTCCTCTGGCAGGATGATCATCTGGGCTGTGATCAGGAACTTGATTAACTTCAATGAGGTCTACACTATGTTATCTGACACCTGGGCAGGGCATTTCTTGGTTCCCCCAGTTAGGATGAACCACACCCTATGGGAGAGGAGTTGCCCCAGAACTGATTTGAAGTGACCACAGAGAAGATGCTGCTCATTTTCCTGTCTTTACACAACGGGAGAAGGGTTTTACCATGTTGGGTTTTCGAGAGAAGAGTGCACTGTGGGATTGTTTGCAAGATATTTCACAAGAACTGCTTCAACAGTGGTTAGGGTTTGCCTACACACTCTTCAGAACACTTGTGGACCTGTGCAAGACAGAAGAAGGATTGCACCTGCTGCTGAGACCTTGAAGGAGGATTGAAATGCGGGTCCTGCTTCCAGTTGTCCCCACAACATAGAAATGGACTCCAGGAGCCCACCCCTGACCTCCTACTAAGCACAGAGACAGAACAGTCTTATAGAAGCCTATTTCCCTGAAGAGCCAGGCAAACCAATTCCAACTGGATCTGTCCTGGACCATCCTGGTGGCTTCTGCTGGACTGAGTCTTGACCCTTAAGTGTTGTTCCTGAGGTCCTTGTACCCTTGGCTGTGCTGTGTAAAAGTGTACTCCTCCTAATACACTGACAAACCTGGAACATAGGAACCTTTTGGGTCCAAAGAACCCCAGAGGAATGGGACAAACTTGCCTAGTCAATCCGATGAAGGTGCTGATAACCAGTGCTAACGTGCATGTGCTCTCTACTTTAAGCATGGTAACATTGTCTACTCCACAACTGGCATATTTAATTTAATTAAAAGTTCCGAGTTTGGTGCACTACATGTGGCCAGGGACTGCAAATTAAATGCTACTAGTGGGACTGCAGCACTGATTGAGCAACCTACTTTAGTAGTTCTTCAAACATGTCTCAGGCCTGCCATTGCAGAGTCTGGGTGTGCAGTTTTAAAGTGCCATGTTGACCTGGCAAGTTAACCCTCTTGCCAGGCCATACCCTTCCTTATTATAACACATAAGTCACCCCTATGGTAGGCACTGGACAGCCACAAGGGCAGGTTGCGGTATATTTGAATTGTTGGACATGACCTTTAGGTTTTACATGCTCTGATAGTGAAAAACTCTTACACTTGTTTTTCACTACTGCCAGTCTTATCTCTACCATAAGTTAACATTGGGATTACCTTATTACATATTATTAGTGTAATTTCCAATTGGGAAAATATGGACTTATTGAGTCACAATTTATATTCACAACGTATAGTAAGTTGGATTTTAAGTTGCAAGTCTGACAATGGCACTTTTAGAAAGTTGGCATTTTCTTACTTTAACCATTCTGTGCATTCTGCCTTTCTCCAATACACGCGTAGAGCAGACACTCCTGCCCAGGGCCCTGTCCTACAACCAACCGCACTACCAAGGGCCTGGGACAGGGGCCCATCGTGCCTGGGGAGGCTTTTATTTCTTGGCCTGGTTTGAAAGCTTTGACAGTGGGGCCCAATATCCTGGGCTCCATCCTCCGGTGCAGCCCATGGCCAAGCCCCTGGTATGGGCTCCCACTGGCCTAGGAAGGCCTCCTCTTCTTGGCTGGGTACAGGAGCTCTGACCCCACATCAGGGCCCTGCCATGACCTGGGGCAGGCCCCCCACCCTGGGCTCTGTCCTCAGGCCTGCTGCCCCGCCAAGGGCCCAGGATGTGGGTCCATTGGGCCCGGGAAGTATTCTCCTACTCAGCCGGGTCAGGGGCACTGACCTCATGCCCTTGGGCCCCAACATTCCCTGGGGCAGGTGCTCCCACCCTGAGCTCTGTACTCTGGCCTGTTACACTGCTAAGGGACTGTTATTGGGGTCCATTGGGCCCTGGGTGACCTCTCCCGCTTTGACTGCATGTTAAGGTGCCTGCAGGCTTCAGAGCCCCATGCAGTCCTGTGCCTGGGGCCCAGCTGGGACTCTGAGCAACTGGGCCGCAGAGTCCCCGACCCCTCCAGAAACAAGCAGAATACCTTTCATTGAGGCACAGAGTTACCAGATGGCCATTCTTCCAGCCCAGATAACTGGTCGTGCTGAACCCCTCAGTCACCTGGTCACAGGCAATGCTTTCCAATAGTGCTACCAGATGGCCGGGCTGCCCTGGAAGTCCAAATGAGGGCTCATTTGCTTCCCTGATCCCAGACAGAGCTCCAGGAAGTCATGCGCATTCACACCTTCTGTCTCCTCTGTCACTCAGTGCGCATGGATTATAAGAAAGGGAGGGGTTTTTCCTCTGGATTTCTAGGGAGGGGGTACCTCTCGACCTCCTTGAGGTCCAGCAATTCTGAGCGAAGCCAGAGTCCATGCCTGCCTCTGGGGGCACAGTTCTGCTCCTGCCCCCAAAGCCCTGCCCAATGGCTGGGTTTAGACCGTTGTAAGACAGATTAGTTTTACCCTACTGACAGTGTGTTGTTGCAATAGTAATCCTGCTCAGTACGAGTGGAACTGCAGGTTCAGGTATTTGGTGCAGGTATTTGGCCTCAGTGTAATGATGTTGCTCTGGATGATCTAGGTTTACAAATGTCTTTCCGATTTAAGAAGAATAGTTGTCTGACTGCTTTAATAGACACTCTTAAAATGTGCCAAGTATTCATGGACAATTAACTGTTAAACTCAGCGCTCAGATGTACACTGTTTTGCACCACACATATTTCAATCTTGTTAATATACTGTTTTAAGAATGTTTATTTGTGATATCTAAATAAAGTTTAGTTTAACATTCTTAGTTGGTATACAAAGTTGATTACAGTAACATGTTTGTATTTATATTTAGAATTAGTAATGTTTAGTCACTAGCTTTATCATTTTTATTATAGAGGTGTGCGTATGTTAATTTAGCTATACAAGTGCACATCCTCATGATTGAAATATGTTGAATTCAGAATAGATCTCAACTAACTGCTAACATACAATCAGCTTAATTGTCTCAGGGCTATTTGTAGACAATTGATATTGTTAGAATAGTACTGGAGGGTGCACTTTCTCTATCCAAAATGTAATCCCAGTTCCTGTGAGGACAGCATTAAATGTGGCTATACTCTGGAACAAATGTGTTGTGGGAAGCAAGTCCGATTTGACACTGATCGGCAGCAATAATAGCCCTGACTGTGCAACCGCTTGGTGATACAGATATCCAAATGCCTTGTCATCTAATTAGTGATGAGCTTCAATGGGTGAATGAGATTTCCACTGTCCATACCTACTATCTAGCCAGACCACAACCAAGGGAACCGGCTTGGCAGCATGTTATGTTATGTTATGTTTAGATCTCTTCAATAGCGCACGGCTGCCCCGAGGGGCGTCCCGGCGCTTTGGCAAAGAGAAATGCAGCAAAGAGACACAACACAGCAGCTCACGGAGGGGAAAGAGACCCTGTTGAACATGACTGTGGTCTGGGACTGTGAAGCGACATTAGAGGTGTAGGATATGTGGGAGGCCCTCAGGCCACTGGTGAACCACCACTACTCTTTTGTTTTTTCACATGAGGCTGGGGGCGAGCACCATGGGGATCTCGCTTTTGACCCCAAGCGCTCGGCGCCTGCTGGGTGCAACCAGCTACTGGGACAGTGGTGGGTAGGGAGTTTGATTGCTCCGGTACACTTGTTAAACAATAAAGCAAGTGTTCTAAGGCGGGCTCAGTGTGGACAGAAACCTCCTGTGGAGCAGAAGGGCAAAAGATTTCTCGATTTTCAGTATGAATACAGACCGTGAAAGTACCTCACGATCCTTCTGACTTTTTGGGTTTCAAGCAGGATGTGTCAGAAGAGTTACCACTGGGATAACTGGCTTGTGGCGGTTGGATTTTGGCTCTCCCTATCATTGTGAAGCAGAATTCACCAATCATTGGATTGTTCACCCACTAATAGGGAATGTGAGCTGGGCTTAGACGTTTGTGAGACAGGTTAGTTGTACCCTACTGATGTGTTGTTGTAATAGTAATTCTGCTCAGTATGAGAGGATCCACAGGTTCAGACATGTGGTGCATGTGCTTGGCTGAGGAGCCAATGGACTGAAGCTATCATCTATGGGATTATGACTGAATGCCTCTAAGTCAGAATACTTCCTAAACCATAATGACACTGCAGTGCTGTGGAGCCTCGGAAGGCCTGGGATAGCTGGCATCTTGTCTGGTACATAGAGCCGCTCACTTGGGGACTGGCACATGGACGGAAGGGGGCCACCTCCATCCCCCTTAGTACACTGCAGGTTTGTGGGGCACCAGGTGCTAAATAATTTGTAGATTACCTGATTCTGGGTCAGGGTTTTGTAAGTAGCAGAGCAGCTACCTTGCTGCCATCTATGGAAAGTCATTTTCTGAGCCATGCTTTTGTCTCCATCCATGGGTGCAAGCGAACACACTTCACCACACCTGGGGTTGGGTCCCTCTGCCGCCAGGCCAGTGGAAGGGATGCGAAGGGGGAAATATGGTGACTGGCACTGGGGCCTTCACCTCCTTTTCCCTGTGCTGCCAGGTGGAGTAATGGGGGCATGATTGCTTTCAGGGCGACCAGATGGCCAGACCAGGATCCCCTTACGCCTGCAGAAGTGGTTGGGAGGCAGCAGTCCTGGGAAGAAGCCTCATGAGAACCTGCTCAGAGAACATGGCCATTCTTGTCATCGCTGCTCTTCTGTGTGACTGGGTCCTGGGTCTGGTCGTCCTGGGCTATCTGTTCACTGGGTCACCTTGGGCCATCTGGCCACCATGCTGCATGACGTGATGGCCTGTCAGCCAGTCAGCTGAGCTACCTCCAATTTTTGTCCCCCCTGAGGGTTCTGTAAGCCCCCACTTTGTGGGGGCTTAATAGTCGTGGAATAGTCAGGGAAAATGGGCTTCCCAGTCAGGTCTGCCGGGAGAGGATGTGGCCCGGGCTTAACCCTCCTTGGCTCCCCAAGCTCCAAGAAGGAGGAAGGCACCCACCCAAGGCAGCACCCTAAGCCCACAGTATGGGGCTGACAGTCAGTACTCAGAGCAGGGTGGCTGCAAGCCCGGGAAGGACTCTCTTGCTCCTGTACTGTGTTTGGGTTAAAGAGCAGAGATCAGCCCTACATGAAGACCCAGTCCCCAGGGGTACAAATCTGGAACACAAGCCTGGCAGGGCTCAAGAATTCCTCAGCAGACACCTGGGCCTGGTTTCAAATGGCAGCAACTGTTGATGTCTCATGCCACCCAGGAGATACCATTGGCAGGCCCAGTGCAGGGCCTAGCATTCTGCTAAGAATGAGCTGGGCCTGTCAAAGAGGAAGTGGGAGGCTCGGGAAGCCCTCTCCTCCTTCTCCAGCAGGGAAGGAGGTTGTGGTTGCATTCTCGGTCAGTGCTCTGGCAGAGCCCGGGCACCATGCGCCGGCCCCCCATGCTGCCAAGAGTGCAGCAGGGGGAAATGAGCTCCGTGTTAACAGACTGCCTGGGGAAGGTCCATACTGGAGTCTGGTCGATTGGACACAGTTGGGCCTATTTGGTGACTGTGGGCTGCTTGGTTGGAAACACTAGACCATGGCCCTAGTGAGAGTTTCATAGCTACAGAGTGTACAGGGCGGGGCCACGCAGGGTTAGTGAGCAAGCAGGTCTGGTTCTATGAGCCCACCAGGGCCCTGAGTTCCCTTCTACGGCCAGCAGTGTCAAAAATGGGTTGCTGCCTCTACATGGCCAGTTTCAGATTATCTGAATGGGACATGGGCCCCCTGCAGGGCCATGGAGTGGGCGCCCTGATCCAGGGCTCCCTCCAGTAGCTTTCTGCATCACTAAGGGCATGGGACAGGAATCTCACGGGCCCGGGGAGGCTTCCCCTGCTTGGCTGGGTTCAGAAGCATGGAATATGGACAGGGCTTTGGTGGGTTCTGAGGTTGGAGCCCTGGTCCTGCTGTCAGTCACGTGTCCAAACGACCAACAAAACCTTAAAGGATCTACACATCTGACCCACGCTGAATTCAGAATTTTGTTTATTTTACTGAAATGTATAGCTTTTATACCATGAGTTTCACACTCACTTCTTCCACTAACTGGAAGGAGGTTGAACGCAAAAAATTTGGAAAAATGGGCTATGTCCCAGTAAAATGCCAAAACTGTGTTGAAAAATGTGTTTTTGGGATTCAAGTCTGCAGATTCCTGAAAGCTGGGAAGATTGTGATTTTATCTATATTTTGGCTAATTTCTTGGCCCCATCCAGGGATATCCACAAACCCTGGGTACCTTTAGAATTCTCAATTTTTTTTTTAAAAAGACGCAAATTTGAGATGGATCCCTTATGTGAACAAAAGATTATGGGTGCCTAAGAGCAAACTGTCCCAAATAGCCAAAAAAGGGCTTAGCACGGCGGGGAAGAGGCCTGGCAGCAAAGGGGTTAAACATGGGAGAAGTCGACCTGAATTGGAGAAGAGCCCACATGAACTGAGAAATGATACAACTGAGTTGCAAACTAAATATTGTTGACTGTGGACAATTGTATTCCTGTGAGAAGACAAGGATTGATCCTGTTCCCAAGAGAGCATTGCAAGCTGATTAGCTGACTAGGGACAGAAGAAGCAACATGTTGCAAAGCTTCATGAAATGTGAAGTTTATAATAGTGTGTGTTCCTAGATAAGGTTGGGTATTTCCAGACCATTTACCTCTACATTTACCCTGTCCAGTGCTCACACTCTTTTGAGATTCTACTGAGCTTCTTGAATCTCTCTTTATGGAGTGGCACTTTTCACTCTATTCTTAGGATATTGATTATCTCCTTTGTGGAACACGCTTAATGCATTTTAATATGATTTTATTGACTAATATTGCTAATTGATTTTCTGTTCATTGAGATTAATATAAATTAACTTGTGATCTTCATTAAAATGATGTACTAAAGATTTGATTAATAAAATTCATTAACTCATACCAAACTCTCTGTATTGACTGAAAATAGATTAAGGGCTGTAATCATAATATATGTGATGCAGAGCTCCTAATCTTCTCCAAAACAATGGCAAAGAACCATACGACCCGGGAAAGGTAAAAAGTCGGGGAATTAGCCTGGATGATGGTAAACCGACAAATCTTAAATTAGACTCCAATTCCTGACTCAGCACCACTCTACAAGTCAACTGTATTTCTTGACTCAGTACACAGGCAATGGTAGCCTCTTTAATTGTGTATACCCCCCTTTTTTTTAAAATCAAGCTTTCGTGTTCTAATCCGGGGTTCTTATAGGAGCATGCACCCGTACAATATGTAGGAAATGATTCACTTTTGTTTCAGCAACCTCTGCACCATTTACATATAAAGACGAGCTCCAGTTGCTCATAAGTCACCTAACGTTAGAAGTTGAAATCTAAGTTGTATACATTTTGTTTTTTTCCTTAGTTTCAAATTAGTTGTCACATAATTCTGTGCCCTGAAGGAGTTGAAAGTAGGTAACAGCAGCTCCCCTCTTTTTAGCTTTGATAGCTCCTATGTGTTCTCTGCAAATGATACAGTTAGTGTAGACTTGTTAGCTATTTTGTTGAATGGGCTAGAACTCTGGAGACTGTCCCAATACCCTGTTCAGTGCTAATGACAAGGTGAACTCGTCATGTATAATGGGATTCAATAAATGTTAGCATTGAAGGTGATACTCAATGAGTCCTCATCTGTGATTCCAGTAAGGTTCTTAATACCATTTGTATTACGAAATTGCACGCTGATTCAAAAAAGATATTTCCATAATACGGTTTAGGAATGCCTGCTGCAGAATTCTACTGCCGGGAATAGGATTTTATAAAAAATAAATCAGCTGTGCTGGTACAGTTGGTGAGCCAAATTCCAGTCTGAGTTGACTTACTGGAGTTCACTGGAAGAGCCCAAAAACAAATACATTAGCGGTAGACAAAATCGTCTGCATATCTTTATGTAAGTTCAAGCCATAGGTGGAAGAGCCATATACAATTGCCTTTGTGAATTTTGTTATAATAACTCCAATAGGGAACCTTGGGACAGGCTCAGGGCCAAACTGGGACCCCAAACCAGCCCTGGCAATTACGCCGGACCAGCCCCTGGATGCTGGTGGAAAACACTGCTGCTGCGCTTTTGTTACAGGGCTTCTATTTTGCAGCACTGCTGCAATACCAGCCCCCTGTAATAAAAACACCCCCCACCAATCGAAAACTAGCTGCCCACCCTTCCGGCCCACTGGGAAAGCGCCTGGTGCTGACCCCGGCCAGGCCAGCCCTGGACTGGCTGCACTGTTTTAGATACATTTGTCGTAAATGACACAGCAGATGGTGACCTCTGATTACCATAACTTTATGCTGCATTTCATGACACAATGGTGCAGCTATTGCAAAGATATTGGCGCGGCTGTCAAGTAGGGCAAATGTTCTATAATTTTCCGAGTCATGTATGCTTCCCTCCATATGCAGCAGATGTAAAATTGAGACCCTCCCACAGTCAGGAATTATACATGCTTCCAAAATGGAATTACACAGAAGACAAAGAGGGTGTGTCCAAGATTCCTAATTCGATTTGAATATTGAAATGGGGATACCATTTGTCCCTGGGACTTTCTTACCCCTGTTTGCCTCCAAGGCCTCGACAATCATTGTTGCAGTGAAAATGTTTGATGCAGATATGAGGATGTGGCAGTTTGTTGTAATAGAGCTCATCTCAAACTTAACCCAAGTATCTGCATCTATAGCAATGGTATCGACTTTTGTATATTCTAATGATTACACTAATCCCCAGAACCTTTTAGATCCATACAGGGCTGCCCATTCTTTGATATGATGCCATTTTTCCAGCTCAAAAGTGTATTTCTTGCTCCAGCATTGGCGCTTATATTCCAGTGTAATAGCCTTCAACTCACAGGTGCATTTTTTTTTCTGGTCTTGGCATACTTCCTCATCAGATGAGTTAATTGATATTTCGGAGCACCCAGCTCCATTGTATACCAGGTGCTAATCTGAGCTAAACGCATGAGTCGAAATTTACCTGCATCAAGGGTAGGTGAGTAAAAAGCATTCATCTATCCCTCCTCTAAGCCTAAGTGACGTCCCTACTTAAGTATACTCAGAAAGGGAAAAGATAAGGTGTTAGCATCTGGAACCTTCCTAAAAAGTCTCTCCACAGTCATGTAGCATAAAGCTTTGGAGACAGTGCTTGCTCTAAGATGCTCTCTCTCCGAAGACAGCCAAGAAGTGTGCACTTTCCCTACTCCCAACATCGCATTATCACAGATATGTTTCCCAAGAGTCTTTGCGGGTCACACCATCTGCTCTGAGTATGATCTCAAAGATAGTTTTCCATGGGATACTGGTGTTCTTATTTTGCAACAGTATGTCCTTTGTTCCCATGCCTTTTCTTGTGTGCACAACAGCCTGCCTTTATTGACTCTAACAAGGGCACTTCTTCCACCTGCAACACAAAACCTGAGAAAGAACAAATTCCAACGCACATTTGAAATTCAGCTATTAATTCTGAAGCAAGAGTTTCGAGGGGAATTCATTTCAGGCCTACAAGATTCAGCTAACATAAGAAATCAACATATAAACTTTATGAATTTGCATAGGGAAATAGGACACATTCAGTTAATACATTTACCTACATGCCAAACAACTCAATTAATAAACGATTTTAGTACATGAATAATTGTCAATATCACAACACAAGCTTTTCATGTTAATGTTTTCTGCAAGTTACATTCACTTTCTACATTAATTCTCCATGTTACTCCATGTTACTTGTAAATGGCCTAAACTCATCACGTTTTGAATTAATACAATTCAGATTCCAACAATGGATTATATGTGGGTGAGCTGTACACGTCTGATTATGTTGCACCCCTACAAATGAATGTGATTTCCTTTACATCACTCTAAACGTAGACTTGTAATTGAATATTCCAAATGACTACTGATTAGGATTGCCACGCCACTGAAAAGTCTACCATTATCTGATAGCTTTATGGCAGGGCTGACCCAGGATGGATAATTTTGTATGACAAACCCCTCCACGATTTTATTTTAAAAAAGCAGTTACCTTAATACTGCCAGCCCACGCCTTTCCTCCATCCTCATTTCCGCAGCAGGAACCAGGAAGCACACAGCCTCTCAGAATCCCCTGACCAACCACAATGCTGCCTTACAGCAGCAGTGTGATTGGTCTGAGCACCGTGGTTCGGTGCTCAGACAGGGGCTGGAAGGCTGTGCATGTTCTACAACCAGACTGTAATGTAGCCAGGGTGGAGAACAGGCAGAGGGCGCATATCGGTTTGGCCGGCCGCAGACAGACAGCCAACCCGTCATGTGCACTTAAGCTGCAGGTACCATACCTCCTCCCTGTGACATGGGGAACCCAGCCAAAGCCCGTCTGCCCGAACCTTCAACTGCAAGCTGGACCGTTATTATCATTTTATTTTTGTATTCAGCTTTCAGTTGGAGCAGTGATGTGACGCTCCTCCGCCTTAGCGGCAAATAGATGGAGTAGGGTTCCTCAATTGAGTACCTCCGGTAAGTCTTTGATTATGTTTTGAGGCAAAAATTATACTTGGATATCTTAAAAACCCTGATCACACATTCCATCCTGTTGTGTGTGATAGTCTCGATGATCATGCCTGATTAATAGTCCAGCTCTGTGCTAGGCTGAGTTCGAGCCCCATCTGGGAAAGAAATGTGTTGATTAAAGTTACCTCAATTGGAACCCATGGTTTGGGGTCGCAGGACCTTGGTTTAAAGTTGGTTATTTCATCATTTCTTGTGGGGAGGCTGTTGGGTTGTCTTGCATTTAGGATGTCACTAGGTGCACATTCTGATGTAGCTTAGCTCTGTGCTTACAGGTAGATATCACCCACTTATGTATGCCTGGTATTTGCCTTGTCCTCATTTGACATCATTGTGCCCATACTATTGTGCTCTACTAAGCCGTCCCCAAATCATTCACACTGGTCTCCTTGGCTTTACATCAATTCCTTTGCTGGGGCTTCATTGATACATTTTACATTAATTTCCCCGCCTTTTACCTCCTCCTTTCTAGTCAGTGTGTCATGTCCAACATAGCATGTTGCAGCCTTTATGGGATTGAGATCCTGGTAGCCTGCGATACTTGACCTGAGCCCTTCGTTGGCAACAGACCAATAAAAGACTACTTTTTTTCCAGCTGCCTGCGTGAGATATTTTATGTAAGGTGAGAGGAAATAAATTTGGCAGGTTGTTTCTCTTGACTTCAATCATTTGTATAGGTTTTTCTTATGTATTTGTGGACAGGTGTTTAGCAATAAATACACCTGTAGAACAAATTTAATAGGAAAATGAATCCAGGATCAATACATAAAGCTCCACATAAGATAAATACAAAGAATATACCTAGACAGCTTCCTTTCTGAGTAAGCCGCCGAAAGTGCATAAAGTGCTGAATGTGCAAAGAAGCATTAAGGTATGATCCAGTCTTCTAGACAGACCCCACGGCTTCGTCCATAAACAGTCCCCAAAAGCTTATCAAATTTCTTAATCCCCCATCATGCAATGTTTATAGCCATTCATTATTTCTAACATGCTTCATTTTTCGCAACTATTACCCCATAGTGGGAATCAGCTGGTCTGCCACTTTTTGAAGTAAAAGCAATCTGGTCAGAGCCATTGTGACATACAATAATGTTGCCAATTTAGTGGTTATACAAGTAGCTAGTTTAACCAGCCATTCATTCTCCAAATACTGAAATATTTCATTCCAAAATTCCTGAAGAAGAGGACACAGGCCTCTTACGTTCACCCAATTTGCCGCAGCCCCCTAGGTACATCGAAAGCAATGGCCGGCCAATTAGGATTGACTTGTGCAAGAAATTGCGGGGTTCTATATAAAAGCCATTTACTATAAAATAACGTTCTATGCCAATTGGCTCCCCTCAAGACGCTAACATTTTGTATATTAACTTCATCCCATATCTTTTTTCCTAGTTCCAATCATTCATATTTTCCCTTGTTTTTATTGCTTTTTGACTAAGATGAGGGCCCTTCATGGAGGCGAACAATCTTTTCTATTCCCCAGGGCATTTATGTTCACAAGCTTCAAGTAACGCAGTTGCCACTTTTTGACCACTGTTTATCTGGCTAGAATCTAAATTGCTAAATACTTTATTCAACATTCTAAAGGAACCAAGGAGCAAGACATTGCCTTGAAAAAACCTGCATACTCCAGACATGTTTTGCCATCTCTACACGGATAAAATGTTTGCTAGCTTCTCAAACCCTGCTTTCACCCACTTTTATGACTAAATAGGGGGCCAGATTAGTGCCAGAATTCATAACTAGTTCTGACAGAGGTGTGACTGTATTAATATTGGGAATGATGTATCCTGTTTAGGGAACATTCCCGCAAGAACCACTTCAGACTCTTGTAACAGACTATTTCGAGTGACTTTGATGATTTTAACACATCACATATATCGTATTCTTTAAAAATCAGCTGCATAAAATAATTCTTAGGAATACCATTGCAGAGCTTTACATTAAACCTGGATATGTACTGTGCAAAATAGGTGAAATAGTAACAGTTAAGATTGGAAAGCGCCAAACTGCCCTTTTTCTAGTCCTTCATATAAAGTGCTCAGTGCTGCTCTGGCTATTTTTTTGCCAGATAAATGATGTAAACATAGACTCCCCCTTTTTAAAAAATGATGTGGTTAAAACACACGTAATACCTGAAAAGAGGAAATTGAACTGAGGGAGAAACAACATTTTAATGAAGGAGACCTTCCCCAGGATAGGTGAAGGAAGAAAATTCCATCCTGCAGATAGGTCTTGTATTTTTTAAAGCAAAGGGGAAATCTGTGATGAGTACCTGATGCCCAAATACCTTTGTGGCTGCGTGTTGACGCAGGAGGTTACATCTGCATGTAGTATATCTGGATTGCACCTGCATAATAATATTTCAGTTTTCTTCCTGTTGATTTTATAGCATCCCAATTTCTCATACTGAACAAAAATCTCAAAAGATTTCAGTTGGGAACGTTTGCTACTGTTGAGAATTAACATAATATCATCAGCATATAGTTTTATCTTCCCCACCTGGGCCAGAGAAGGGAGAATGTTGTCATTCTCCCTAATCGCCACTGCCAATGGTTCAATAAAGAAGGCAAATAAAGTAGGTGATAAGGTACAACTCTGCCAGGTTCCTCACAAGACTTGCAATTCCCACACCTCTGTGATGTAATGTAGTCAGCAGTCTAGTAGTTGGGTGGGTGACAGGGACAGGGTAGGACGCACATAATAAAACTTATTGAAACATAAAAGAAGTGTCGGTCTTTCCTTTGTCAAGACACAACAACTGGCGATGAGGGTGGGATGAGCAGCCTGCTTCGCTGAACCCTGGAAACAGCATCCTGTCCCTGGGGCATCGTTGGGAGAACAGGCGCGGTCGCGACACAAGTGCCCCAAGGTGACTGCCGCCCAAACGAAGAGGCCAGCAGCCAGTGTCCCAGCTCCGCGATTCCGTGATCGCGTAGAGCCGTGCGAGAGAAGCGCAGTCGAGCGCCAAAGAAATTTTAAACCCGGCGCCGTTTCACGCCCAAAAAGGAAAAGGGGCCCGGGAGCCGTGCGAGGCTAAGGAAGAAGCTGGGAGCCCACCCCAGACTTCCGGAAGAGCCTTGGAGGTCGAGGTTGTCTGGAGCAGTGCGGAGAGCTGTGGGGGAGTTGAAAACTCTGTGCCGAGATTGACGAGAGCCGGAGCTCCCCCCCGATGCGTGAGGAACAGCGCGCGGACAAGTGAAGGAAATCGGGAGCCGAGCCCGAGTCTACCTGAAGGTGCACGTGGACCAGAAGCACAAGTGAGACTGAGGGAGACCTGCTGTTTTCCGGGAAAGCTGTTGGTGAGTGCCGTGTGAGCCCGGTAAGCCTGGGAACTGAATGCAGCCCCAAACCTCGTGGTGCATGGGAGTTACAAGTGAGCGGCCATCTTGGAGTCAGGCAGCCTAGAGGGACATCCCTGTGTGAATCGGGAGCGGCCATTTTGAAGTCAGGCGTTCCAGTGACAAATGAGCCTTGATGCGCACGAACAGCTAGAGATGAACAAGCGCATATTAAAGCAAGCGAGTCACAGTACACAAGCACAAGTTGAGGCAAGCAGCAAATCATAAGCAAGCTTTTGTTAAAACAAGTAAGAAGCAGCCAACAAGCACAAGTTAATGCAAGTAAGAAATAATAAACAAGCATAAGTCAAGGCGAGCAGACAATAGTAAACAGGCACGTGACAAGCCAAGAAAATGGTGACTCCGAACACATCCCCACAACGGAATGAAGTCAAACCAATCATCACGGGGGTGTCGCATCTGCGGCCCCCAGAACCTCTAACTCTGACCACTGGAGGAAGCATGGGCCCCAGATGGCAGGAGTGGTTTGAGGATTTTGAAGATTACATTAAAGGGTCGAAGGTGACAGCTGATGAGGAAAAATTGATTGCCCACCGCAATTTAGCGGGCCGAGAAATTAGCAAAATAATCAAAGACTTTCCTCCTGCGGAAGTAGGAACCTACGACAAAGTGTGCGAAGCCCTGAACAAGAAATTCCTCCACAAAAGAAATGTTGATTATGAACGACAAGCATTTCATCAAGCACGCCAAGGTAAAGAAGAAGCAATGAGCACATTCATCACCAGACTGCGGCGCTTATCGAGGCATTGTGAGTTTGACACCTTTTCAACAGATGCTGCCATCAAGTCACAGATCATTGATGGATGCCACTCTGAAGCGCTCCGAAGGCGGCTATTGAGGAAGCATCATGAATTAGATGACATTGAAGAAATGACTCGCGTCTATGACCAGTCGGAAAAACACGCTAGAAGCATTGAAACTGGACGGAATGTAAGCCGAGAACAGGTGTGTCGAGTACAGGCCAGCAGCAGCAGCCGTCGAAACTCAAAGGAGAAACAATAGAGAACTAGGCGTGACACTGGTCGAAGTGAAAGGAAACCGGAGAGAACGAAAAGGTGCTATAGATGCGGATATGACTATCCACACGTCGATGCATGCCCTGCCATGGGTCAGCGCTGCAGAAGATGTGGGCGGACGAATCATTTGGAAGCGATGTGTGGGGAATATCAAAAAGAGAGACGGAGTGGAACAACGAGGACATCTCGCTCTGATGTCAGAAGACATCACATAAGAGCAGTCCAAGACAGACCGAAGTTATCCTCAGGCTCGTCACATTCCAGTCGGGAGTCACGAAGGTCACAATGGGAGCGGAGATCACCATCCCGAGATTCTAGATCAACATCCAGAGATTCTGAGTACACAGTGGAATATGTGAACATGATTGCGGATCCTGACCAGCTCAAGAAATATCCAAGTCTAGACATAAGTGTGGGGAACCATGAGACCAAATTTGTGCTGGACAGCAGAGCTTCGCTAAATTACATTCCAGTCACCGAGTATGAGAGGATGAAGCCTCAGCCACCATTGACTCCCGCACACGTACGGGTATTCACCTGGATGGCAAAGGAGCCACTTCCTTGCTTGGGGAAATTTCCAACAACACTCAGACACAAGACTGTAACCATACCAGCATTCATACACGTGATTGAAGGTCCGGAAGCAGATTGCCTCCTCAGTTTGCCAACTGCGGAGCGCCTCTGGCTTGTCGAGATTCTGCATAGGGTCAGCGACGATCCGGACATTATCAATAAGTTTCCCAAACTATTCAACGGATTAGGGAAGATGAAAGGATGCCAAATCCGTCTCCACATAAATGAACAGATTTGACAAATCATTCATCACATCCCCAACACCTTAAATTATAGCGATGACATTCTTGTGTATGGATCCAACACTCTAGAGCACGATAAGGCTCTGGATCGGGTATGTCATGCCCTGCTGGAAGCCAATCTGACACTAAACAGAGAGAAGTGTGAATTTCACCAATCCACCCTGAAATTTTTCGGTCACATATTTTCTGGTGCTGGGATGAAACCTGATCCGGAAAAGATAACTGCTTTGAACGAAACCAAGAACCCGCAAGATGCTGGAGAACTGAGGTCATTCCTGGGCATGGCCAGCTATTGTGCCCGCTACATAAAAGACTATGCAACTGTTAGCTATCCGCTTGGTCCCCCCAGTGTGAACAGGCTTTCAGAGACATTAAGCAGGCGGTGGAGTCTGCTGATAATCTCTCATACTTTAGCCCTCGCCGGTAAAACGGAGATAACAGTGGATTCCAGCCCTGTGGGATTGGGGGCGATTCTGGCGCTGTACGAAAATGACTCTGATCAGAGACGCCTTGTTGCCTATGCCAGTCGTAGCCTTTCAGATCCTGAAAAAGCATATTCTCAACCCGAGAAGGAGAGTCTTGCGGTGGTATGGGCGTGTGAACATTTTCATGTCTTTATCTATGGCAAGCACTTTACCATGATCACTGATCACCAGGCGCTGGTCACGATCTATGGTAACCCGAGGTCCAAGATGCCACCGAGGATTGAACAATGGGGTCTGAGACTACAAGAATATACTTTTACAATCATCCACAAGCCCGGGAAATTGGAGAATCCCGCGGACTACATGTCACGACACCCGCGAGCGTCGTCTGAGTCCAAGCCCTCCATTGCAGAGGAGTATGTCCACTTCGTGGTTGATCAAGCACAGCCACCTGCCATTCCCATGGAAGCCATTCGGGAAGCCACTGCACAAGACATCATCTTACAGAAGGTGCTACGTCGGCTCCAGACAAACGGGTGGAGACATGAAAGTGAAGACGATGCCAGTGATCCGACTGTCAAGCAGGAGATGCGAGCCTTCCGACATGTCTGTGATGAACTGTCTGCTACCACAGATGGGTTGGTACTGCGAGGTCAGCGGATTGTTATCCCCAGACAATTACGTCAGGGTGTCGTCAATCTTGCTCACGAAGGCCACAGAGGAGTGGTGTTAACAAAACGAGCTCTCCGGGAACGTGTGTGGTTTCCCCTCCTCGATCGGATGGTGGAGTCAACTCTGGAAGACTGCCCCCAGTGTCAGCTGGTCAACAAGGGAGATCCTCCTGCCCCACTGCAAATGACCCCACTACCTAGTGGGGTGTGGCAAGAGCTTGCCATGGATTTTTATGGACCTCTGCAATCAGGCAAATACGTATTGGCCATAATTGACGAATACTCACGGTTCCCCATTGCTCAATTTGTGTCATCAACAAGTGCCTCCAGCACTCTCAATGTGTTGGATGAAGTGTTTGCAGCATGGGGTGTTCCCAAAGAATTGAAAACAGATAACGGACCTCCTTTCAATGGACACGAGTTCAGTGCCTTTGCAAAGCACCTGAACGTCAAACACAGGAGAGTCACACCTCTATGGCCACAGGCCAATGGCACCATTGAACGATTTATGGCCACACTTAAAAAGACTTTTCAACAAGCCACCCTTGAGAAAAGGGATCTGCAGGTGGCTTTGAACGAGGTCCTCAGGGCGTACAGAACAACCCCTCATGCGACCACTGGAAAATGTCCTGCAACGTTGATGCTAGGGCGTCCCATAAGGACTCACATACCGACCTGGGAAGGAGCTCTGCGAGAGGTGTCACCTCTCCACAGTCATCAAGAAATGATGGCGACAGACAGTCGCAACAAAGACAAAATGAAGTCATATGCGGATGCAAGGAGGAGAGCGAGGTCACCGTCTTTACATGAAGGATATTGTGTCATCATCAAACAAGACCAGCAAAGAAAAACTGACTGCCGTTTCAGAGCTGAACCTTTACTGATCACCCAGCAGAAGGGCACCATGATAACCGCGGAATCCGATCATCGCCGAGTCACCAGGAATGTATCACACTTTAAGAAGTGTTCTCCGGACATGAGAGAAGCCCTCACAAAGATGACTGGAGTGCCAGTAAATGAGGGACACGATCGATCTGACCCAGAGAGCGGGAGTCAGACGAGAGACCCTCTGGTGGACTCCGGGACTGGAACTGGAACCATGTCTCTGCGACCCCGCCGAGATATTCAACGACCAAGAAGACTCATTGAAGAAATCTGAGCCAGCTGATTTGTTTTGTTCTCGTGTTAAGAAAGGGGGAGATGTAATATAGTCAGCAGTCTAGTAGTTGGGTGGGTGGAGTCAGCCGGGGACCAGGGGAAAAGGAGGAGCGTAGGCTGGAAGTGGGCAGATAGAGTAGGGACAGGGACAGGGTAGGACGCACATATTAAAACTTGTTGAAACATAAAAGAAGTGTCGGTCTTTCCTTTGTCAAGACACGACATGTAGCATTTACAATAATATTGGCTTCTGCATTGTGGCACATCCTATGTATCAACCCAATGATCTGGGAAGAGATCCCAAATCGAGATAGAATACAGAACAGTGTTTACTGGGCCTGGGCGGTAAATTCTGTTCCGTCGTGAAATTTGCGGAATTTGGGTAATTTTGCATTCCAAGGAGAACACGGAATTGCCAAAAATTCTGTGATCCGCAGCTTTTTACAGAATTTTTTGCTTTTTCACGCTTTCAAAATGCATGCTCGCAAGATATTTCTCCCAGAGCATGCAAACAGCATTCGCGAACAGGAAAAAAGTATCGCGAACGGGCGGAACAAGCAATTCTGCGTGTTTGCTGAACTTTTGTGTGCCCGGGGAGATTTTTTACGGTTTCACGGAGGTTTGCGTAGCGCGACTACACAAATTCCACCCACCCCTAGTGTTTACCAGACCATGAAGTCAAATGCTTTTCGTACATCCAACAGAAGGACAGTATCTGATGCAGCATTGACAGAAAATGTATCCAATACTTTGGCTAAATAATGTGTGTTTTTACCCAATTGACGTTCAGCAAGCAATACAACCATTCTGATCTGAGTGAATCATCTTTGATGCAATCAGGTTCAATCTCTTGCCTAATAATTTTGTTTTTATTTTATAGTAAACATGTAATAATGTAATTGGATGATACAAGTTTGGGTCTACGCCATCTTTACCCTTTTTTTAAGGAAGCTCACTACGTCCCCATTATGTAATGAGACTGGTAACATTGTGTTGGCAACATGTAAAAAATAGTTGAAATTCTGCTGGAAAACCATCTGGCCCTCAGACCTAACAATTTGGGAGAATCTTAATCACCTCCGCCAATTCTTCTTTAGAGAAAGGTTGAATAATATTTTCCACTTCTTCCGTGGATAGCATGGGAATATTGCGGTCTGCTAAAAACTTTCCAAGGAGTTCTACATCTACCAATTCATTTTGTGTACAGATCCGCTGATAATTATCAAGCATGAGTTCCCCCACTTTCTCCAGCTCCTTTCACCTAATCCTGGCCTTTTCCATATATCTATCCTATTGTTGGCAGCTTGTTCGTATGTAACCTATCTCAATTGATAATACACCAGTCAATGGTCCACTCTGATTAAAGAGCATGCAGACCGGGTCTGCTCATCTATTACCTACATTTACACTCTTAGTAAACACCATCTTGCACTTCATGTCTAATATACTGGGGCTATATGTTTGCTCTTTACCTATAACGTACCCTTTCCACCAAGCATTGACCTGCTGTAAAGCTATGATGCAATCAACACGACAGTGGCGTCCCCTTCTTGTAAGGTTAACATTCTAAACATTCTAAAGTTGGTGCATGTAATGATAAATCAAAACCTTGGCTCTCTTTTTAACAAGCCTATTACCCTCAACTACCACCATGCCCCTGACATCCTTCCCTCTCTATGTGCCACCCCGCTACCCCCTCTCAAAGCAGCAATGAGTGAACCATATTCCCACTCTCACCTGACATGCCTTTTTACCCCAGAGAATCTGGCACCATGACACTGTTCCGTGACCCATCAGCCCATCTCCTCCAGGACCCCCTCACCAGAAAAACTAAGATAAAGAAGAAAAGAAATAGAATAGCTAAAGAAAAGAAATAACCCTCCCCAGACAACAATGTTAGGCACATTTGCTAAATGACAAAAAGAGATAGATCAGCAAGATCCCAGTATCAACATTCCAAGAATCTATCTATATATATAAAAACGAATGTATGTCTGTCTGTCTGTCTGTCTGTCTGTTTGTCCTTTATGCATTACTACACCATTCATCCGATCGCCATGAAACTTTGGGAAGTTGTTGAGTATACTCCCGCAAAGGTTTCTGGCATACATTTTTTTTATCGGCCCCCCAGGGCCCTCATAATCTTTTGAATACTGATGTACGCACAAGACCGAAAAACAAAAAATCGTGTATTCACAAGCACTCACATAAATAAATAGAATTAAAACAGCATTCATCCGAAATGCTAGGAAACTTTGGGAGGTTGTTGGGTACACTCCTGCAAAGGTTTCTGGCATAACATTTTTTTAAATATCGCCCCCACCAGAGCCCACATAATCTTTCGAATACTGATGTACGCACCAGACGGAAAAACAAAAAATCGTGTATCCACAAGCTCTCGAATAAATAAATAGAATTAAAACAACACTTTGAAATGTTTTCCATATTAAAATGAATACGTTTCAATGAAAATGACACAATGTAAATTGAATGTTAGCATAACTAGTTTCCTTGAATTTCTTTTCTTTGGAGATCGCAGCAATGCGCGACGGGTAAGCTAGTAGCTAAATAAAGCCTTGTGATATGTGATTATGATTTGTTAGTGATCTGCTGCAGGAGCTCCAGTGCCTCAAAGACATCACAGAATAATTGCAATGGCCCTTTAACCTGCCCCTTTAATTTGGATTGCTGTGCAATCATTGCCTGTGCACCCTGACCTTTCAATAGATAAAGCATTTTTACAAATTCTTTCTATCGCCTAGCTGCAGAGGCCGACATATCAGTGAAGATGCGGCAAATAGGGATTTCTGGCGTTGTGATCTGTCTCTGCCTGATTGCCCTGGTTATCACTTGTTCCTTAATGGGGTAATATCCAAAATGTACCAGTATTGTATGTGGAATTTTGGAATTAGGCACCATGATGAGCTCTTGTGAGTATCAAGTCCCCTGGATGTTCCAGAAGAAAGTGTGCTTTTATGGAAGAATCAACTCATTAAAGCTTTTGTTGGCTCCTACATCCCACTAGGACCTCTGTGATGCGGAGATTAGAATGCTGAGAATGATTTTCCAATTCCTCAAGCTTATTTTCCTTCATGGACCTTTGCTTTTCAAATGTGTCCACCTTTTTCTGCATCATGATGACATTTACCTCTAGCTGTGAAATCCTGCCCTCACTTCTTTAAAACTCTCCGGAATCTTTAGCACGGTTTCCTCAATCTTGGAGAGCCTAGGGTGCAGAGCTGCTATTTCTGTGGTTTGAGAGGCTTTAAGATCTCTTATCTTATCCAGAATAAGATTGAGCATGTTGTTAGCATCCCATTGCAGCACGAATGGCATACCTCCTTACACGAGCCCTCCTGAAACAGTTCTGGTGCTGACGTGCTTTGCCCCTTCTCACTTCCTGAGTCAGTCTGCACTGTGGTTCAGATGGGGCCAACATCAAACACTTCTGTGCAATAGGCATTGATGATTGGGATATATCAGATTCACTTTTCGGTGGAATAACAGATATTGGAAGAGGAGAGTGTGGGGCTACAAACTGAAATCTCTCCAAGGAGTAGGTGCCAGTACCAATGTCGGGTTTGGATTTCGCAGATAGAGGGTTACCTTCATTTTTGACAGGCTTGCCTCTGGTCCCAAAATGGGTTCTACTAAGTTTCCCTCAGATAGTTGTTTGGGTGCCACTACTCCTATTACCAATCCATTGGCATCAAAAGAGTGACAATTGTTTAACTCCTCCAGGTCCAAATCCTGACAATCTTCTGGAGCATTTAAAATACCTTTGTGGTTTTCCATACTGGTAGGCATTACAAGATCTTTGCGCAGAGCGGCAGTGCAGTTTGCATGGTTGCTGCCTGCACCCCACGTTTTTTCACCCTTTGAGCCAAGACTGAGGTGTCCAAATTGGCTGTGGTACCTGGAACTTTCGAGTGACTACGCATATTTTCAAACATGTTAAGCCTTATCTATAAATTTAGAGCCGTTATCTGGAGCCTGGACTAGCTAATGTTCCATGCAATTCTTCATTTTCACCAACTTGCAGAAAGTCAATGAAATGGAGGACCCATCCGGCGTCCCTCAACCGAGTAGTGACTACCCACCCTGCGTTGTCCTTCTGCAGAGTGGTGAACTTACCCCTCGCGATAAACAAGGTGGTCTTAGCAGAAAACAACTCGTGGAGTTTTCTTATCCAGTCATCCAGTTGCTTCCTCTGCTAAAATGTGGAAAAAGAGTTGTGCTGGCTGGGGCTGCAGCATTGACCGTCCCACTCTGACAGGCACATTCTCAGGCTTGTGACTTACTGTGGCACAAGTCGCCCTCCCCCTCTTTGTGGTCTAAAACTCAGTTTTGCCGAATTAATCCAGCATACAGGTTTCTGCGTCTACGCAGTCTCTGATCACCATCATGAGCCACCATAGCATCTGGGTTCGTGTCACGTCCTGACGGAAGGGGGACCCCTGGTGTTTAGCCATGGGACATCGTTGCCACCCTCTCCGAACCCCTGGAAGGTAATATTTTATAAAATGTCTATTTGTAAAAGGAATGCATCAAATACAGTGGTCAATAGGTCTGCCATGGAGTTTATGGTAGATGTCAGTGAGTCATTTGAAGGTGCAGTGCAACTGGACTGTCATTACTAGATGAAGACCCTATTACGGGGTGAAGCCTAACTGACTCCCGACCATGTGTAGGACTTGGGATCCATAGATTACCCATATCCTTATCCATGAAGGTATACAGAGTGGCTTTTCCTGAACCCCACGTACTGCTCACCTTGCATATGTCTCTTAAATCACCACTGCCTCTTGGATGTCATTTAAAACTAGATGGCACTTAAATGCTAATTTTGGTGCTGTAAATATTATCAAACCCTACAAAGCCTTCAGGCTTGCACAAATCATTTCTTGGCATTTCTGATTCATTTTCAGCCTGGTACACACTGGTCAAAGCATTTTTGCTCTGCCCCGCTTGCTCCTGTGCATGGACGTATTCATAATTCTGATTTTGATCACCCTCCAAAAGCTCAATCCACATTTAGCGAGGGGGTTCGTTATTCTGGGGTATGTTCATTTATGCCTGTGCTAATAGCTCTTACCCTTTATGGACCCTCTGTTTTCTGGCAGGCCCGTATTTTCCAATACAGCATCATTCCCTATCTCTATGCCTCCTGGTTGCATGATTGGTGTGGGTTTAAGTAGGACCCCGACAACAGACAGAAGGTGTTACAAACAACGTTGCCATTTCCTGTGGTTCAGCCAGCGTAGTGCCCAACGACTAAGAGCTTCCTCAGGAGTTTGCCATAGAGGTTCTGATGGTCTGGGTGCTGGCACTAACACTAGTACTGCAGTCAAGCGGGGAACCCCCCAAATGGACAGACTCCACAAAACCTCAAACTTGCTCAATCCAGTTTGTCAAGCTACACCACTACAACCACTTGCCAAGGAGATTGCAGAGCCATTTGACAGTAGGGGGAGCAGAGGTTATAGGATGACTGTCTTTTGAATTTACTGGCTGATTTGGCTAAATTGGCTGGGTACTTTAAGTCTTAGTGAACACGGTGACCGGGGTTAGAATACTAGGTGGAGTAGAGACTGGTAGATAAGGGAGGCTAAGGCAAAAGAACTTTCTGAGGCAGGGAACTGTCAGGCTGGTAGCAAGGCCAGCAGGGGCCAAGGTCTCGTGGCTGCGACCGCAGCCGCTTGTGATCCTGAAGCATGGGAGCATCTGTGAGCACAAACCTCACCGGTCTCTAGTCTGGCTACTTGTGTGCTTCTCAGGCTCTCAGCCCTTTTTGGCTGGACATAACACCTGTGACTCGCTTGCCTACTGCTCGCCACTTTCCCCAACCTTTCTCTGCTGAGGGTCGCAAATGACCCGGCACTCGGAGCATGCCTACCCTCAACTCCGTTTGCCTCTGTTCACCTTTGCCTGCTCCTCCCATGTCTATAGGTTCATCTCTCCCTCGAACTGTGCTTCGGTACATGTTTTAATGTACAGTTGATTGAAAAGCAATCTTTTACCCAACTGTACACTCTCCCGTGTCAGCCGCGAAGGGTGCCTAGGACCTAGGGCCAGATGTAGGTAAATGTAATTTACCGATTCTTAAATACCGAGTTTTACCGAATCGGTATTTATGAATCGGTAAATGAGATGTAGGGAAAAATTCGGTATTATTTACCGAATAGGTAAAATTCGGTATCGGACTTTCAGAATTTACCGAATCGGTATTTACCGAATCGATATTTTCAGAATCGGTATTTCCCATTCATTCCTATGGGCCCTTTGGCCCATAGGAATGAATGGGAAATACCGATTCGGTAAATACCGAATCGGTAAATTCCGAATCGGAAAGCAAGCAAAAGTGAAACTTAAGAAAACAGCCAATCAGGTGCTACCACCCTCCCCCTCCCTACCAGGAAGTGGCTACACAGACAGCTGCAACTAATTAGAAGGTTCTGGAGAGGCAGTTGGAGCAGAGAGACTGGGAGCAGCAACAGAAAGAGTTCGTGCAGTTTAAAACCTGAAACATGGCAAGCAGCAAGGACACAGAGCAGACAGAGAGAAAGAGAAAGCTGAAATTCAGCAACATGGAGCTACAGGTCCTTGTAGAGGAGGTGGTAAAGGTGCACCACAAACTTTTTGGAAGGCAGTCCCTTTCTGTGGCTGAATCTGCCAAAAGGAAGATTTGGATAGATATACTTGACAAAGTCAATGCTGTGGGAGTGACCACCAGAGTCACAGAGGAGTTAAAAAAGAGGTTCTATGACCTGAGGAGCCTCACAAAGAAAAAATTAGCAGACCACCACAAGCAGGCATCGCAAACTGGTGGAAGAAAGAACACAGCACTCCCCCTCACTGACTTGGAGGAGATGGTGGCCACAACCTTAGAGCCTGAAAGCGTCTGCGGACTGGGAGAAGTGGACAGCTCTGCCAAAGCTGCAAGTAGAAAAGGTAAGATGCATGCACAGCAATCCCCCTCACACCCTCAGCCTTCCCACACCCCTTGAAGCTAAGTTACCACAGTCCCAGTGTGCCAGCACCAAACAGTAGCAATGCATCATGGTACATGTAGTCAGTTAATGAAAGACCATGTCATACAGCACAGTAACCAAGTTAGGCAAATGATTGCAGACAAAATGAAGGGCAGGCAACATTGAAATTGTGAAAATGCAAAAAATGTAATTGTAGTGGCTGTGAGACATTTGCGCCTAGCTAATATACGCTCATATGTCCACAGGTCACACATCCAGAAGGCAGTCACAGGAGACAGAAGGCACGGCACCCGAGAGGGATGAAAGTCAGGAGCCAGGTCCCAGTGCATCACTGTACACAGGTGTACCGAGTGGCCAGCCACCTTCCCAAGACACTGAAATCACTCAGGAATTGCAGGCATCCCCACCACGTTCACAGTCCCCTCTGTTAATGTCTTCACCCGATATGCCAGCATCACTGGATGTTCAAACACCTGCAGCACAACCAAGCAGGAGGCATGTTGTTCCCCCACTGATAGCAATGGAGACAGCGGCCGGTGAAATGGTGGTTGAAGACCCACAAACCTTGCCTGGAGATGATATCTCTGCCACGCTGTAGTCCAGCGCAGAGCCTGTCCCTAGTAGCACAAGACGCCGCACAGTCCAAGGAAGGAGTGTAGGTGCACGTGGGGAGGGGTCCAGTGTCTTCCAAGGCCTGGAGGGAACCATGGTCAAGATTCAGAGGATGCAGGGAGAGGGCATCATGTCCTGTCAACGACAAATGCACAACCTCAATATCAATATGCAAGATATTGGAAAGGGCATCAGGGAACTGGTGGAAGTAAACAAGAACATGGCTACAGGGATACATGAGATGACACAATCGGTGCAGCTACTGTGCACCAAACTGGATACAGAAATAGCATCAAGGCGCAGGGAGAAGCAGCGTGCACAGCAAACTAACAAAGCTATTTACCGCCTGGCCACAGCCACATCCCTGCTATGCAGGCAAAGCATGAACAGTCAGGAGGTCTTGACACAAAACAGCAATCATCTGACAAGGGGCATAGCCAAAATGATCGGTGCTCTCGAGGCGCTATTAAATGCGCAAACAGCACAAACTGCTACTATTGATGTGCCAGAGAGTGAAGGGAGCACAAGTAGGAGCAGCATGGTAAGGCCTCTTGCTGTAGAGACAAGGAGGAGCAGCAGGCGACAAGGTGAGGCTACAGGCCAAACGCCCTGCGAACAAAGTGAGCCACATACGTCTGGCAGTGCTAAGTGTGGACGCAAATGAACAGTTAATAGTATGGGCTAGTGACCCTGGACATTCAAATTTGAAAGTTAAAAGTTTGTGTTGCACATTTGTGCCTTGGATACCTGCATAGTGACAATATTAAACTACGGTGGGTGCTTACAACACCTGTCTGTGTCTGTTGACTCACTGTGAGCATTGTAGTGAAATGCTTTCTGGTGCACTTTTGTTGTTTAAAATACCGAGATCATTACAAAATTAAAGAAGTTTTCTTGCATTCTACATCTGTGTTTGTCTCAGTACTTACTCAGAAATAGTTGCTTGTCACATCCTCACGTCTGTATCTGCCATCACTTGGTGTTGACACCCCAGCAGGTTGTGTTTCAGGCACAGCAATCTCGTCGTCATGATCCTCAAAGTCTGAGAACTCCACCTCAGTGCCCTTCTTCACAGCAAGGTTGTGCAACATAGCACAGGCAGCAATGATCTTACAGCAGGTGATGGGGGTATACTGCCGGGCACCTCCACTCTTGTGCAAGCACCTGTACCTGCTTTTCCATATTCAAAGGTACGCTCCACAACATTTCTTGTGCTCTTGTGGGCCCGGTTATATCTCCTTTGGCTGGGTGTTGAGGGGTTGAGGTAGGGGGTGAGTATGAAGGAGCAGAGGGCATATGCACTGTCTCCTAAAAGGAAATGGGAATATATTACTCACATGCATACATGTACTTCTTACTGCAAAAGGTGTTAAAGGGGTCGCACACTGTGTCTTACCTAGGAGGTATCCTTCACCAAATTCCCCTGCAGTCAGCCGTGCATAGATGCCGCTGTTTTGAAAAATATAGGAGTCGTGGGTACTCCCAGGGAATTTTGCCACAAGGTCAGTGATGGCGCACTTGGCATTGCAAATCACCTGCACATTGATGGTGTGGGTGGACTTCCTATTCCTGTATATATATTCGGTGGCAGCAGGGGGACAAATGGGAATGTGCGTGCCATCAATGCAGCCAATGATATTGGGGAATCGCACCATCTGGTAAAAGTCAGATTTTGTTTGGACCAGTTCAGCATGGGTTGCAGGAAAAGATATATAATGGTCCATCCTCTGTAACATGGCGTCAAGAAATTTTTGGAAAAACCTTGACAGGCTGCTCTGGGTCACCCCACCTACCGCAGCAACCACACTCTGGTAGCTCCCAGACACAAGCAGGTGTAGGCTGCACACCACCTGCACATGGGGTGGAATAGCGTGTGCCCTTGGGGTAGTGTGCTCCAACAGTGGTTGGACGTCCCTGATGAAGTCCAAGATGGTGTCTGGGGCCAAACTGTATCTCTGGAGTATCTCTACCTCTGTGAGCATGAACAAGGTGATCCTCTGTCTGTAGACCTGCTCCTGTCTCTGCCATTCCCTCTCTCCTTCCTCCTGTAGCCATAGTCGTCTTGTAATGACGTAAAATGCCGCCATTGTGCAAGAAGAATTGCATTTTGGGTCGATTTTTATAGGTTGCACATGGTTACCACCTGATTTCAATCCATGGTAAATACCGACTCTTAAATACCGAATTTGAAGCAAATTCGATATTTAAGAGCTTACCTACATCTCAATATTCAATTTTACCACTTCTTATTTACCGATTCGGAATGTTTACCGATTCGGTAACTTTACCGATTCGGTAAACTTACCGAATCGGACGATTTTCGGTCTCCTACATCCCAAATGCTCAATACCGGTCGGTAACGGCCGAAAATACCGATTTTCGGCCGTTACCGACCGGTATTGGGCTACCTACATCTGGCCCCAAGTCTGCTGCATACCATAGACTAACTTTGATTTTTTATATCCCATTGTTTTTCATGGAAAACATTTTGAAGGGGCACCTTCCTGCATAAAAGCAATCCTTTGAGGCGTTTTTAATGTGCAGCACACATAGAAGAGAAGAACACGTTTAGAAATAAAGGTATTTCTCCTCATTGCACCTCCCCTGGGGAGCAAGGAGGAGACCATGCCCCTAAATATGAATGAGACAAACTATTGAATGGGACACAATTAAACACATTTGAATTTATAATCAAAATTTGATATTGGCTCAGCGATTACGTATTTTGATCATTATGCTCTTTTATCTTCGTGCTCTGGTTTTCATATCCACTAAACGTGTAATGGAGCATACTTTATTGCAAGAATAAGTTTGCATTTGCTCCCTTTGCTTGCAAACCATTCATCATGCAACCACTACAATAGAGACTGGGACTGCTTTCTCTTTTTCATCAATCTGCCACCTACAGATTTGGTTAGTGAGATGAGGATGACGCACTTTAATCTTTTCTCATTCACTCATGTGTCCCTAGGTGCCAGTCAACAATAGATACATCTAGGTTGGTGAGGTGATGAATTCCCCTGCTTACTTGTATTTGAAAGCATAGATGAATAGAGCTATAATATCAAAAGCAGGTTTGATCTAATTCATAAAATTGTAATTTTCTTTAAAGTTACTACGGTGTTGAGACAATCAGCCTTATTAGATTTGACAAGAGCAGCAAGATAACTCAGTTTAACCCATCTTTACAGCAACTCATAATTATAATAAAGAAACGGGAAAAACACTTGTAAGGACATTTAGGAAGGGAAGAAACCAAGGCACAAGTACCAAAATATTCTGCGCAAGGACTTTTGTGAAGAAAAAAAGAAAATGTTGTAGGTTATGTTATTAAATAACACACTTCTTAAATTTGCACAAAAAAATATTTTTTCTACATTGGAAAACATGTCAGTGCTTGTTTTTCCACTCTGTTCTATATATAGAAACACAATTTTTGTGAGCCAGAGAAAATGGTGCTTCAAAGTAAAACCTAGTTACCACTTATTTGGACCCTAGAAAAAGTTGGGAGCGGTGGCGAAAAAGGCAGCTCAGAAGAGTTCAGAAGCCAGAAACGTTACAGACTAAAAAAAAAAGCGCAGAAATGCTCTTTTGTTGCAGGACCCTGTGAAAACCAACAGGGAAGCTTCCTCAACAGATGATGAGTTAATTGAGATCATCAACTACAAAACAGAGATTAAAATATGAACTCTAAAAGGATAACATGAGACTGAACCCTGGCTTTTGCAGACACACACCACATATAAAGTGTCAGCCACAAATTTGCAGCTGATTTGCTGGGAAGGCAAGAGCAGAGAACATACAGGGTTGTTTTAGAAGGTGGAGAGGTTTAGAGGTACATTTACAAGGGGATAGCTCCACCAGGACAACACCTTTAGCAACATTTTGGTGGTGCTATGCCCTTCTCCATAATTACAAGGCGGTATAAGCCACTTTTTCTGCCTTAATACCATATTATAAATATGTCTCCTATATATGCATCACTTAGTGTGAAAGGGGGTGCAATGGGTGTTGCTATGGGTGTTCCACTGTAACACCCATTTCTTTATTTGCAGGAAGTTGTCCCTCCTTGCACATAAACAATCATTAAATAATGGCAATTTGCTAATTCTGTGTGTGCCGCAGAATGCAGCACACATTAGAGTAACATATCGCCATTATGGATTGTTCATGTGCAGGAATGAACACCTTCCTGCACATAAACAATTATTCCCTGCAAGGCAGGCACCCTTGAACTATGGTGCAAGGGCGCCTGCATTGTCGAGAGGCAGCTAAATTTAGCGCCCGCACTAGGGAAAACACGGGGTGCACCGTATGGTTCTAAATATCGCAAATGCGTGCATTTTGGAAATGTTAGAGCGCAAGACTCCCAAATTTGGCGAAGCTCAGCGCTCCAACATGTCCTTGTCCATATGCCCCCTAGTCTCATATCTTGGATCAAGATGAACTAAGGTAGTGCCTAGAGATAGTGAAACGGGGCGTTCAGTGGGGAAGATGATGGGTATAGACAGGGTTCCCAGGGGCAGAATATGATCCAGGCAAAGGAACAAGAAGATTGAAATGGAAGAAATAGAAGAAGAGTTTAAGTTAATGGGGAGGATCCCATGTGTGCCACAAAAGGCAGCTTGGAACACCTACAAATGATCACCTAAATGCATAATGCAGCATGCATAGAATGAGAAAAAAATAAGGAGATGTGAGTACATTTCTCCTTGTTGCGCCTCACCTGGGGAGGTGTAGCATTCAGATGCATTTCCAGGTTTACCATTTCTCGTCAATCTGGAAATGTGTGTGCATGAGAACACCCACAGGAACACCCATGAATGTCAAAGTACTGAGTGTAAAGGGGTCGTATTTACAAGGATAGGAAAAGTCACACCGGGTGGATTTTCTGTCTTTGTAAATATGGGGCAGGAAACTGCGCCACCGGTGCATCACAAATAGTGACATACTGGCTGCCCAAGGGGTGTGTAAATAGGCCCCCCAGTGCTTCTTTATGACCATGGTTCCAGCCCTTGATGTAGGGGGAAAAAGAAAGGGGTTTTGATGATTGCAAACAACAAGAGGTCAAGATACTATGATCTGTGTTTACATCTGGCATAGCGGGTGTTGGCAGTTTGAGATACCAAAATAATTCTATTGGTGCCAGTGTGTGGGGCATTGGAGGCTGCATGAATTGAAAAGCAGCACAATTGAAAAGACAAATAAAAAAAAAAATACAATAAGGTAACATGAAGTAAATTTGAGATAAATTTGAACAACAGTATGGACATGAAGGTTAATATACAATAAAAACAATGTACATCATGTAGGTATGTCATGGACATTAAATATATTGCAGGCAGGGTTTTTGTGGAACTGCACTCAGAAGAAAGATTGTCAGTTCATCAGGGTAATACATTTACGCCATTCATCCACTATGTTTAGGCTTTCCTTATTGAATTATATTTGTCTATCCATTTGCACCGTTTTGCACTCTAGTCTTTGTAGTGTGTAGGTGATGTCCCCACCTCTCGGGGTGGTGTGGCTTTCTCAAAGAGTTGCCATCTGATGTTGTCTGCTGTGCGCAGTTTCTCCAAGAATTGAGGTACCAAGGGGCTGCTGGAAATCAAACAGCAAATCTTGTTCCTGTGTTAATAAATTATTGCTCTGATTTGTTGAGACGTCTGGCCAATATAGATCAGATTGATCAGACCACAAGGACAGCACACACAATATATCACATTGGTAGAAAACTGTACATCTACCAATGTGATGTGTTGTGTGTGGTGTCCTTGTGGTCTGATCTATATTGGCCAGATTTCTTAGCAAATCAGAGAGTTTCTCACCACAGGAGCAGATTCACTTTCGATTGCCACCGTCCCATGGTACCTCACTTGCAGAACTGTTTTCTAAGCTTTCTGAAATTCTTCAGACACTCATCCCCCAGTCACAGATCTGGGTAGAATCTATCATCGTGTGTTAGCTCACTTCGCCACCCCATTTCAGACCCACCCATATGCAAATCAGTTTTCACCCTGTTCCTCATGGGAACAGTCCAGACCGCACTGCCAAACCAGGTCTTCCCTGGACCGGAAACAAGCATCCTGGGACCAGTCTCAGGGTAACACCCCTTATCAGCCAGGCTAAATTGAATCCAGTGATAAAGTGAGCATAGGACCCACGTCTAGGCATACCCTGCCAACTTAGGGTGAACAAAACAATCCCAAGGAGATGATGGATGGAGTGCAGAGTTCAACTGGAATAATATGTGGAGCAACAAAACAATGGATTTTGACCCATATCTCTGAACTGGGGTGAAGGGTTGACATTGTTCAACATTCTGTCCATCAATTGTTCTTTTTGCTTTTGTCACCCCGAGTGGGACGGGTATGTCCAGACATGGCTCCCATGCTCTCCATGTCACTGGAGTCAAACTAGACGGGCTGATGAGGGGTGAAGCCCCAAAACCGATCCTATGATGATTGTTTCCAGTCCAGGGAGGACTAGGCCTGGCAGTTGGGGCTGGTCTGTTCGCATGGGGAACAATGTCAATACTGATTTGCATATGGCTGAGTTTAAACTGAATTGGCTTGAGGAGCAAAATCACAATTGATTTAAGACCAGTGGTGAGTGTTTGACATTATTCAACATTCTGTCCATCAATTGTTCTTTTTTGCGGCTGATAGCAGAAGGGCTTTACCAGATGCCCATACCAGCAAGAAAGGTGCACCAGGAACCAGGCAGAGGAGATGGTCAGTGCAGGGAGCCACAAATTCTAGCTATGTGCAAAATAACCCCCTTTAGAGGCAAGAAGGTCTGTTGAAAATGTTTATGGTAGGTAAGCCAGGCCACCAGGAGCGAAATGAGCCAAAGATGTTGAAAACTGTCCCAATGGGGCCAGAGTTAACCACTTTTAAAGATTTCTGTTAAAAAAATTATAGAGATAGGAAGAGAGGTGCGTAACCTATATAGCCCTTCAATTATACCTGTGGTGTACCAAGGCCCAATTCTTTTTAACTCTATCCATGTTCTGGGGAGAGGAGCTTGTGTGGCACAAGTTTGCTCTCAGGGCCTCCAGCTCTTCAAGGATTGGCGCTGGATCGACTGGGAACCGGGATCCAATTGCATGGACTCTGATGCCAAGGAGTACTGGAACAAGAAAGAACTCTGTCCCAAGGAACCCATCCCCAGGACACACAAAGATCCACTGAACAGTGGAGTGCTTGCTCTCCTGTCCCTCTGATTGTATTTTGGAGGCAGACATACATCTAACAGAATCCTCCCAACTGCCATCCCCGAAGCAGGAAGAACTTCGCAATCTGCTCCCTCCCACTGGAAGCAGTACAGACAGGTGCATAATGGAGAAACAACCTCAGGCAGGAAGTCAGCGTGGCTGTGGGGCTTTGAGGCTCCCCCCGGACCCCATATTGGGCCAGATTCTGTGTAATTGCCCTAGAAGGGACCAGGGTACCCCACTCAAATAAATGTCAAAAGTAAATATACATGGCACAAGGTCGAACAATCTGGTATTAATAAAAAGGGACAAAGAAGCAATCATAATGCCCTGTGAGAGGTCCGTTTGCATACTTTCCTTCATTGTGGTGCCCCAAGAAGGGGAAGGGGCACTACCAATGCAGGCTTTAAGTGGTGTGTGGGGCTGCAGAGATCTCTACGCTCCGAAGACATTATTTATTCCAAAAGATTTTGGGGAATTGCAGGTCAAAGTTAGCAAGGCCAGCGCAGGTTGATCATTAAGACGGAGTGCAGCTCAGCTTTCCGCCACCTACCTTTGTGTGAACTCTGGTGAGTGTGGCCAAAAGAGGAAGGAGTGGACGTAGTAGAGAATGACAACTTCACCAGGCACTTGTGAATGGGAAGAGTGACTCGGCCGAGGGAGGTGGAAAAAGGATGGGCTGCATATGGCCCAGTACGCTATGCATGGATGGCAAGAGCACCTCCTGATGTGTGACTAATCGGGTTATTTCAAGGAACAAAAGGCCCTGAGCAATTTCAACAAATATAAACAATTGCAATATATAGAACACAATGGTAGCTATATAATTCTCCTGTCCAGCCGGACCAGGGATTTATTGTAATAGGATAACACAATAGAACGTGAATACAAAACATTGAAGGTAGGGCACAATCCTGTACCGTATTCAGAAATAAGGACAGAGTGATAAAGAAAAATAGAAAGGGAGAAGTTTATACAGGCAAAGAAAAGTGAGCAACCTGGACACTTGTTATATCAGTGCGATAAGTGTGATACCAGGGTAGACCATACACAATATTACACAATAGTTGCATGTACGTCTACTTGTGACAGTCGACAGCGTTTCGATCCATTGCTCTAATACATAAGGATCATCTTCAGGACTAAAAATAATATTGCCTGAGTTAATTGATACGCCTGTTTAGAAGGAAACAGGGAGAAAGAACAAGAGTTTCTTTTAGAAAAGCAGGGTTTTAAGAAAGTCAGCATTTTGATAGTTTTTTACACAGTTACAGTATTCGGAATCGCAGTTAAAGTATTCCGAATCGCAGTGAGCCTATGGGTCTTGTGCCACTTCAATTAACATGCGTAGAGGTGAGGAAACCACGAGATGTAACTGTAATTCAGAGGTTGTCATCCTATTTGTGAAGGCCGCGCTTGAAAGGGTATTACCGGCGGAACAAAGTGGGTGATCACGGTGTGACTATTTTAACCATACTCTGTGACAAACACAATTTGCAGGCACATCGAAGAGGGTAAGGTTAATAACATCACTAGGAAGAAATCGCATGTGCGAACTAATGCTTCACGGTGGGAGTTACTTAGCTGCGGTCAGCGTCTGGGGGCTTACCTCTAGTTAAAGAGAGCTAGTGGTTAATTTAAACATCAATCGGTCAAGGTGTCCTGCAAGCGCGAATCCTTTGAGATCACAATTACGCTATAAGAACGGAAAAAACGTAAGTCGGGGTTTTTAAGGTGATTATTGACATGCAACGGCAGTGACAGTGTTGTGGTCGGAACCTACCGCTAGGTATTACCAGTTGGGAGACACTGGAAAGCTCACATTGGGTTTGAGATTATCCGTCCTTCTGGGCGGTTTCCGGTTAGGAAAATCCGCTGTGGACAAAGGGAGTGAAAAATTACTTAACAGTAACGGGGAGCCAAGGGGGCACGCGGGCAGTTACAGTCGCTACCTGCGGGTGAGAGGCTTACCGAATTAACTGAGCATTGTCAGGATGTAACTGCAGGGTCCGTGACAATCCAACGGAGTGCAATCGCCGTGTGGTTGGCCTGAAGAGCTACACGGCGGCCATGTTATTAAGCCTAAATTGCGCGGTCAGGTGATCAGCCTTAGTCACGTGCTGGTTGAGGCTCGGAACAGTGGCGGACATCTTGGAATGGTGATCAGTGAACGGAAAAGTGAGTTTAAAAGGCGGCGCAAGTGAATGGAACGTGAACGGATAAGTGAGTTTAAAACACGGCGCAAGTGAGTGGAAACTATCAGTGACATTATGAATTAAACACATTTATAAAATTACACATTCATATCAATGAGGGCAAGACTGTGCTTGGTAAGATTTCGTAACTAGCCATCTGAACGGCTGTAATTCAAGTGCGACATACCATGAATGAACTGAAATGGACTAAATGTATATCGCACTTGAAGGTGTAATTTTATAAATGTGTTTAATTCATAATGTCACTGATAGTTTCCACTCACTTGCGCCGTGTTTTAAACTCACTTATCCGTTCACGTTCCATTCACTTGCGCCTCCTTTTAAACTCACTTTTCAGTTCACTGATCACCATTCCAAGATGTCCGCCACTGTTCCGAGCCTCAACCAGCACGTGACTAAGGCTGATCACCTGACCGCGCAATTTAGGCTTAATAACATGGCCGCCGTGTAGCTCTTCAGGCCAACCACACGGCGATTGCACACCATTAGATTGTCACGGACCCTGCCGTCACATCCTGAAAATGCTCAGTTAATTCGGTAAGCCTCTCACCTGCAGGTAGCGACTGTAACTGCCCGCGTGCCCCCTTGGCTCCCCGTTACTGTTAAGTAATTTTTCACTCCCTTTGTCCACAGCGGATTTTCCTAACCGGAAACCGCCCAGAAGGACGGATAATCTCAAACCCAATGTGATCTTTCCAGTGTCTGCCAACTGGTAATACCTAGCGGTAGGTTCCGACCACAACACTGTCACTGCCGTTGCATGTCAATAATCACCTTAAAAACCCCGACTTACGTTTTTTCCGTTCTTATAGCGTAATTGTGATCTCAAAGGATTCGCGCTTGCAGGACACCTTGACCGATTGATGTTTAAATTAACCACTAACTCTCTTCAACTAGAGGTAAGCCCCCAGACGCTGACCGCAGCTAAGTAACTCCCACCGTGAAGCATTAGTTCGCACATGCGAATTCTTCCTACCGACGTTATTAACCTTACCCTCTTCGATGTGCCTGCAAATTGTGTTAGTCACAGAGTATGGTTAAAATAGTCACACCGTGATCACCCACTTCGTCCCGCCGGTAATACCCTTTCAAGCACGGCCTTCACAAATAGGATGACAACCTCTGAATTACAGTTACATCTCGTGGTTTCCTCACCTCTACGCATGTTAATTGAAGTGGCACAAGACCCATAGGCTCACTGCGATTCCGAATACTGTAACTGCGATTCCGAATACTGTAACTGTGTAAAAAACAATCAAAATGCTGACTTTCTTAAAACCCTGCTTTTCTAAAAGAAACTCTTGTTCTTTCTCCCTGTTTCCTTCTAAACAGGTGTATCAATTAACTCAGGCAATATTATTTTTAGTCCTGAAGATGATCCTTATGTATTAGAGCAATGGATCGAAACGCCGTCGACTGTCACAAGTAGACGTACATGCAACTATTGTGTAATATTGTGTATGATCTACCCTGGTATCACACTTATCGCACTGATATAACAAGTGTCCAGGCTGCTCACTTTTCTTTGCCTGTATAAACTTCTCCCTTTCTATTTTTCTTTATCACTCTGTCCTTATTTCTGAATACGGTACAGGATTGTGCCCTACCTTCAATGTTTTGTATTCACGTTCTATTGTGTTATCCTATTACAATAAACCCCTGGTCCGGCTGGACAGGAGAATTATATAGCTACCATTGTGTTCTATATATTGCAATTGTTTATATTTGTTGAAATTGCTCAGGGCCTTTTGTTCCTTGAAATAACGTATATCCATGGTCCTCTGCTACTTTTTGGGTCCCCCTTGTTTTCTATAAAACTTGAGCGCAATCGCTTGATTGCAGGGGTTTGTTGCACAAACCAGTTCCTCGTGGTTCGAGGTGGGCTCTCCTAGTGCCCTATTACACTCTGTTTATAATTTCTTACTATTTTTCCTCCATACACTGTGAAATGTCAGCACATGCCCCTCTGTACACAGCAGACTACATTAAGCACTTATGTTCAGGTCCCTCCCTCCTTTCTGACACTCCAGATGCACCGACATCTTCTGACTCTTCCCTACCTGACCAACTCGAAAAATTGAAGAAAAAACAGGTCCGACTTCAGCTTATGGTACTAATGCTAACAGATTATCTGAAGGCTGATGTTATTCCACTTGGTCTCCAAGTACGGAATATACCTGGGATTTTTACTGATAATCCTAAATACATCGCCAATTTCAGATATATTGGAACAACTTGTTCGAGGCACTGGCTCGCGCTTGGTATAGATATAGCAACGGAGACATTGAAATCCCTAGAACAGGAAATAAATGATATTTTGAAACAGATTAATGATTATGATCCCACAGCTGAGACTAAGAAATTGCTCGAACAGGTTGAGAAAACCGTAGCAGATTTCTACCGCATAGAGCAAAACAAAAAGGCGAATAAAATAAAAAAAGATATTAAGGTATATAACATAGAAAATACCTACCCATATCTTAAAAAGGATTTTTATACCAACAGAGCTTATTCCAACCCCCAGAATAATAGACCCTGAGGATGCTACAACAAACGTCAGACCCTAGTAGGATTTTCCGATACATCTGCGGAATCCTCCGATAACTCAGACCCCGACGAAGGTGCTAGTAACTCTAGACGTGGGGGAGGAGCACAGCACAAATTTTTTAGGGAGAGGCCAACAGCACACCCCGCAAAGAGGCAGGGTAAAAAAAACCCAGAGATGGGTCAATCCACCAGGAGAGCACAGGACGAGGAACAACTTTTACCAATGGTAAATTCTAATGAAATACCTGATCCCACAGAGGATGGTTTTCTTACTTCTGTACCAGAAACTATTCCTATTTTCAATCTCTCAACCCATAACCTGCATAACACCGAACTTGAACTCCTAAAGAAAGGACTTTCGTTTGTTCCCACAATTCGACCTAATTTCATGGACTTACAAACGGAACTTTTAAGATTTTTCAGGTTAGTCCGTTTAAAAGCCTTTTTCCAACTCCACCCATCACCCATCATCCATCATCCATTCCAGCACACCCTTTCGTCCACCATCAACATTCTTGCCCTCTGCCAGCATGGTTCCATCTGAGATTGTGACTTTCGAAAAACTAGTTCAGAATGACCTCCAAGCACTAGAGAAGAAAAAACTGTTCATCCCTTACAACATTTCTCGTCAAGAGAAGGATGCCATAAGCACACTCAAGAACAATCCCTTAGTAGTAATAAAGAGTGCAGATAAGGGCAGTGGGATTGTCCTCCAGAATATTGACTCCTATAAAGGTGAAATCCTACGACAACTAGCCAATACTGACCATTATCAAAGACTAGCAGGGAACCCCACCAAGGATCTCCAGGAAACCATACACAGAATCACTTCTGAGGCGTGTACGGAGGGTTACTTGAGTAAAAAGGAGTTTAACTTCCTTAATGTAAAATCCCCACGCTTACCAGTCATATATACTCTCCCAAAAGTGCACAAAAGCATTAACAATCCACCAGGTAGACCAATTGTTTCCGCCTGTGGTTCAGTTCTTGAGCCACTAGGCGCATTTGTTGATTTCTTCATAAAGGATTTTGTGCCAGGAACCATCTGCTATGTTAGAGACACTATGTCCATGGTAAACCTAGTTGAACACTACCCCTATGACCCTCTAGTGAGCACATTATGCACAATTGATGTAAAGTCGTTATATACGAATATTCCACAGACGGCGGCTCTATTGGTCATCCAGAAAAAACTTGACTTACGCCCACGGCCACATAAAATTCCAACTCTTTTTATTCTCCAACTTTTTGGAGTTATGTTTGACCAGAATTTTTTTTACCTTTGAAAATGTCTTTTACCAACAGATAAAGGGGACATCAATGGGCGCTATTTTTGCTCCTAATGTGGCGATTCTCTTTATGGACGCACTCGAGACTAGCCCAATTTTGTCAGACACTAACCCATTCCACTCAGGCATTGGGTTGTGGCGGCGATATATTGATGACATTTTTCTCATCTGGAACCTGGACATCAATACGCTACACCAATTCCTGCACTGGCTGGATAATAATTGCTCTGATCTTCATTTCACACTCTCGCATGACAAAGCACAGATTGCATTTTTGGACCTCACGATCTACCACAAAGAAGGCGAGTTGCTCACACGCCTCTTCAGAAAACCAACAGAGCGCAACACGCTCCTACGGTATGATAGTAATCATCCCAGGGCATAAAAAGATTCTCTGCCTTATACGCAATTTTTACGGATAAGACGTAATTGCTCATGCAAATCAGACTACTTCAGGGAGGCCACCACTCTATCTAATAAACTCAAGCAAAGGGGGTACCCCAGAAGGCTAGTGAAAAATGCATCTAAAAGGGCGTGGTACTGCCCTAGAGAGGTCTTATTGACACCGAAGGTACGTGACAAATCAGAAAGAATAGCCTGTGTCACTACCTTTTCGCCTGTATCACATAAAATCAGGAAATCTATTCTAAAGCACTGGCCCACGATTAATGCAGGACCGATCAACTTAGAGAGACCCATCTTTGCTTTCCGCAAGAGCAAGAATTTAAAAGATCACCTTGTCAGAGCAGCACTACCTGCCCCTGCACTGAGAACAACTATTGAAGCAAACTGGAATCTCCGCCCATTGCTGGGTCATGTGAAATGTGGAGGATGCAATGTCTGTGGGTACACAATTGAGACACGTAATTTTGATCATAATGGTGTCAATGTTGAATTAAAATCTTTCTCCAATTGTAATTCACATAATGTAATTAACACGATTCTGTGCCCTTGTCCCAAAATGTACGTGGGACAAACCACTCACACAGCAAAGACACGCATCTGCCAACATAGGAGTCGCATTAGGTGCAGGACTCCCAATGCACCTCTGGTTGAACACTTTACAGAAAAGAACCACACAGAGGATGATATCCGATGGACAATTCTCAAGGTCGTCAAATTACCACAGAGAGGTGGCAATCTGGCTCAACTATTGAATCGGGAAGAACTGAAGAGCATTATTCAATTCGAAACTATACGGACACGTCTCAATAGGAGTGAGGACTGGACTACTTTATTGTAGTTTAAATACCATGAATGAACTGAAATGGACTAAATGTATGTCGCACTTGAATTACAGCCGTTCAGATGGCTAGTTACGAAATCTTACCAAGCACAGTCTTGCCCTCATTGATATGAATGTGTAATTTTATAAATGTGTTTAATTCATAATGTCACTGATAGTTTCCACTCACTTGCGCCGTGTTTTAAACTCACTTATCCGTCCACGTTCCATTCACTTGCGCCGCCTTTTAAACTCACTTTTCCGTTCACTGATCACCATTCCAAGATGTCCGCCACTGTTCCGAGCCTCAACCAGCACGTGACTAAGGCTGATCACCTGACCGCGCAATTTAGGCTTGATAACATGGCCGCCGTGTAGCTCTTCAGGCCAACCACACGGCGATTGCACTCCGTTGGATTGTCACGGACCCTGCCGTCACATCCTGACAATGCTCAGTTAATTCGGTAAGCCTCTCACCCGCAGGTAGCGACTGTAACTGCCCGCGTGCCCCCTTGGCTCCCCGTTACTGTTAAGTAATTTTTCACTCCCTTTGTCCACAGCAGATTTTCCTAACCGGAAACCGCCCAGAAGGACGGATAATCTCAAACCCAATGTGATCTTTCCAGTGTCTGCCAACTGGTAATACCTAGCGGTAGGTTCCGACCACAACACTGTCACTGCCGTTGCATGTCAATAATCACCTTAAAAACCCTGACTTACGTTTTTTCCGTTCTTATAGCGTAATCGTGATCTCAAAGGATTCGCGCTTGCAGGACACCTTGACCGTTTGATGTTTAAATTCACCACTAGCTCTCTTCAACTAGAGGTAAGCCCCCAGACGCTGACCGCAGCTAAGTAACTCCCACCGTGAAGCATTAGTTCGCACATGCAATTTCTTCCTAGTGACGTTATTAACCTTACCCTCTTCGGTGTGCCTGCAAATTGTGTTCGTCACAGAGTATGGTTAAAATAGTCACACCGTGATCACCCACTTCGTTCCGCCGGTAATACCCTTTCAAGCACGGCCTTCACAAATAGGATGACAACCTCTGAATTACAGTTACATCTCGTGGTTTCCTCACCTCTACGCATGTTAATTGAAGTGGCACAAGACCCATAGGCTCACTGCGATTCCGAATACTGTAACTGTGTAAAAAACGATCAACATACTGACTTTCTTAAAACCCTGCTTTTCTAAAAGAAACTCTTGTTCTTTCTCCCTGTTTCCTTCTAAACAGGCGTATCAATTAACTCAGGCAATATTATTTTTAGTCCTGAAGATGATCCTTATGTATTAGAGCAATGGATCGAAACGCCGTCGACTGTCACAAGTAGACCTACATGCAACTATTGTGTAATATTGGGTATGATCTACCCTGGTATCACACTTATCGCACTGATATAACAAGTGTCCAGACTGCTCACTTTTCTTTGCCTGTATAAACTTCTCCCTTTCTATTTTTCTTTATCACTCTGTCCTTATTTCTGAATACGGTACAGGATTGTGCCCTACCTTCAATGTTTTGTATTCACGTTCTATTGTGTTATCCTTTTACAATAAATCCCTGGTCCGGCTGGACAGGAGAATTATATAGCTACCATTGTGTTCCATATATTGCTGTAGTGTAGTTCCTATTATCCCAATAGGCTCTGCGCATTGGAATAATATCTTCAATAGTATAGACCTAGGGCAAAGGTTAACTAGGTCTTCTACCGACGATATTAGACTTAAAGTTTTGTGTTTGCCAGCTAGCTCAGAGTTCACTAGAAACTTTCTCGAATAGGCAAGGAGGATTTTAACCTCCCTGGATAGACAAGAAGGGATTTAGTTTCTGACAACCATAGAACATGACAACTTTGCTCTCCCCTAATCAAGAGTGTATCTCTAGAGTCGTGTGAAAACAATAGACAACTTTTTTTACTCAGTCAGTTCAGTGCATTCTTAGTTTCACCAGATTGTAGAGAAAAGGAAGAGACGGGCGTGTTCAATAAAAGATGTTATTTATTGATCAGTCTCCTTTCTCATACAAGAGAAATGAATCGCTATTATTGTAATACTTATAGTTAAGTAAAGTGCATACAGTAAAGACAGAATTATAAAATAATACTGTAAAAGCATTGATATGGTTTCTACGCCATATGATACTTTAAAATGGATAAAATAGATACATACATATATACATTTGACTAATCATACTCAACTGGTGCTTCTAACCACGCCTACCCCAGTGTACCTGACCTAAGCCTAATACGTGGGCGGGAGTAGATAAGTAGCAGTTTAAGTTAAGTTTGTTTGCCAAGGGACTGATTCGAGAATTCTCTCCAAGGGGTTATTCAGTTCTGTACCTGAGATCTAGAATGATGGAGGGCTGGTATCTCTTATCCCAGGTCTTGATATTCCAGCTGCCTGCGAGGGCTGCTTCGAAGCGCCGGAGCTGGATTTCTCAGCAGGAGAAAGGCAGCGTCTTGTTCTCAGCGCGTCAGGAAGGCGGGGCAGCGCCTGTGGGCTTCGCTCTCTGCTGGGCTCCTCGGCACGTCTCGCTGCTCCGATCTCGTCACCACCGCATGTGTTTGCTTAAGGCAATGTCGGTAATATTTATACCTGAAAGGTGCCGAGATTGACGTAAGGATGGACATATATACGTCAATAAGGATGTGATATGAACGGGCTCGTTCGCACATTCTTTTGCTGAAGTTCTCTGTGAAATCAAAACAATGGCTATGGGAATTTCCCAGGTCGCTGTAGGTTTGATTTGTTTTGAGGACTCCGTATGCCTTAACAGGGGCTGGAGGAATATCGCTTGTCTAATTAGATGGCATGCGTTATGACCTAATCAGATAACGCGCTTCTGTGCCGTGGTGTGGCTTAATCAGATAACGGTTTTTGCACCGTTAGATGGCTGCTAGTTAATTATTAACCAGACCAGGGTCAGGAATAGGGGAATCGATACAGTACCTATAGGAATACATCACACCCACTCCACGTAGACTATGTCCATATTTACAAATCTAGGCATAGTGAAACCAGTAGCGTTTGTGTATATCGTACCACCCCAAAATACATTCATTTGTTTCCTGAAAATTTTGAAACATAATCACATGTACTATCACGTGTACTATATGCACAAGCAGTCTAATAATGCTAAACATATAACGCATATTTCTAAATTCAGCATGAATAAATGCGAAAACCACACATGAAATGGCTCTTAATACAGAAAAAAAGTGCGAGACCATTTCATCACAATCATAAAGTTATGTATAATAGTGCTAGAGGATAGCGAATGTCTTGTGACTAACTAAAATAGAAATTTAGTTCTCTAAGAATAATGTCTACTTTAAGCAGAAGATAAGTGTCCCAAAAATCGTAAATATTTTTGAATTGGGAAAAAAGGTTCTTGCAGTCTGAAAAACTGATGAGAAAAATTTTTCATATCGCTTTTTAAATGTTGAAGGCCAAATTCAGGATGTAGGGAACTCCGAGTGCTAGTTTGCTCAAAGTTATTCCTGCTGCTCTGGTGAAAACATCATATCATTTAGACTGTTGAAAAAACTGTCAACAGCTTCTTGCGTAAGTTCCACTAATTCGGAAAAGGTTGTTACCATGCATTCATGAGCCTGAGCATGATTGCCTCCATTGATGTTTTGATCAGCATAGCTGACTGAAGGTCGTACCTGATCGATGCTGCTTTCATCTTGTGCTTCACTACCCCTCAATCGTAGTGGTGAAGTCTCCACGAATGCCGTCATCAGGATTGGTAGCCGCTGGGGACAGCACAATGCATGAGCCGTTACCGGACCCAACAAGGTATCTGCGTCCATTGGCACATCCGATTGTAGTGCCAGACAGGTGTCCAACACGCATTCTTCGCCGCATAGCAAGCACCTTAATACAGGCATAACACAACTTTGCCACATTGGTCTAAATGAAAGAGACCAAATCATGTTCAGGTCTCTAAGCTGGGATAGTCCAAGGATTTTAGTTACCCGGTCCCGGTAGCCAATGGCTAGGATCATTTCTTCCCTTGTCGCAGGTGTTTTGTCTGTGACATGGTTTGCCATAGCGAAATAACAGGATCAAAAATAGAATATCCGCTACTAGTCCCAAAAGGAGTGGAAGTCCGCCAAAAATGGAATGGACAAAATCTGGAAAAATACCCAGGATGGCTTTGAATGGAGTTAAAGCACCCGAAAACACTGCTTTAAATACACTGGAGACACCAGTGGTATCAGAAATATTTAAGATTTCGTTCAGTATTTCTGCGAAATGTATGGGGGAATTAGTTGATAATAATGACTGAATCTCTTCTGTTGTCCTTGCAACTTGGAGATCATACGTTTCTTTTGATGACGTGAGCCTGGTCGGCGTCTGTAGGAGCACAGTCTTCATTCTGCTTAAAGTATCTATTCGAATAGAAGCAATTTTCAAATCGGGCCATAACCTTGCCTCCCTGTCTGGAGAATCGTTCGGGAACAATACTCGTTCACAGCACATGACCTTCCTAGTCACGGTTATGAGATAAGGTTTTCCGGGCAGCAAACTACAACATCTGCGATTCACTATTAGAATGTAACTCCCGTTCGAGAGTCTCCTAAAGAATGGTTCTATTTGTGTTGCAGGTGTGCCTAGCTGGTAACATGAAAGGTTATTTGAAGTCCCTTCACAGGCTCCATGCAAGCTAATACCCTGACACAGAAGTGTACCACTTAGTGATCTTGCACAATTATTGCCACTGAGAAACACTTTCTGGCCTTTATTACTGACACATTCATGTGTATAGGGCAAGTTCCATATTGACTTAATGTACCCTTTACCCAACCTTTCATACTGGCCTGCCTGTATATATTTTTGGCAGAATTGAAACTGGAAAGTAGTTATCGGAATATTTATTATTCCATGTATTATCCATTCAATGACAGGTCGTTCTGACATTGTCAATGGTAATCTCTCAAGTTTTTCAATGCTCAGAATGGTATAGTCAGCACCCTTCTGTGCCAAACTGATTTGTTTATCAGTAAGGTTAAAGATATTAAATAATGACGTTGTGTTGATTAAACGCCAAGGCACATAGCCAGAACACAGATTTTGTAACGTCCAGCCAAGCTGTACAATAGAACGCAATTGGGACTGACCGTGTTGTAACATCAGTAAGTCTTGCGATATTATATCGATTGCTGAAGACAAAATGCTGTCCAGAGAATATATTCTGGAGGACAGAGTCATTAACCCATTGTCCACCACAGAAAGTGATTTTTCCAAATTAATACGGTCAATTTCCCGTATTTTTTTCTGCTGTCTCAATTTGAGTTACTTTCCAAACTTCGTTATAAGCTGCATATATAGAGGCCGCTATGAAACGTTTTTGACGCTGTTTGCGTGGTCCCAATATGAAATCACGCAAGTCAGCACCTTCTGTAAGTAAAGTTAGGTGTTGCTTAATTTCAGCCAGTGTGGACGTTTGTAGCCATTGAAGGCAGAGCTTGCCCACGCTGTAGGTGGTTACTATCCCTGGATGTTGTCTTTGGGAATATCTAGGGTCTGGCCTAGTCAATGTGAACCTCTGTTTTTTGTTCAGGAATCTGTCTTGACAGTTATTTGTATATGTGGGCCAGATCAACCATTTTTTCCATTCAGGATGTGTTCTGTTTTGGTTTAATATATGGTTTACGTCTATCTCATCATCTATAGAGCTATTACTGTTCATTGTTGGCTTTGGAATAGACGGTTTGTTCAAATCTTTGATTTTGGCTAAGCCAAGACAGGTAGTTTGTTGAATAGTGTCATTCAAGAATATAATTAGTTCCGGGATCATGCAGGCTCTAAACAATGATTCTATACCTTGTACTTGCCAATCTCTTGTACCCCAAACAGTTTTTGCTTCAATATTATTGTTCCAGAAATCAAACCCAAATGTATTCATTTGTTCAAAGAATGAATCGGAATATATCAATTTTGTGTTTGTAAGCATGGTCTTCATACCTGTCTTATTTGACAATTTGAAATAAAATGTTTCTGCATTACTTGTGTTAAACCCTGAAAAGTATGAATATTTATCATAAAATGTTTTTGAGCTGTCTTTTGGAGGAGTAGCACAATGTTCCCATTGGTTATAATTTAAAACATTTCTAGGTTGAGCAGATTTATGTAGATAATGGTTACCATAGTGGTTATAGCAGAACATCTGATCATAATTAGACGAACCCTGCAAATAATCATGTTCTGTAAATTTAGCAGACATCACAAGATCAGACATCATATCATTAATACTTTCAAAGTCCCAATCATCAGCAAATGAGCTCGGTTTTACAAAGTCACTCAATGAGATCTTGAATTGGTGTGGATACTTCAGGATTTCAACCGGACCATAGATTTCATAATCAGTTTTGTCCCATGCTACACCGCCTGGTATAGGATTGGCTGTGAAGTTCACTGAAGAAAGTTCTCTTTTCTCGAGGTGTGAAGATGTGTGTGGTTTAAGGACCAAGTTGATTTTCTGGCTTGCTGTGTCCATTTTAGCATATTTTCCTTCAATGAAATGTCCCAAGCATAGTACCATGATGAGCCAAAGAATGAGGATAAATGCACCGAAGGCCACCCAAAACTCAATCCATGGAGAAATCAGATAGGTTTCTTTCAGCTGTTGAAAAAGTTCCTTAGCTATGTCTTTAAAAGTTTTTGTTGATGGCTGTTTCTTTGCTTCACTCAGGTCTTCAGATGAATCATCGAAGTTGCTGAAGTAGCCGGATGCTGTTCTGTCAATTGTTCCAATTGTTTTGGGATTTTGCTTTGTTTCATTAGCAAAGTCTGCAGTTACATCATCATAGGTTTTTGTTTCTTGATGAAAAGTTTTAATTTGGGTTTTAAGAGGTTCAAGTTCCATTGCTTTGTTGCATAGTCCTTGTTGATTCACTGTAGTTTTTCCAAATGTGATCAGTCTTCCAGTTTGAGCCTCTGTATTCGTAGCAAACATTGGTGTTCTGCTACTTCTTGGGAGTCCACTTGGCCTACTGTGTGTTATCGGCCACATGATTGTGGTTTAACCAGGTCAATGGATACAACTCGGTTCTCCTTTTTACCAGCAAGGGGCGGTAGTACTACTGATCTTGTCCCGTTGACAGACAAGACAGGAACTGCTTTTCTGTAAGAAGGCCCAAATTCCTTCTTTACCGCGATCTTCTCTCTGACTAGATCCCCGACTTTTGGAATCCAGGCAGGCCTTGCTGGGACAGGTGGTTTCTCTTCAGTGGTTGTTGGCTGTTGTTTCAACTTTATGTTGCTCAGGTCTTTTCTTGTTTCATTTAAGTCCTGTAAAATAGCCAAACGATCTTTGATATCAAAGCTTTTGTCTTTAACCACTGAAGTCTGACTATCAAGATCGTGGATCATCATTCTAGTCCCGAACAATAGTTCGTACGGACTGAACCCTTTCAGAGAATTCCTTGGCAGGTTATTTAGACTACGTTGGACACTTATTAAATGTTTGACCCACCCAGCTCCCGAACCTAATACCTTTTCCGTTATAGATTGCTTTATGTCTTGGTTTTTTCTTTACACCATCCCGTATCCCTCAGGAAGGAAGTGAGAAGAGTCCCGCTATGCTATGCTCATTTGGTCATGCTTCCCTTTAAGCCTGAGGGCTAAAGGGAACACATTATTCAAAACGTAGCATGCTCCTAGCGTATATGCCATTATAGACTTGCAAATCCTTGTATAACAGTCCAGACGTCAGCCGAGCGCTGGGGTCTACATCATAAGTGAAAATTAGTCTTCTTATGTTAATATAACGCTTTTTCGTGATGGGTACATTCTTATTGTTGTTGTTTTTCTGGAGCGAAGTGCCATGGCAATAGTCCTCCTCGCTCGCCACTGCGATCTCTATTGCAGTCTGGGCAGTTTTTTACAAAAATGTGATGATGCAGGCTCATGCCTGGCCACCAGTACACTGATTGTAATTCTTCTAGAGAATCTTTTAGCTTAAGGTGTCCGAGACCCTCACCCATATGTGCGTCTGCTATTAACAAGCCTCTCCTGTCCGTGTTTGGAATTACTCTATCCCCCACTCCAGGGATTCGAGCAAAAGGGACTGAGTTTGCATCGATTATGTATGTATAATTGAGTCGATAATTGATCGGTAGCGCTGAGCAGTCGCCTTTTGATGACGTTTTCACCGCCAGCACAGTTTCACCGTCAATGTGTTTTACGGTACGCTTTTTTGTAGCTGCGGAGGCCGGTTTAGTTGCTACCGCTGTGGCTGTCTCAGCCAATGAATTCCCTGCAACGTGAATGCCATCACGCTGATGACTCAGTGAATGTATCACGTGAGTTTTTGGTAGTTCTTTCTTTAAAAGAACTAATTGTTCCCAAAGCGCTTTCTGCTTTATTGTGGCACCTGTGTCATCTCTGTAACCATTTTGAATCCATTTCTGCAAATCGTTATTGTATGATTTGACGCAGTAATACGAATCGCACACAATAAGTGTCGGGAATTCGCGATCGGCATTATCTAGCGCCATTTTTAATGCCATTATTTCAGTTTGTTGTTCTGAATTATTTTCCACTGAGTGTTTTTTTGTAAGTAGAGGTCTTAATTTGCCTCCGCGCCACACTTTTTTTTACAATTTCGCACGTGGCGTTGTAAGCCAGCTGTCCCCAAACTGAGGGTTGAGCATGTCCGTCTGTATATATTACACAGGCGTACTGTTGTAAAGGCAGAATGTCGATTGGCAGAGGGTATTCTCTCTCATATTTTAGAAATTTTAATTCCTTCATTTCCGGGTCAAAATAGTATTTTACTTTGTCTGTAGCAACAGAATTTACTCATTGTATCCATTCTGGATTCAGTGCAGTTGTCGGTAAATTACATGGTGTTGTTAATGCCTCAAAAGCTGATTCTGCTGTTCTGACTGTAACCTGTCTACCGACTGCTTGGCATTTTTCTTTTGCTACAGCTGTTTGAACCGCATGAACAATGCTTTCCTTAATGCTGAACCTTTTTTCAGCTTCTGTGTACAAATGTGATTTGTATGCTATTGGTACCTTCTCTCCCTCATTAGAGGTCAGGTATGTGAATCCGCATCTTCCTGGGATGACTCGAATCACAAGGTTGCGTGTGTTGTCACGTGTTTCTAGTTTTGTTTTAACTAACATATCTGTTTGTAAGGATCTCAAAATTTCTGTGTGTTTTTGAGTCCAATTGATTCTTTTAAAATCTGGTTTTATTAGATCATAGAGAGGTTTAATTCTCTCTGCATAATTTATAATGTATGTTCTTCCGAAATGTAGGAAGCCTAGAATTGATTGTAAGTTTTTCAGTGTTCTAGGTGCTTGGATTACAGCACATTTCTCCAGGAAATTGTCAGCCAAGCTTTTGCCTTCACTTGATAGTTCATATCCTAAAAACAGCACTGTTAGATGGGCAATTCTTGACTTTTTCAAAGTTGAATTTGTAACCCTCTGCTGCGAACCCAAGTATTATGGTGTTCACTCTCTTCAAGTGAGTATCCAAGTCATCATCTGTTAGATAGATGTCGTCGACATAAGATAATGCCTCGTCATCATATGTTTGTAGTAATTCAGTTACTCTCGCTGAGAATAATCCTGGGCTGTTCTTGAACCCCTGGGGCAAACGACAGAATTTTTTTTGCGTGCCATTTATTGAGAACGCCGTCAAATATCTGCTCTCTGGTGCTATATTTTGACAAAAGAATCCATTAGAAATGTCTAAGGTTGTTTTGTATTTTTTGCGCACTATGTTATTCATTAGTGCAGCACTATGCGAGTTTTGTACCGCAAATGTTTTGCAACATGAGTTAAGGTGTCTGTAGTCCAAAACAAGACGATATGAATTGTCTGGCTTGGAGACAGGAAACAAAGGGTTGTTCATTTGTGAGGTGCAAGTTTCAATCACCCCCTGGTATTCAAGTTGATCTAGGATCTCTTTTACCTGTTTTTTAGCTTCTTGCTTAATCGGGTACTGCCTCTGTGCAGTAGGTTGTGATTTTAACTGGATTTTGTGAGGAGGAGAGTCCTCATCCCATCCCACATGATTTTTATATAAGGCAGGGGCTTGAGCTACTGCCCACTTTCTTGCAAGTGTATATTTTTTATGAATTGGAATATGGTTTGAGAAGGCAGGCATAATTATTTCTTCGCCATGTGGGCACTCCCTGACAAACTCTGGAGGCCAGTCTCGTTCAGCTAGAAGGATGTCATAGCCCTTGGAGAGATTATCCCAAAATAGACCCCTTATTTTTCTAGTCTTATCCCCTTCTATACGCAATGTTATTTCATATATTTTATGAGGTTTGCTAACTCTGGTATCTGCAGTTTCCACCTGAATGTATTCATTCGTGTCCACTGTCTCCAGATGATTCATAAGGACTTTGCGAGCTATGCTCACTTCTGCTGCGCTGTCTAGCATTGTCTGAGCCCATTCTCCGTTTTTCAGCTGTGTCCTCAGTATTCTCGGCATTGTTAATTACTTTAATACTGGCTACCTTCTTTTTTGGAAATTGTAATTTTTTATTCTGATGAGCAGGTTCTTTGTCTTTGGACTTGACGTGCTCTTCCCTGTGTTCTGATCGTCCTCTTCTTTCCGATTTGTGCGAGGAAGTCTGAAAAGATTGATAGGGACGTGTATCAATATCTTGATATCTATCAGGTTTTTTTATATTATCCCTATTTCTAAGGTTGTATTTTTTCACAGAGGGCTCCCTTTGGGGAGACTTGCATCCTTGATCAGGAGATCTTTCTCTCCGCCGAGGAGACCTTCCTCTGGACTGGAATCTTTTTTCTTTAGGATTGGATTGTTTATTTCCATCCCAGCTATTTTTTTGAGTGTTTAAATTATTTTTTATAAATACCTTTTCAGGACTTTCAACTAGTTGAGGTTTCACTGGTATTCCACCCAAACTATCTCTTCCTAGTTCTTCCTAGGATTTTTCTATGATTCTGGCAATTTCAGATGGTTGGTCTGCTGTATTTGTCTCTTTTAACCTCTGGCAAATCGCCACATTTGCTGCTTCTCCCTTTATGTTGGCTAATAATATTGCAGAGACCTGCTTGAAATCTTTCAGTAGTTTCATACCGAGAGTTAAAGCGGGTTCTGGACCATATTCATCTTGAATCTGTTTTAGCACATCAGGTATTACTGACATGGATGGTACACCATGTGTTTTTGTGTGAATGGAGGCAAAGACTGTTCCCCAAGTGTCACAGTCCTCCACATGTGGTGCGATTCCCATTGGGAGACAGATAGTCAGAATCCTATGTTTCTCAACAGGGGTGGTATCTGGAAACACCGCCTCTATTTGAGTGATTTTTTGTGCTAGCCAGAAAGGAATTTGTTCCCGTTTTGCGGGTACTTTACCTAGACAGGACTGTATGTTCTGAGGTGTAATTTTATTTGTGTTCCCCTGATGATTGGTCAGCTGTGGAATTTTAATTGCTGGTTGGATTGTTGAAGTCCGCATTACATATTGGACTAATTGTCTATGTATTTTTATTAATTGTTTTAGCTGTGCTAAAAGCTCTGGTGCAGGCATTTCTTCAATGTCTGGATGTGGTGTATATCTGGCTAGGACCGGCCACGTTGCTCCTGGTCTACCTAGTGGACCGAGCCTGGTGATGTGATTATTATGTTTTAGGGCGCCATGAAACAAGAGCAGGTGCTCTTGGAATTTGAGTGGTATTTCCACTTCCTCAAAAGGAGTGTACTCACTAGGAGGTTCCTCTATTTTGTAATAGTGGAAGTCCTTTGTTACAGCGTTTGCTGATGGAAAGTTTATCCATGAATAGAATACCTCTGTCTGCCGATATTCGTGTGCCTCAATTACGAATATGACTGTACCACCTCTTGGTGTCAGTCCATTTTCTATAAGTTTTAGGGTTATAGATTTCCTTATGTTGACCGGGATGAGTATTGCATCTGGGTCATTTTCCAGCAGAGTATTGTCTGCTACTAGGAGTTCAGCTGCTAGTCTAACTGTCTCCCTTTCTTCTTCACTTTCTGTCATTTTACTGACAGGAAGGTTATTCTGTTTATTTGCAGATCAGGTTTCTATGGAAACAAAGATTAGATGCACAATATTTTGGAACAGTGTATCCTTCAACGTTGAATTAACCAAGAACCATACATAGGAGTCTCCTCCTGCGAGGTTTGGCGGATATGACCTTTCACCCACTCCAGACATCTTTGGAGTATTATGGGAAAAAAGGGGTTCTGTGTGAAAAAGCATGACTGAGTTACTCTAATGTCTTGCGTTAGTTTTATCGCCTATCCAAACGGTTGGGCGCCATGTAGTGTAGTTCCTATTATCCCAATAGGCTCTGCGCATTGGAATAATATCTTCAATAGTATAGACCTAGGGCAGAGGTTAACTAGGTCTTCTACCGACGATATTAGACTTAAAGTTTTGTGTTTGCCAGCTAGCTCAGAGTTCACTAGAAACTTTCTCGAATAGGCAAGGAGGATTTTAACCTCCCTGGATAGACAAGAAGGGATTTAGTTTCTGACAACCATAGAACATGACAACTAATCAAGAGTGTATCTCTAGAGTCGTGTGAAAACAATAGACAACTTATTTTACTCAGTCAGTTCAGTGCATTCTTAGTTTCACCAGATTGTAGAGAAAAGGAAGAGACGGGCGTGTTCAATAAAAGATGTTATTTATTGATCAGTCTCCTTTCTCATACAAGAGAAATGAATCGCTATTATTGTAATACTTATAGTTAAGTAAAGTGCATACAGTAAAGACAGAATTATAAAATAATACTGTAAAAGCATTGATATGGTTTCTAAGCCATATGATACTTTAAAATGGATAAAATAGATACATACATATATACATTTGACTAATCATACTCAACTGGTGCTTCTAACCACGCCTACCCCAGTGTACCTGACCTAAGCCTAATACGTGGGCGGGAGTAGATAAGTAGCAGTTTAAGTTAAGTTTGTTTGCCAAGGGACTGATTCGAGAATTCTCTGCAAGGGGTTATTCAGTTCTGTACCTGAGATCTAGAATGATGGAGGGCTGGTATCTCTTATCCCAGGTCTTGATATTCCAGCTGCCTGCGAAGGCTGCTTGGAAGCGCCGGAGCTGGATTTCTCAGCAGGAGAAAGGCAGCGTCTCATTCTCAGCGCGTCAGGAAGGCAGGGCAGCGCCTGTGGGCTTCGCTCTCTGCTGGGCTCCTCGGCACGTCTCGCTGCTCCGATCTCGTCACCACCGCATGTGTTTGCTTAAGGCAATGTCGGTAATATTTATACCTGAAAGGTGCCGAGATTGACGTAAGGATGGACATATATACGTCAATAAGGATGTCATATGAACGGGCTCGTTCGCACATTCTTTTGCTGAAGTTCCCTGTGAAATCAAAACAATGGCTATGGGAATTTCCCAGGTCGCTGTAGGTTTGATTTGTTTTGAGAACTCCGTATGCCTTATCAGGGGCTGGAGGAATATCGCTTGTCTAATTAGATGGCATGCGTTATGACCTAATCAGATAACGCGCTTCTGTGCCGTGGTGTGGCTTAATCAGATACCGGTTTTTGCACCGTTAGATGACTGCTAGTTCATTATTAACCAGACCAGGGTCAGGAATAGGGGAATCGATACAGTACCTATAGGAATACATCACATTGCAATTTTTTATATTTGTTGAAATTGCTCAGGGCCTTTTGTTCCTTGAAATAACGTATACCCATGGTCCTCTGCTACTTTTTGGGTCCCCCTTGTTTTCTATTAAAAAAAAAAGTATGACTAGTCAGGGCCATGGCACGCTTAGCCCTGTCTCAAGAGATAAAAAAAATCAAGCAGTGCACAGGCACATGATATTGCAATGAGACCCTGCTAGCAGTCTCCTGGGAGCTGATGAACTTTGCATCATATAAAACATTAACATAAAAAAGTGAATATTTTTTTCTTTACAAAGAACCCCATTTGTCTACTGGTCCTGGCAGTTACAAGGGGACTTCTTTCTATATGGCTGATGAAATTGTGCTTATTCAGATGCTGTCACCCACATAGAAAGTAACAGAAAATATCCAATGGATCATGTAGCCTACCCCATTACCTCATGCAAAATGATGAGCTGGGTGGAAACAAAATGTGAATGACAGATGTGCAGACACACATGGATGTAGAGTACTGGTTGAAACACCATAAAAGTAGGAATATTGTACATTTGTACATATAATTTTAGTTAAATTAAAATGTGCAGTCTCTAATTAGGAGCATGGGTACCCACAGGGGAGAAAATATTCACACTGGGTGATTTACTTCAGCTGGCTGGGTGGCAAGCTGCAGAGGACCATCTCAGGCAGGGCTCTGCAAGGTACAGAGAGACTGCTCCATTTTCCAAGGGTCTTTGGTGCCAGACTGAAGACCAGAAATATAGAGACACCTCTAGTGATCACCTCATTTATTGGGAGGATGGTATCCTGTACAGTGAGGCTAAGAACCCTAAGCATGGGTCTACAGGACTGTTGGTGTTCCCAAGAAATGCTAGGCCTTCATATTATAACTGGCTCAAGAACATCCCCTTGGCAGGAAATTTGGGTCAGGTCAAAGTTTTTGACCACCTAATCACTCATTCATACTGTCCCCAAATGCGAACAAAGGTAGACATATGGTCCTAGTTCTGCCTGACTTTTCAGCCCAGTGATGGGTCAGGAGAGAATCCTAGAGCCAGTAGCATAGCAATGATGCCATTGGCACTGATACAAGCAAGGAAAATGGTCACTTTAACTGCTGTTAGCGAATTTTAATCAGAGAAATTATCAGGGTTCAGTGGCCCCATCCGGACACGTGGTGTTGGAGCCAAGTGCCTTCTGAAAGCTACGCTTAGCATAGAGCTCAACTCCAGAATTTCATTTAACAAGGGACGTTCTATGAACAGGTAGGGGAATATAATGTCTGGCTTCTGGTCCGTAAGATAGCCCTGGGGAACAATTTATCCTGTTGTTAGAGTACTCACCCCTCAGAACTGTGACTGCACCCATGGTGGCCAATGCAATGATCCGAATCTTTAGCTGAGTAGGGTTCCCCAAGGAGATAGTGTCTAACAGGGGAAATATTTTCAGGTCAGGGTACATAAAGTCGATGTAGGACAAGCTTGGGGTTACCTACAAATTTTCCACACTCTATCATCGCCAGCCTAATTCAATGGATTTGTTGAACGGTTTGCAAGACCCTCAAAGGCAGGATTAGGGCGTCTAAGGAGCCCCTAAGATGTAAGTGGGATATTTTTCCCCATGCCCAATGTTCAAGGTTTCACAGACTGGAACTGATTTTAGCTGATTTGAACTTCTGTTTTGCCACTCTGTGAGAAGAACTCTCAGGGCTTTATTCCGAGTCTGGTGGTCCATGGACCACCAGACTCATCGGGGCACAGTGGTGGTGGTCTGCCAACCACCCCATTATGACCAGGGCAGTCGGGCCACCCTGGGACCACCGTAACTGGGAGGGATCAGAGATCCCTGGCCGTGGTATTGTGCCACATTATGCTTGGCAGGACGCTGCGGCCCTGCCAAGCATATTACGAGTTTCTTCACTGCTACACTTTTCATGGGGGTGCGGCCTCATAGAAAATGCATCAGTGAGGAAAGTAAGGGTACCCTACAGGGCCCCCTTATGCCTCAAGTCATGTGGATACACGTGTCCCCCTTTGTGCATGCACACCAGTATCTGCACGGCATGGACTGCAGCAGTCCATCCCATGCAGGTACTACCTTTAACATTCCCATTGCGATGCATTTTTAGTAGGCACCTCCCTAGGAACACCAAATAACCACCCGCCAGACAGGAGAAAACATCTTGCGGTGCAGGAGCAGGATGGTCCAGCTCCCATGCCACCAAACTCATAATACAGCCCTGAGTCTTATGAAAGATGAGTGGTAGAAAACACTGAAGAAGCCCTCACAGGGTGTTGACCATATGTTAGCTACCAGATCCAAAAAAGAGGGAATATATGAAAAGAGCTAATCTGAACTTAAAGTGAACTGGAAGGTGAGCAAGCAATGGTAATGCCAGACGGCAACTCAGATAGAGTATTAGTGTGGCCAGAAAGTGTGGGTCATGGACCCTGTGGAGCCCTGAGACCTCCAGGACTGGTGGAGAGAGCCCTAAATGGTGAAAGAAAAAACAGTGGGCTTACCTTTCTGGTGAGCCTACATACCTTATTCACATATTTCCTCACTTCAAGAGGTCAAAGATAACCATGCTTGTGGTGAATGATGGATGAGAGGAGGAGAAATGTGAGCCTCTTCCATATCTTCTGTCATACAAGGAGCAAGAATATCAGTGGATGAAGAGGTACTCTCTCCCACTCTGATAGAAAAGCAACAGTTGTACTGCAACCAGTTGCTGGAGCAATTCGCCTCACTATTCTCACCAACCTTGGGGCTCACCAACTGGTGAAGCTATGATTTTGACCCACTGAATTATTATGTCTATCAAAAGCAACATTTACAAGCTGTCAGTCAGATAAGGTAAAGGACAGCATGAAAGATGACATTTCCAAGATGTTAGACCTAAGTGTGATTTTGTCTTCTAATAGTCACTGGTCCATCCCAGTGGTTTTGGAAGTAAATGCTATGCTAACAGGTGGCACTCTCAAACTGGGGTTGTGCACTGATAAGAGTGGACTCAATTCAGTCAACAGGACTCATGCCACCTCAAACCTCAAGCTGATATGCTCCGTTAGACATGTCACCCTTATTGTGGTTTTCCCACAAACGTTTTGCCTTTTTGTTTGTGCTCTCTCCTTTAATCATGGTGAAACTGACTTACATTCAATTGGCACATTCAATTTACGGATAAGTCTCAAGTAAAATGGTACTACATGTACCCATGGCCAGTAAAATAAATGCTACTATTGGGACCGCTGCACTCATTGTTCCACCTAATTATGAAGTTCTTTAAACTAACCCTGGGCGGTAAAATCTGTTCTGCTTGGGGAGTTTGCAGATTTTTATCAACTCTGCGTTCTGCGTAGAACGCGGAGTTACCAAAAACTCCCCGCTCCGCAACGGAGCAGAGGTTTTTTTTGTTTGCGTGTTCAAAATATGTTTTCGCGCATGCGGGAGCGACTTACAATGAGATATCCTATCCGTTCGCATGCACCACGAGATTTTGTTAGCCAGCTGCACGGTCCCACGAGAGTCTACGATCGTGAACACTTCCTTCGGATGTGCCATCGGACTTCCGGCAGAAGTTTCGTGAAGATCACGATGCCTAACATGCAGAATTTGCAAGCTGGAGAAGAATATCTCTCAAGCAGCATAAAACCTTCTCGAAAATGATGATTTTGATGAAAAAAACTCCTCAGATTGACATTTGGCTGTACTTTTTTGTACAAGGAGTTCTTTTAATTTTTACTTATTTTTTGAAGAGGAAGGAAGTGCCCCAGTGTCTCCAACTTGCTGTTCCTGTCCAGCAGGCTCCTCCCGGTGCTTTGTGCATCTCCTGTTCACTTTTGATTTGGATTTGGAGCAGAAAGGGTACCTTTTTTGTCTGCTGCATCATACATCAGTTGATTTGGAGGACATTTGGATTTCACAAGTAAGTTGAAAAATGTCTGTTGTTTTTGTTTGATTGGGGCATTGTACCTACATTTTTATGTACTTTTTCATTCTTTTTTTCCAATGTATTGTGGTGGGTGGCCTGTAGTGTCAGTAGGGGCCTAGTTGTTTCCTTGTATGTAATTGTTCTTCTAGTTTTCTTTTAGAAAGAAAACATGTTGCAATGTTCACTACATTTTCTTCAACGTTTGCAATTAATTTGCAACATTTAGTTAATTCACTAGCCCAGTAGTCTGCCAATAGGCATTTTTCAGCCAGTAGGCCCAAAGCTACTCATGTGTGCATGAAACAACTGTTTCTGTGGTGTCTGTTGGATTTAAACCTCATTTAGGGCATGGATGGCATTGGAATGTGTTTTTTTGGGGGTATGTTTACTTTTTGCTTGAGTGTTAAATAAATGCCTTTGTTGGATGTGTGTGGCTGGTGTAGTTGTTGTGTAACTTGCAAACCTTTTTTAGCCTGGTGGATTTTCATTTTTGCATTGTTACATTAAAGCTGTGTTGTTTAGCATACCTCCTTTGTCTGGCCATACAGGCCTGCTTGAGTTTATTGTTTTACAGGCCTCCTGCTTGTTGTTGTGTGAGTGACCATGTGGCTGGTGGCCATTTTGTAAAACGTTTGTGGTGGTAGTTAATGTGCTGCTTTTGCCATTAGCTTGTATGTCTTTCCTTTGTTCATCTTCTCCTTCTGCTTCCATCCCCATTGCCTGCTGCAGCTTCCTGAATGATGGTGCATCCCACTTGATGCACAATCACATGCACAAATCACAATGTCAAACATGTTCCATTACAGTTGTATTTTTTTTTGTTCTTCTTCTTTCTTAACTTTCCTGAGTGTACACAGTGCACCTTGATGAAATCCATTGTTCTCAAAGTCTCACAAACTGCTACACTTCTGTTATGTTTTTTTTAAATAACTAAACTGAGTTAATACAATTTATCAATATTGAACTACAATAAAAAGTGTGAACCACACACTAAGTTAAATATTATATCCGTTTGTTTGTACAGTAGTAAATTGAGCAACAACAATAAATGCCACATTTCACTGTTCTTCTTGCTTCTTTGCATTTAGGTGCACAAAAGAGGAGGAGGCGTCATCACCCATTGTACTGCCAGACAGAAGTCCTGCTGCGCACAACACTACATTGTGTGTGACCACAATATCTCTTCAACTTGTGCCACTGCATGCTGCTGACATCTGAAGAAGATGGCCTCAAAGAAATGTACCAGGTCCTCCAGTACCGAGAAAAATGCCAGTGAGAAGAAGAAGGAAGTGCCACTTACCATTTCTGGTGTGCCAACCAAGATCTTTTTTGGGAAACCAAAAATTGCGCCTGCAGTAGCAGTGTCTGGGGATCAAGCTGGGAGCAGCACCCCGCATCAGTGGGCCCACCTCACCAACCCAAGCCCAAGCCCATCTCTGTCACAGAGACAGCCAGCCTCATCACGAAAACACCAATGAGCACCGATGTTGAAATTGACTTATTGTTATCGCAAAGTAGTACCCAATCAATGCAGGAAACTCAGATAAGTGGACAACAGCCACAACCACCACCCACAATAATAGTTGTTTCTCCTAAAGTAGAGGCAGTTCAGGAAATTGAGCTTACTGCAGAAGAAGACGAGCAAGCTACTCTTTCAGAAGATCCATTGTCTGCCAGATCCCCAGCAAGAAAAATGGGGGTTAGTCCATCGAGTCCTTTTGCAAGCCACCCTTCTGATTATCTAGATGCCACTTGGAAGCCACCACCTCAGTCTGAGAATGAGAGATGCCACGAGACAAGGCTAGGGAAAAGGAAGGTTCCAGAAAGCCTTGGAGTTATGAAAGTAGATGTAGAAGAGGAGGATGCTGACGAGCCAGTCATCACGAACATCCCTACTGCCCCAGTGGAGATGGAGGCCGACATTACCCCATCCCAAATTGCTGTGAGGAAAGTGACATGGATACCACTAACACAGGTAACACCAACACCACCACCAGCTTCCATATTTGCATTTTCAAAGGCCGGACAGCAACCTACATCCAGCACAACCACCTCAGCAGAAGTAGATAGTAGTGGTAGTGGTGCACAGCCACAGAGTCAAATTCCAAGTCCACCCTCCAGTTCATCCGGCATTGCAAGTGGCACCTCCAGCAGCGCCAGAAAGTTCACCTCCCCAGTTTGGGACTTCTTTTCGGTTAGCAGTAAGGAGGAAAATGTTGCTATATGCTCAATTTGTGGACAAGGTGTTAGTTGTGGTAGGCTGAGTACAAACTATTGTGATGTATTCCTATAGGTTCTGAATCGATCCCCCTATTCCTGACCCTATTCTGGTTAAACAAACCAACAAGTTAACTAGCAGTCAGCCCATGAGGCAGAAAACCCCCATGATGCAGATACCGTTATCTGACGCAGTCACACTACGGCACAGGAACGTGTTATCTGATTAGGTCATAACGCTTGCGATCTAATTAGACAAGCGATATTCCTCCAGCCCCTGATAAGGCATTCGGAGTTCTCATAACAAATCAAACCTATGACAACCTGGGCAAAACCCTGCGGCCATTGTTTTGATTTCACCGAGAACTTCAGTAAAAGAATGTGCTAACGAGCAAGTCGTATGACATCCTTATTGACGTATCTATGTCCATCCTTACGTCAATCTCGGCACCTTAAAGGTATAAATATTACCGATATTGCCCTATGCAAACACACGCGTGGTGACGAGACGGAGCAGCCATACTTGCCGAAGCGAAGAGCAGAGCAGACCCCGCTGGCACAGCCCCGCCTTCCTGACGCGCTGAGAACGAGACGCGCTGATTTCTCCTGCCGAGAGATCCAACACCGGCGCTTCCGGGTAGCCCTCGCAGGCAGCCTGGAATATCGAGACCAGAGAGAGAGATACCATCCCTCATTCAACCTAGATTCCAGGTAGAGAACTGAATAACCCCTCACAGAGAATTCTTTAGTTATTCACTTGGCAAAAACAAACTTAACTTAAACTGTAACTTTCTATTCCCGCCCACGTATTAGACTTAGGTCAGGTACACGGGGTAGGCGTATTTAGAAACACCAGTTGAGTACGTTTAGTCAAATGTATATGTGTATATAACATATTTTATTCATTTTAAACATCTTATGGCTTAGAAACCATATCAATGTTTTTACAGTATTATTTTATACTATTGCTTTTAATGTATGCACTTTACTTAACTATAAGTATTGCAATAATATTGATCCATTTCTCTTGTATGAGAAAAGAGACTGATCAATAAATAACACCTTTTTAGTGAACACGCCCGTCTCTTCCTTTTCTCTACAATCTGATGAGACTAAGAATGCACGTACTGACTGAGTAAAATAAATTGCCTTTTGTTCACACGACTCTCGAGATATACTCTTGATTAGGGGAGAGCAAAGTTGTCATGTTCTATGGTTGTCAGAAACTAAATCCCTTCTTGTCTAATCAGGGAAGTTAAGTCCTCCTTGAACATTCGAGAAAGTTTCTAGTGAACTCTGAGCTACGCTGGCAAACCCAAACCTTTAAGTCTAGTATCGACAGTAGTAGACCTAGTTAACGTCTGGTCTAGGCCTTTACTGCTGTAGGTATTATTCAAATGCGCAGAGCCTATTGGGATGATAGGAACTACACTACATGGCGCCCAACGCGTTTGGAAAGGGCGATAAAACTAACGTAAGACATTTAGAGTAACTCAGTCGTGCTTTCTCATTCAGACCCCTTTTCCCAAATACTCCAAAGACGTCTGGAGTGGGTGAAAGGTTATATCCGCCAGACCTCGCAGGAGGGAACTCCTATGTATGGTTCTTGGTACAAGTCAACGTTGAAGGATGCACGGTTCCAAAATATTGTGCATCTAATTTTTGTTTCCATAAGAAACCTGATCTGCAAACAAACAAAATAACCTTTTGGACAGTAAAATGTCAGACAATGAGGATGAAAGAGAGGCAGTTAGATTAGCAACTGAACTCGCAGCAGCTGATGCTACCATGCAAGACGCAGACCCGGATATAATACTCATCCCGGTCATCAAAAGGAAATCTATAACCATAAAACTTATAGAAAATGGACTGACACCTAGAGGTGGTACAGTCATATTCGTAATTGAGGCACACGAATATCGGCAGACAGAGGTATACTATTCATGGATAAATTTTCCAGCATCAAATCCTGTAACAAAGTACTTCCACTATTACAAAATAGAGGAACCTCCTGAAACGTACACTCCTTTCGAGGAGGTGGAAGTACCACTCAAATTTCAAGAGCATTTGCTCTTATTTGATGGCGCCCTAAAACATAATAATCACATCACCAGGCTCGGTCCTTTAGGTAGACCAGGAGCAACGTGGCCGGTCCTAGCCGGATACACACCACATCCAGACATCAATGGGATGTCTGCAGCAGAGCTGTTAACACAGCTAAAACAACTAATAAAAATACACAGACAATTAGTCCAATATGTGATGCGGACTTCAACAATTCAGCCAGCGATTAAACTCCCACAGCTGACCCCTCACCAGGGGAACACAAATAAAATTACACCACAGAACATCCAGTCCTGCCTAGGTAAAGTACCGGCTAAACGGGAACAAATACCATTCTGGCTAGCGCAGAAAATCACCCAAATAGAGGCGGTGTTTCCAGACACCACCCCGCTAGAAAAACACAGGATTCTGACTATCTGTCTTCCAATGGGAATCGCACCACACATTGAGGACTGTGACACTTGGGGTACAGTCTTTGCTTCCATCTACACAAAAACGCACGGTGTTCCATCCATTTCAGTAATACCAGATGTGCTAAAACAAATTCAAGATGAATATGGTCCTGAACCCGCTTTAACTCTTGGTATGAAATTACTAAAAGACTTCAAGCAGGTCTCGGCTATACTATTAGCCAACATAAAAGGAGAAGCAGCAAACCTGGCGATCCGCCAGAGGTTAAAAGAGACAGATATAGCAGACCAACCAGCTGAAATTGCCAGAATCATAGAAAAATCCTATGAGGAACTAGGTAGAGATAGTTTAGGTGGAATACCAGTAAAACCGCAACTAATTGAAAGTCCTGAAAAAATATTTTTTAATAATAATTCTACATCACCAAAAAAGAACTGGGATGGAAACAAACAATCCAATCCTAAAGAAAAGAAATTCCAGTCCCGAGGAAGGTCTCCTAGGCGAAGAGAAAAATCTCCGAACCAAAGACACAGGTCACCTCAGAGTGACCCCTCTGGGAAAAGATATAACCTTAGAAATAGGGATAATATTAAAAAGCCTGATAGATATCAAGACATTGATACACGTCCCTCTCAATCTTTTCAGACTTCCTTGCAGAAATCGGAAAGAAGAGGACGATCAGAACAAAGAGAAGAGCACACCAAGTCCAAAGACAAGGAACCTGCTCAGCTAAAAAAGAAATTACAATTTCCAAAAAAGAAGGTAGCCAGTATCAAGGTAGTTAACAATGCCGAGAATACTGAGGACACAACTGAAAAACGGAGAATGGGCTCAGACAATGCTAGACAGCGCAGCAGAAGTGAGCATAGCTCGCAAAGTCCTTATGAATCATCTGGAGACAGTGGACACGAATGAATATCTTCAAGTGGAAACTGCGGACACCAGAATTCGCAAACCTCACAAAATATACGAAATAACATTGCGTATAGAGGGAGATAAGACTAGGAAAATAAGGGGACTATTTTGGGATAATCTGTCCAAGGGCTATGATATCCTTCTAGCTGAAAAAGACTGGCCACCAGAGTTTGTCAGGGAGTGCCCTCATGGCGAAGAAGTAATTATGCCTGCCTTCTCAAATCATATCCCAATTCATAAAAAATACACACTTGCCAGAAAGTGGGCAGTAGCTCTAGCTCCTGCTTTATATAAAAATCACGTGGGATGGGATGAGGACTCTCCTCCTCACAAAATCCAGTTAAAATCACAACCTACTGCACAAAGGCAGTACCCAATTAAGCAAGAAGCTAAAAAACAGGTAAATGAAATACTAGATCAGCTAGAATACCAGGGGGTGATTGAAACTTGCACCTTACAAATGAACAACCCTTTGTTTCCGGTCTCCAAACCAGACAATTCATATCGTCTAGTTTTGGATTACGACACCTTAACACATGTTGCAAAACTTTTGCAGTGCAAAACTCACATAGTGCTGCACTAATGAATAACATAGTGCGCAAAAAATACAAAACAACATTAGACATCTCTAATTGATTCTTTTGTCAAAACATAGCACCAGAGAGCAGATATTTAACTGCATTCTCAATAAATGGCACTCAAAAACAATTCTGTCGGTTAGCCCAGGGGTACAAGAACAGCCCGGGAGTATTCTCAGCGAGAGTAACAGAATTACTACAACTATATGATGATGAAGCATTATCTTATGTCGATGACATTTACTTAACAGATGATGACTTGGAGACTCACTTGAAAAGAGTGAACACCATAATACTTGGGTTCGCTGCAGAGGGTTACAAATTCAACTTTAAAAAATCCAGAATCGCCCATCTGACAGTCCTGTTCTTAGGATATGAATTATCAAGTGAAGGCAAAATCCTGGATGACAATTTCCTAGAGAAATGTGCCGTAATCCAAGCACCTAGAACACTAAAAAACTTACAGTCAATTCTAGGCTTCCTAAATTTCGGAAGAACATACATTGCAGATTACGCAGAAAGGGTCAAACCCCTTTATGACCTGATAAAACCAGATTTTAAAAGATCCAATTGGACTCAAATACACACAGAAATTTTGAGATCCCTACAAACAGACATGCTAATTAAAACAAAATTAGAAACACGTGATAACACACGCAATCTTGTGATTCGAGTCATCCCAGGGAGATGCGGATTCACATACCTGACCTCTAATGAGGGAGAAAAGGTACCAATTGCATTCAAATCACACTTGTACACTAAGGCTGAAATGAAATTCAGCCCAACGGAAAAAATTCTTACCGCAACACAGACAGCTATAGCAAAAGAACGAGCCCTGGCACAAGGTAAACGAATAATAATCGTGACACCAATACCAGCCCTAGAGGCGGTAACAAAGGCAAGCATTCCAAATGCTAAAGCACTCCATCCGAGATGGATACAATGGGCTAATTCTCTTGCTGCAACAGACGTGGCGTACGAATTTGATCCTTACTTAAAAACTCAAGAATTTCTCCAATATGAATTTGAATGTCCTCCGCCGACCGAAATTCTGCCTCTAGACCACTACGGCTGTATAATATATACAGACGGATCAGCACAACCCGCAGTGGGGGGTAAGCAAGCTTACAGTGCTGCGTGCGCGATCGTTAAAGGTCGCTGGCACGAAGGAAAATTTAAACCAGCAATCACTAAAACACAATCTTTAGGAGATTGTACAGCTCAGCGAGCTGAACTACTGGCGTTCAAGATGGCGCTTGAAAATACCGATCGAGAATTCCCCACACTCATAGTGTGCGATTCGTATTATTGCGTTCAGTCTTACAATGAATACTTGCAGATCTGGCTTCAGAATGGTTTCAAGGATGCGAAAGGTGGCACAATCAAGCATAAAATGCTCTGGGAACAAGTAGTTCTTTTACAAAAAGAACTACCAAAGACTCACGTGATACATACGCTGAGTCATCAACGTGATGGCGTTCACGTTGCAGGGAATTCATTGGCTGATGAGGCCGCGAAGGCAGCTGTGCAAACGGCTTCCGTAGCTGCCATCACCCGGTCAAAAACAAAAATAGACAGCGAAATATTACAAGCTGTCAGCGCTTCAGAAAAGGATCCGATAGAAACACTCCCGAAAGGCTTTCCAGTAAAATACTCATACATAACTGATGCAAACAATGTTCCTTTTGCTCGAATCCCTGGAGTGGGGGATAGGGCAAATCCCAAACATGGAACATAGGTTAGGACTAATAATAGCGGCACACGAAGGGCTTGCTTCTATCCATGCTGGCGTCTCAGCCACAGTATCATTATTAAAACAGAGATACTGGTGGCCACAAATGAGAAGACAAACAAGGAACTATGTTCTAGAATGTGAAATATGTCAAAAAATGAAAGTATCAACGGTGAGACGTCCAGCGCAAACGCCCCTTCTAATCTCGGATAAACCATTAGCCTGTGTTTATCTAGATCACTGCGGTCCCTTACAAAGGGACGGTAACTATAAATATATCTTGGTCGCAGTAGATTCATGCACGAGATTCATATGGATGTGGCCCCAGCGAACGGCTGACGCCAGAACTGTTATAAAAGATTTGCGAGTCTTTATCGGCACATACGCAATTGGCATGCTGCATTCGGACCACGGTCCTGCTTTTAGCTCTAGAGCTTATAAGGAGGCCATGGTCAGCATGGGCGTGGCATTGCGGTACTCTTGTCCATTTCACCCTGAGGGGAACGGAATTGTTGAAAGAAAAAACCGTGACATAAAGCAATCTATAACGGCAAAGGTATTAGGTTCGGGAGCTGGGTGGGTCAAACATCTAATAAGTGTCCAACGTAGTCTAAATAACTTGCCAAGAAATTCTCTGAAGGGATTCAGTGCGTACGAATTATTATTTGGAACTAGGATGTTGATCTCTGACATTGATAGTCAGACTTCAGTGGTGAAAGAAAAAAGCTTTGATATCAAAGACCGTTTGGCTATTTTGCATGACTTAAACAAAACAAGAAAAGACCTGAGCAACATAAAATTGAAACAACAGCCAACAACCACTGAAGAACCACCACCTGTCCCAGCAAGACCTGTCTGGATTCCAAAAGTCGGGGATCTAGTCAGGGAAAAGATCGCGGTAAAGAAGGAATTTGGGCCTTCTTACAGAAAAGCAGTTCCTGTCTTGTCTGTCAACGGGACAAGATCAGTTGTACTACCGCCACTTGCTGGAAAAAAGGAGAACCGAGTTGTATCCATCGACCTGGTAAAATCACAACATGTGGCCGATAACAAACAGTAGGCCAAGTGGACTCCCAATAAGTAGCAGAACACCAAGGTTTGCTACCAGTACAGAGGTCCTAACGAAGAGGCTCATCACATTCGAAACGCCTACAGAAGAACAACAAGGACTATGCAACAATGCAATAGAACTCAGACCTCTGAAAACCCAAATAAAAACATTTAGCAGAGACACACCAATCTATAATGAAGTACCAAGTGAAAATGCAAGAAACAGTAATCCTGAAGCAATTGGAACAATTGACAGAACAGCATCTGGCTACTTCATAAACTTCGATGATTCCTCTGAAGGCTTCAGTGAATCAAAGACACAGCCATCATCAAAAACCTTTAAAGATAAAGCTAAAGAACTTTTGAAACAACTGAAAGAAACATATCTGATTTCCCCATGGATTGAATTTTGGGTGGGTTTTGGTGCATTTATCCTCATACTTTGGCTCATCATGATACTAACTTTGGGACGCTTCATTGAGGGAAAATATGCAAAAATGGACACAGCAAGTCAGAAAATCAACTTGATCCTCAAACCACACACATCTTCACACATCGAGAAAAGAGAACTTTCTTCAGTCAACTTCACAGCCAATCCGATAACGGGTGGGGTAGCCTGGGACAACACTGACTATGAAATTTATGGTCCGGTCGAAATCCTGAAATATCCACACCAAATTAAGATCTCCTTGAGTGACTTTGCAAAACCAAGCTCATTTGCTGATGATTGGGACTTCGAAAGCATTAATAATATGATGTCTGACTTAGTAATGTCTGCTAAATTTACCAAACATGATTATTTGCAGGGTTCTACAAATTATGATAGTATGTACTGTTATAACCACTATGGTAACCATTTTTTACATAGATCTGCACAACCTAGAAATGTTTTAAATTATAATCAATGGGAACATTGTGCAACCCCTCCAAAAGGAAGCTCAAGGACCTTCTATGACAAATATTCATACTTTTCAGGTTTTAACACAAGTAATGCTGAAGCATTCTATTTTAAATTGTCAAACAAGACAGGGACAAAGACCATGATAACCAACACAAAATTGATATATTCAGACTCATTTTTTGAACAAATGAATACTTTTGGTTTTGATTATTGGGACAAAAATGTTGAATTGAAAAGTGTTTGGGGTACAAAAGAATGGCAAGTGCAGGGTATAGAATCTTTGTTTAGAGCCTGCATGATCCCAGAACAAATGATATTTTTAAATGACACTGTTCAACAAACCACCTGTCTTGGCCTAGCCAAAATCAAAGACTTAAATAAACCGTCTATTCCAAAGCCAACAATGCTCAGCAATAGCTCTACAGATGAAGAGATAGACGTAAATTATGTATTAAACCAAAACAGAACACATCCTGATTGGAAACAATGGTTGATCTGGCCCACAGATACTAATAACTGTCAAGACAGATTCCTGAACAAAACACAGGGGTTCAAAATGACCAGGCCAGACCCTAGATATCCCCAAAGACATCACCCAGGGATAATAACAACCTACAGTGTGGGCAAATTATGCCTTCAATGGCTACAAACTTCCACACTGGCAGAAATTAAACAACACCTAACTTTACTTACTGATGGTGCTGACTTGTGTGATTTCATTATGGGACCGCGCAAACAGCGTCAAAAACGTTTCATAGCAGCCTCTGTATATGCAGTATACAATGAGGCCTGGAAAGTTACTCAAATTGAAACAGCAGAGAGAATACGGGAAATTGACCGTATTAATTTGGAAAAATCACTTTCTGTAGTGGACAATGGGTTAATGACTCTGTCCTCCAGAATTTTTTCTTTGGACAGCATTGTGTCTTCAGCAATCGACATATTGTCGCAAGACTTACTGTTATTACAACACGGTCAGTCACAATTGCGCTCTATTGTACAGCTTGGCTGGACGTTACAAAATCTACGTTCAGGCTATGTGCCTTGGCGTTTAATCAACACAACGTCACTATTCCAAATCTTTAACCTTACTGATAGACAAATCAGTATGGCGCAAAAGGGTGCTGATTATACAATCTTGAGCATTGAAAAACTCGAAAGATTACCAGTGACAATGTCAGAACGACCTGTCAGTGAATGGATAATACATGGGATAATAAATATTCCAATCTCAACCTTCAGGTTTCAATACTGCCAAAAATATATACAGGCTGGCATGTACGAGAAATTGGGAAAGGGGTACCTTAAAACAACATGGAACCTGCCCTATTCACATGCATGTGTCAGTAATAAAGGACAGAAAGTGTTTCTTAGTGGCAACAATTGTGCGATGTCACTAAGTGGCACACTTCTGTGTAAAGGAATTAGTTTGCATGGAGCCTGTGAAGGGAATTCATACAACCTTTCATGTCACCAGCAAGGCGCACCTGCAACAGAAATAGTACCATTCTTTCAAAGACTCTATAATGGGAGTTACATTCTAATTGTAGATCGCAGATGTTGTAGTCTTATGCCCGGGACTCCTTATCTAGTAACTACGACTGCGAAGGTCAAGTGCTGTGGACGCTCATTGTTCCCCAGCTCCTTTCCAGACAGGGAGGCAAGGGCATGGCCCAATTTGAAAATTACTTCTATTCGAATAGATACTTTAAGCAGAATGAAAACAGTGCTTCTTCAGAAGCCTACAAGGCTCACGTCATCAAAAGAAACGTATGATCTACAAGTCGCAAGGACGACTGCAGAGATACATTCATTGTTATCAACTAATTCCCCCATACATTTCGCGGAAATTCTGAACGAAATCTTAAATATTTCTGATACCAATGGGGTCTCAAAGGTATTTAAGACAGTATTTTCGATGGCATTAACACCATTCAAAGCCATACTGGGTATTTTTCCAGATTTCGTCCATTCGATTTTTGGCGGACTTCACCTGATCTTGGGACTAATTGCAGGAATCCTATTCTTAGTCCTTATTTTTCGTTATGGCAACCCATGTCACAGACAAAACTCTTGCGACAAGGGAAGAAACAATCCTAGCCATTGGATACCGGGACCGGATATCAAAAATCCTGGGACTCTCCCGGCTTAGAGACCTGAACATGACTTGGTTTCTATCATTTCGACCAATGTGGCAAAGATGTGTTTTACCTGTATTAAGGTGTCTGCTATGCGGAGAAGAATGCGTGTTAGACACCTGTCTGACGCTACAATCGGATGCGCCAATGGATGCAGAAACATTGTTGAGCCCGATCAAGGTTCATGCTTTGTGCTGCCCTCAAAGGCTACCAATCCTGATGACGGCATTCGTGGAAGCTTCACCACTACGATTGATGGGTAGTGAAGTTCAAGATGAAAGCAGCATCGATCAGGTACGACCTTCTGTCAGCAATGCGAATCAGAATGTCAATGGAGACAATCATGCGCACGAATGCATGATTACACCTATATCCGAGTTAGTGGAACTTTCCCAGGAAGCTGTTGACAGTTTTTTCGAAAGCCTAAATGATATGATGTTCTCGCCAGAACAGAAATAGAGACTTTTGAACAAGCTCGCACATGGCGTTCCCTGAATTCGGCCTTCAACTTTAAAAATAAAGTCACATGAACAATTTTCCCTCCAGTTCACGGACAGCAATTTTTCAGCAGCCCCAAAATATTTTTGCATATTTTTCGGGACACTATCTTCTGCTTAAAGTAAGAACTATTCTTAGAGAACTAAGGTTTCTAAATTTTAGATAGCTTATAGACATTAGCTGCCCGCTGGTATGTTCATTGTTATCATATTTTGTGATGAAATGGTCTCGAACTTTTCTTCTGTATTAAGAGCCATTTCATGTGTAATTCTCATATACAAAATAGCAATAATGTATACAAATGTGATTACTTTGGCATTTTTCTACAGCTTGAGTGCATACAATACATATGACTGCAATTTTTCCGTATATTTGAAAATTTCAAAATGCATTTATGTATTTTGGGGTGGTAAGGTATACACTATACTCTATAGTATGTTGTACTATGTTATACTATGCATAGATTAGTAAATATGACCATAGTTAGCGTGGAGTGGGTGTGATGTATTCCTATAGGTTCTGAATCGATCCCCCTATTCCTGACCCTATTCTGGTTAAACAAACCAACAAGTTAACTAGCAGTCAGCCCATGAGGCAGAAAACCCCCATGATGCAGATACCGTTATCTGACGCAGTCACACTACGGCACAGGAACGTGTTATCTGATTAGGTCATAACGCTTGCGATCTAATTAGACAAGCGATATTCCTCCAGCCCCTGATAAGGCATACGGAGTTCTCATAACAAATCAAACCTATGACAACCTGGGCAAAACCCTGCGGCCATTGTTTTGATTTCACCGAGAACTTCAGTAAAAGAATGTGCTAACGAGCAAGTCGTATGACATCCCTATTGACGTATCTATGTCCATCCTTACGTCAATCTCGGCACCTTAAAGGTATAAATATTTCCGATATTGCCCTATGCAAACACACGCGTGGTGACGAGACGGAGCAGCCATACTTGCCGAAGCGAAGAGCAGAGCAGACCCCGCTGGCACAGCCCCGCCTTCCTGACGCGCTGAGAACGAGACGCGCTGATTTCTCCTGCCGAGAGATCCAGCACCGGCGCTTCCGGGTAGCCCTCGCAGGCAGCCTGGAATATCGAGACCAGAGAGAGAGATACCATCCCTCATTCAACCTAGATTCCAGGTACAGAACTGAATAACCCCTCACAGAGAATTCTTTAGTTATTCACTTGGCAAAAACAAACTTAACTTAAACTGTAACTTTCTATTCCCGCCCACGTATTAGACTTAGGTCAGGTACACGGGGTAGGCGTATTTAGAAACACCAGTTGAGTACGTTTAGTCAAATGTATATGTGTATATAACATATTTTATTCATTTTAAACATCTTATGGCTTAGAAACCATATCAATGTTTTTACAGTATTATTTTATACTATTGCTTTTAATGTATGCACTTTACTTAACTATAAGTATTGCAATAATATCGATCCATTTCTCTTGTATGAGAAAAGAGACTGATCAATAAATAACACCTTTTTAGTGAACACGCCCGTCTCTTCCTTTTCTCTACAATCTGATGAGACTAAGAATGCACGTACTGACTGAGTAAAATAAATTGCCTTTTGTTCACACGACTCTCGAGATATACTCTTGATTAGGGGAGAGCAAAGTTGTCATGTTCTATGGTTGTCAGAAACTAAATCCCTTCTTGTCTAATCAGGGAAGTTAAGTCCTCCTTGAACATTCGAGAAAGTTTCTAGTGAACTCTGAGCTACGCTGGCAAACCCAAAACTTTAAGTCTAGTGTCGACAGTAGTAGACCTAGTTAACGTCTGGTCTAGGCCTTTACTGCTGTAGGTATTATTCCAATGCGCAGAGCCTATTGGGATGATAGGAACTACACTACACTATGGTACCGGAGGCCAAACAACCCATCTAAAAAAAAATCACCTGATCCAGTGAGAGGCGTACCTTAGCGACCAAAAAACTACACCCATTGCTGTTGGAGGGGATGAAGAAGTAGAAGAAGATACGATCGGTGGAAGGTGAACAAGAGGGAGACATTTTCTCTGGTACACAAAGAAGTCTTGTCTCCAGCAATGCAGTGGTACCGCCCACATCCTCATCAGACTCAGCAACATCTCAGTGGCACAAGAGTAAGAATCAGGCTGAGACACCAAGGCAACAGAGTACCACAATGAAAAAAAGTGCAGGGTTGAGCCTAACAACATCTGGGTTCAAGAAGTCACCTGCATCAGTGGCACCAGAAAAGAAAAAAATCCAGCCTACCATTCTCAGCATGTTTAGGCCGGAGGGCCAGTACGAACGCAACCACCCAACGGCACATTTGTACAATGCGAAGCTGGCTAAAATATTAGCACTGGACCTTTTCCCTTTTTCTTTTGTGGAAGGGGTGGGTTTTCTGGAATTTTTCACAGCCATCTGCCCAACGTAGAAGGTTCCCAGCTGCTTCTATTTTGCCAAAGTTGCTGTTCCAGCACTACTTCACGATGTGCTGGAATTGCTTAGACAAGCTTTGCGGCAGAGTGCTGTTTACAGTATCCACATGACGACAGACATGTGGACCAGTTGCCAAGCCATTGATTACATATGCATCACTGCACACTGGACCTCTTTTGTGGGGTTAGAGAAAATATATCTGCAGGTGTTGACACTGCTGAAATTTTTAATGCCACTCGGAAACATGCAACTGTAGCCATGTTCGTCATGGAGAAATCTCATACTGCTGCAAACTTTTTGGAAGAGTTTAACAGCAAGGTCTTTGAATGGAAGCATCCAAGAGGGCTTAACATTGGTTTTGTTGCCACAATAACAATATAGTTAAGGCCATAGGCACTTGTGGCTATTTCAGGGTCCTGTGTTTGGCGCACTGCATTAACATCATTGTTCAATACTTTATGAAAAAAGAAGACAGAGTCAGCAACTTGCTGACCACCTGGAGAAGAATATGCACACTTTTCAGCCATTCTTTTAAAGTCCGTAAGCAGTTGAGGATCATTCAACGTGAGCATATAGTGCCAGTCAAAGCACTTATCCAGGAGGAGCAAACACATTGGGACTCAACTTATTACATGCTTGATAGTCTGTTTGAGCAGTACAGACAAATCAATGAATGTGTTATGCAAAGACTGGGGGAAGCTACTATGAAAGGCATGACCGTTGAGATGGACCAATGGGGCCTAGCTAATGCCTGACAGAGATGCTACTTCCTTTCGAGCTCTTTACAGGTGAAGTCAGCAAGGAGGACTGTACTATGGGCCAAGCTATATCATTGTTGTGGCAACAGCTGAAGGGGGTGTCTGCAATGTACACAGGTGTGGGGGAGAAAAAAGAAGCATATGAGTTGGTGGAGAGCTTAGCCCTTCGCTTAGCTGAAAACACAAGGGTGAAAACTAGGATTGTGTCAGCCAAACATTACATTTCTGCCCCAATTCTGGATCCACGGTACAAATCAGTACTTAACACTAAGACATCAATTCCTTTTTCAGAAGTGGATGTTGCCAAGTGCAAAACTTGGATAGCTGAGGCAGCCAGTGACTTTGAAAAAGATGGGCTGGGAATTAGAGGCACGCTACTCCAACCCACAAGTACTACAGGGCAGCAGGTGTCAAGTTCAACTTCAGAGCCTGAGGGCAGTGCGTTTGGCTCACAGCAGTCAAAAGAACCATCAACAACAGCAAAGGCAAAAGAGGCCGAGCAAAGCGGAGCACCCCTGAGTATTGAGCAAACAGTCCAGTCCTCTCTGGATGACCCGACAGATGTCTACATTGATCAAAACCCATTGCTGTATTGGTCTCGGAGAAGGCGCCAATGGCCAGAGCTCAGCAGGCTGGTGATAAATTATCTGGCTTACCCTGTCGCAAGTGTCTCTTCTGAGCATGTTTTCAGTGTTGCTGGTGCCATTGTAACAGTGAAAAGGACCAGTCTCTTGCCCAAAAACGTGGAGAGGTTAACCATAATCAAAATGAATCTGCACTTTATGCCACCAGATTACACAATACCTGAGGCACAGGAGGAAGATGAGGACAGCGACTTAGGTGACGGAAGTAGTGTGTTAGATGATGACCTACTTCTGATTGACCCACCAGAGTTTGAGGACGAGCTCTACTTCCCTGACAACTAGGCTTTCAACTTGTTACTTTCTTTCTTCACTTTTATTATTTGTGTGTATCTCTGTCTTTCTGGTTTGAATCACATTCACAGCAAATCCATCACCACCGTCTTGTCTTTATTGCCGTATTGGAATTGTAGCTGTGTGCATTTATTAAAGAAGTCTACTCCTCCGACTCTTGCTCCATTCTGACTCGCCCCTAAATCTATTTCCCTCAAGCCAGACATTGGATGGAGAATAGTACAAGAAATGTTGCCTCGTGGAGTCCCTCAAAAAAGAAGTGGAACATGACTATAGCTATCTTCCTTTCTGATACGAGAGGGACTGCCCCTTAACTTAAGATGAGAACAGGTAATGAATGATGGCATGCATTGGACTCTAACTCAGAGTGATTGGTGTTTGTGTTGTTATTGATGTGCATGAAGTGTATTATTATTTAATCTACACACTAAAAGTGACTCAAGTCAATGTTTCCGTTCTGGTTGTTTAATAACATAATTGTACTCCTACTGCAGGCCGATCCATTGCATTTTTGAATATGGAATCTGGACTCACTCGGTACACTACACCATGATGATGATGACCAGTACTCTTCGCAGTCAGTCAGTAGGATCGGAGATGGTTGATGGAATAACTCGGGGCATTTCATGAAGTGGCATAAAACAAAGGTACACAAGTCAACAACAACCACAGCAGACCTACATGTGTGTGTAGTGGTGGAGTCTAGTGTAATGGTTAACATGACTAACAGCGGTGCATTGATTTAGTTAGTTACTTCATTTGGAAAATGCTATGTTGCTGTATATGTGTGCTCTGTCTTGCTCAGTCAAAATCTAAGCTAAGTGGAGGTTGGGTGGGCGCCGTGGGCCTGCTCTGCCCTGTTGCTGCTGTAGGTTAATGCTGGAAACAGAGTAGAAATGATTTAGCAATGCCACCTCTGAAAGTGTTTGCACTCCTCCGTAATTTATGCATTTATTTTCTCCTTGATTTTTTAATATCCCTTTTGTTTTTCCATCTACACTTACAGGCCGGCCTTTACCCTGTGCTAAACAGAGAAAAACAACTCATAGTCACCTATCAATCCACATCTGCCAGGCAGGCAGTGGCATCCAAGATTGACGGATGCAGTGTCCATGGAAGGGAGGACCAAGAGGAATGACGAGATGCAACTCCTCAATTTGACCAGGATAATAAAGTAATTTTAGTATCATTCATCATCTTTTAATTAATTTGATTCATTTTTTCTCTTCAATCATTATGACTGTGGGTTGTTGTTATTATGTTTGCTCTTTGCTTATAATTGATCCCTACAGATATTTTTTGATTTTCTTTGCTAGCTTTAAAAGAAAGCCCGGTACAACAGAACATACAATGTATGTAATTTGGGTCTCTCTGAGGGCAGACAGGCAAGGCAAATTGCATAATAATAATTAATAATATACTGCTGCCCTGTACTGTCTACTAGTCTAGTTAGTAAGTAATACTTACCATTACTCATTAATCGTCAAGTCATCATCATGCATGCATTTCCTTTTTCTCCCTTAACAGATTTATGAATATGATGGTCGTCTGGCAAGATTGTGTGTGTTGTGTTGTCCATGTGTAGTGTTTGTATTTGTCATACCTTTACCTCAAATACCCCTTACCAGCCATTCATGAAACCCTAACCCTTTTTCCCCAGGGTGGGTGATTTATATTGAGGTTTCACTAAATAAAATTTACACCAATAATTGATCACACACTTGCTGGGGCGGATGTGGTGAAAGCAACACTAATTCAATTTCCACAAGGCAAGGTGTGGATATTTTGCTTGCTCACCCATGCTCAGTATTTGCAAGTCAGCTATTTTTCCAAAGGAACATAATCCATCATAAATTATAATTAATTGCCGGCATTGATTGGATTCATCATCCTTAAACAGCACTAAAGGTTACACTTGTCCACGTCATATGTCTGTCGAGTGACTCGAGTCAACTACAGTTTGTAAATGTTACTTGTTGTACTAGGCTATCTCTGCCACCATTATATTTTATTTTACCTTAGCATTGCTAATCATTATTATGCTTTCTTGTTTGGCAGTCTTCTTCTTGTGTACTGTACAATACTTCTTTTATGGAGAAGTGTGGCTCAATGGTTAGAGTGGCAGACGCTGATGCAGAGGTCTAGCCCGGGATCAGGTTTCAATTCCCCGCCACGGCGGGTCTTGGGCTCAAAATTCCACGGACCTGATAATTCTCGCCTCTGTGCCTATTCCAATCATGGAGTCCCACTCTGCAACTCTGGGCAATAGCTTGCTTAATCTCCACAACGGCCCCCACAACGCTAAGGATGCCTGGCCTCCACCTTGGGGGTGCCCAGGAGTGGACACCTCACAGGGAAAGCCAGGATGGGTTCCACAGCGGTATTCGTACAAGCGCCTTGAGACCCTTGCGGGTGAGTAGTGCGCTATACAAGTATCAATTTACATTTACATTACATTACATTTACATTTACATTTACATTACATTTACATTACTTCGTTCTACTACTCCTTCCAGAGTCTTCATGAGGCAATTGACTGTCTCATTTTCTTTTTTGCAAATGCTACTGCCAGTGCCTACTACTACCACCACCACCATGGCATCTTGGGAAACCAAACCATCATGACCAAGCAGCCACCGCTGTGCCTAAGTTTAAATATCAATCACATGTAAGAGAAGAAGTTTGGGGGAGGGATAATTAATAATGGAAATTAATTAATTAATTCACACACCCACACCCTTCTGAGTCCAATAGCAGACTGCATAGACTAGGGGGAGAGACTGACAGTACTAGTAGGACAAATCACTCAGTGAGGGTACCACATCGATCTGTTCGTGTGGTACAAAATCGGCAGAATATTTAAATCAAAAACTGGCTGCAGCCCTGCAGCAGCAAAGGAAACCATGTGACATAAAAGAGTAGCCCCCCACAAAACATTTACATTGTAAGTAAAGCTTAAATATAATTTAATCCCCTAACAAAATAAACTAATGTAAAAAATCCCACAACACCTAACCCACCCTCTCCCTAATCCCAACCAATGACCATTCAATTAAAAAATTGTCCATAAATATAAACCCCAATTTTTCCCAATGTACGCCTAATGCCCACCCACCAAAAAAATGAATAAAAAAGGGGCAAGGCTCGCTTGTTACCTACCAGGACCTCCTTCATCTACTCCTCTAGGCGCGCCATTCGGAGGAGCATACGGCGATTGAATGCTTGACAATTGCATCCATGGGGGGCAGCAGTGTTGGATAAAGTGCAGTGGGCTGCTGCCAGACTGCTGTGACCCTACCGCTGGAGGTGCCTGGCTGGGGCCTAGGGCATTGGAGGAGGCTGCAGCTGCTGCCGCTTCGTCCTCCGCCAGAGCCACCAGCTGCCGATTTTCTGTGCAGATGGCCTCTAACTTCCGGTGCCGTGCCATGGCTGCCAACTCCTTCCAGTCTGGTTTTTTTTGGGTGGGAAGGAGTAGCTATATCATGAATGAAAAAAGACTATTGTAACCAATACAGTACATAAAATTTGTGGTATCCTCCCACCTCCAAGGCCTATAAAATGTATGGGAATTTTAGGCCTTATACCAGCACTATCAACTCGAGTACACCAGTCTTTTTCTTCTCTCTTGTTTAGCTAAAATAAGTAACCTTGTTGTAGCCGGCATGCCAGCTCAGTCAGCTTGTGCCCAAGACAAACATACTTGTGACGCAGACTCACGTCATGGTATTTTTTATTTACTACTATCTGCAAGTGGGGAATCTGACTACACAATCATCTTATTTTTCTATTATGGGCGGTCATACTCTCTGTTACATCAAGGACAACTGCTCAATGTCACTTTCACCCTGCCCTGACTACTACAACAAGGCGGATGATATCTAATCCAAATGATCATTGATTATATATGGGACAATGAGGTAGTTTGTTTTGATTGATTGTGTAACCATGCAGCCAATAGGCCACCCATGGCAGGCTGACACAGTCAAAAATAAATTAACATAGGTAGGGAGTGGGCCTCGGAGTCGGAGGGAGGCGCTTGATAACAACATACATACACAATATATATGATGTGCTTGCAAAATACTGTGAGTCAAGGGAGTATTCTGAAAATACAACTTTGAATCAAAAACCTTGCAAAATAAAAGTCGACTGTTTCACTTCGCATCGCTTTTTCCATTTATCAATCATTGCATTGCTCTTCCAGCCTTATATTTTTTTAATTCTAATTTTCTATTCTCCTTGGCATTGCTACTCTGGCATGTTTATTTTTCTTTTACATTCTCTTCAAAGACTCTTCACCCAGTGACAGTCAGTCTCCACCTTGGTAAGATGATTGAAGCTTGTTTCCTTTCCAGTAAAGAATTGGCTTGGTAGTTTGGTCTGCCCTGTTCCCATGATGCACTGGGCCAGGGACAGACTAATTTGCATGTAGCCGGGTTCTGAACTGGGATGGTGCAGTGAGCTAAAAAACGGTGATGGATCAAGCCCTGATCTTTTGACTGGGTAGGAGTGTTCTGCTTAATTCAGATGCTCTGTCCATCACCACCCCCTTTTCTGAATCGTTTTCAATACCATCCAGGCATCCATCCATTCAAAGTAACCATGTCTATCATTCTTCTTAAGCTCTCAACAAACCTTAAATTGTTTCACCAACAACAAACATTTATTTATCCATCCATCCTTCCTTCCTTGCTTGCCTTTGTGTTTGACCCATGAAACACCCCGGAGGATTCTTGCTATCACCCATACAGTTTCACCCACCCAGGCAGGCATCTTTTCTTTCACCTTCCACCCATCCAGGCTTCAACCACCCATGCATCTGATTCCTATCAGCCACCTATGTATCCCACATATCCTTCTTTGCTAGTCACATATGTTACATCTCTCCCGTCCATCCTCCTTCAATCCTTATTTACCTTTTCATTCAACCCATCCATCAAGGTCATCCGACTCTTAGGGGTCTATTAGGATGCCGGTTGGAAAACCACCCCGACCGCCATGAAAGCGGATAACAACTGCCCACCTGTACTGTGGAAAAACCGGCGGCCACATTAGGATCAATCGACAAAAAACACAGACCGCGGCGGAATGGCGCCAAGAAAAAATGCCTGTAGGGGGCGAAGATGGCTAAAACCCGTCTGCGGAGGTCGGATTTGTGGCGGAATGGCGCCAAGAAAAAATGCCTGTAGGGGGCGAAGATGGCTAAAACCCGTCTGCGGAGGTCGGATTTGTGGCGGAAAAACACCAACCCACCGCAAGGATAGCAGAGACACCCCAGGGGAAATTAGGATATCCCCGATGCTCCCGCGGTATGTACCGCTGTTTCCGACCACGGCGGTCACAAACAGTGATGAATGGGAGAGCCGGCGGAAGAGCTGCAGCATAGCCACCGCTGCGGACGCTCCATTACAAATATGGTGGCCGAATGAAAAAACCCACAATAAGGCCACAAAGTGCACACAGCAAACTAGCCATGCCACACAAAAACACAAAACACATCCCATTGACACAAACACATGGCAAAAATAAAAAGACAAATCCCAGGACAACCCACACAACCCACCAGATTCCCCCATTTGGACACACCCACATAGCTGAGTATAAAACAAGCCCCTTCCTTGACCCCAATCCTTTGCAATACTCCACAACTGAGGGACACAACACCACAGCACAAAGGAGAGGCAAAGAACACAACATCACTACCACACACAGGACCACCACCACTGCCAAACCTGCACCACTAATCCCCCTGGATATATCACACCATACACATCACCACCATACCCTCCGCTCATACCCCGGCACCCACAATCACTTTGCACACCACACAACATGGCAACACATAAAATACCCAAGTTCACAGAGAGTGAGTTGAAGTTTATGGTAGATGAGATAGTCAGAGTGGCACCACAACTGTTTGGTAGCCTGGTCCAACAGATACCATTAGCCAAAAGAGCCCAAATGTGGGCAACGATAGTCGAGAAGGTCAATGCAGTAGGGACCACCCCACGATCAAAAAAGGAAATCATGAAGCAGTAGCATGACTTGAAGAGGGTTGTCAAAGAGAGGAGGAGCAAGAACCATGAACTTGATGACAGGACTGGCGGTGGCCCTCGAATTCAACCAAAACTATTCACTGCATGGGAGGAGAAGGTGTTTGCCATACTGCATCCAGAGAGTATCACAGGAGTACCCGGGGAGTGGAAGCTGGTAAGTACAAATAAATGACTACCACCACACTGCTATGTACTGTCCTGCACAATTACAAAGTTACACCACCTAGGACAAATTCCATTCATTTGCACCACACACTCCCAAAAATATGTCTCACTGATCCAACATTCACTCCCTCCCATTCACCCCAAACGCAGCTAGCAACATTACCATGAGGGCATGTGTACAGGCAGCCATCACAACAACTCACACCAGGCCCCCATGTCCCAGAGCATCAGCAAGATGGAGCCCTCCCCCACCCCACCCAGAAGCATGTGTCAGCCGTTACATTACCCTGATCAAACTTACAGGTAGGTAGCCATCTTGCCATGGAGGGCTGTTTGTGGGTGGGAGGCCTGTGCTACTACTCCCACCATGCACCCTTGTCCCACACAGCAGGACGGATCACTCCCCCACCCATAAGCAGTTAGAAGCAATTGCAGTACACCAAACAGACTTACAGGTAGGTAGCCATCTTCACAGTGAGGGTGTTTGTGGGAGGGAGGCCTGCTCCACTACTCCCACCATGCCTCCTGTCCCACACCTTAGCAGGATGGAGCACTCCCCCTCCCTGAAGCAGTTGGAAGCCATTACAGTACACCAAACACACTTACAGGTAGGTGGCCATCTTCACAGTAAGGGTGTCTGTGGGTTGGAGGCCTGCTCAACAACTCCCACCATGCCCCCTGTCCCACACCTGAGCAGGATGGAGCATTCACCTACCTAGAAGCAGTTGGAAGCCATTGCAATGTACCAAACAAACTTACAGGTAGGTAGCCATCTTGCCATGGAAATCTGTTTGTGGGTGGAAGGCCTGTACTACTACTCCCACCATGCCCCCTGTCCCACACCTGAGTAGAATGGAGCACTCCCATGGCCAGAAGCAGTTGGAAGCCATTGCAGGACACCAAACTAACAGACAGGTAGCCATCTTGCCATGGAGGGCTGTTTGGGGATGGGAGCCCTGTACTACTACTCCCACCATGTCCCCGGTCCCACACATGAGCAGGATGGAACACTCCCCCACCCTGAAGCAGTTGGAAGCCATTGCAGTACACCAAACAAACTTACGGGTAGGTGGCCATCTTCAGAGTGAGGGTGTCTGTGGGTGGGAGGCCTGCTCAACTACTCCGACCATGCCCCCTGTCCCACACCTGAGCAGGATGGAGCACTCCCCCTCCCAGAAGCAGTTGGAAACCATCGCAGTACACCAAACAAACTTACAGGTAGGTAGCCATCTTCATACGTAGCCATCTTCACAGTGAGGGTGTCTGTGGGTGGGAGGCCTGCTCAACTACTCCGACCATGCCCCCTGTCCATCACCTGAGAAGGATGGAGCACTCCCCCACCCAGAAGCAGTTGGAAGCCATTGCAGTACACCAAACAAACTTACAAGCAGGTAGCCACCTTGCCATGGAGGGCTGTTTGTGGGTGGGAGGCATGTACTACTACTCCCACCATGCCCCCTGTCCCACACCTGAGCAAGATAGAGCACTCCACTACCCAAAAGCAGTTGGAAGCCATTGCAGTACACCAAACTTACAGGTAGGTAGCCATCTTCCCATGGAGGTAGGTAGACATAATATTTTGTCTTGTGCCACCACAGAGCAGGATGTCCACCACTCACTCACAGATTTGTCACATAACAAAGCCAAATGCAAAAATGTAACAGGTAAAACGCCAGTACGTGCACCTAGCCATTCGTCACAAAAAGAATGGTGCCATATGACAACACCAGCCCTCCCATTGCACAAATATGTACACCGAACCTATTGCCACGCACAGTGTGCACACAGCTAAGCAAAGTAAGCTGTCACAGCAACCAAAGTGTGACACACCAATGCCCATGTTGAAGAAAGTTAGTGCACAATCATGCACAGCACTGATTGACATGTGTAGTGCCATGGGGCCACAGCAACAAGGACCGTATGAAAAATAAGAAAGCATGGTTGGTGGTACGAATCAAGATATGCACACGACAAGACAAAGGTATGTAGGAAATGATAATGCCCAGTCCATGCCCAGATGTGACGTCTGCCAGGTTCATACAAATCAACAAAGAGTCCTCACTGAAATCATATGTTGCACTAGTCCCTAGATGTCAACATGTTCCTGTAATCAAAATGTATGCACCTGGCACATGGTATGTATTGACACCTCACATCATGGGCAAGTAATGCATGTACTACTGCATCATGTCAGGAGGCATGGCAGTGCACATAGAAAATAATGTGATGATCAGTCAACTGTGCAGTGTACAAACAGTGAATGACACACAGCTAACACAAAGCTAGGGGGGTGCACTACAATGACCATTTCCTATCTGACCCACAGGTGACCAAGAACTGACTGCAGAGGACAACTACAGCAAACTGCAGAGCCAGTCTCCCCCCCGGAACATCGACTCTCGTATGTTGACTCCCAGGATTCTTTGGACGAGGAGCCCGAAGCTGGCCCATCTGGTCTTCCAGGGCTCAACAGGTCCCAGGACCCCATCGTCCCCCCCACCACATCTGCTGCTACAACACCCTCCATGCAGACCCCTGCTGTTACGGCCGTTGCATCCTTCACCACCACTACCAGAGCTGCCTGCAACACTCTCCCTGTCCCACAGGATGACCAACGCACCCCACCAACTGTGGAGGGCAGGGAGAGGATGCAGGTGCCTACAGTGAAGAGGGAACAGGTCCGTGGCAGCAGGGCAGGTGGGAGGAGCAGGGTCACCCACAGATGACCAGAGCCTGGGACCAAATCCCTGGAGCACATACACAGAGTCCTTGGGGCATATGAATGGGCCCAGGGACAAACGGGCCGGTCAGAACAAGATTCCTGTGCGCTCCTCCTGCTGATGATGAGGTCCTCTTGAGCCAGCTAGTGGCAGTACTGAGGGACAGGCCTGTGCCACAACCAACACCTACCCCTCCCACTGGTGGTCCACAGGATGACAGTTCACCATCCTCCCCTGTGGCCACAGAAAGGGGTGAGTCCTCAGACCCCATTAGCGCCCCAGCAGAGGCCCCCCTGACAAGCGGTGAAGGGGCCGCCCGAAGAAATCCTTGGGAGTATCTGTTGGCAAAGAACCTGCCAAACACCAGTCACAGAGCCAGCCATGATGGCAACCCTCTTCCCCACTGCATTGACTTTTTGGACTGTTTTTCCCTATATTGCCTTGTGAATGGCATCTGTCTTTTGGACTGGGTCACCACACCTATGTGGTGACTACTCGATTATCTCATTTACCATAACTGTCAACTCACTGCTTCACTAAACACCTCACTGTAAATGTTCACCCCCTCACATGTCACCATTGTAAATAAACAACTCCTTACACACATGTTGTTGTACCCAAGACTGGCTTTAACGCTGGTGGTGTCCTGTGGGACAATGTTTGTTGGCGCCCCCCACGAACTCCCTCACTACCACCCTTTAACAATGCCCCCTCAAGTCTCCATAAACACTCTCCAAGATGTATTTAGTTATATAGTGCCACCTATACCAGTGTAGGGTATCAGAGCATTTTATGTCACACACATATTACACAGAGACATTTAATCATATGTGTAAATCAGTGTATAGGAAATGTTACATAAGCCAGAAGACTGCAAGGTGAGTCACATGTCATCCATACTGGTGGACAGTATAGTTTAAGAGTGCTTGGCCTGGAGAAGCACAGACTCAGAATTTAAAACATAACCCCATCGTTGGGGGTAACATTTAATAATACAGATTTTTTTTCTGAAATGAACCCTTTTAAAAACATTAGAATAATGAAAGACGGAGGAAAAAACATAATGCTCTAATCCATATCTTGCAGTTTGCATGCAGCTCTTTGATGACAGTTATTATATCACTGTTCTATGTTAGAATTTTAACAAAAGCAGTGACCTATTTAAACTGTATACACTTTGTGATCTGCATGGTACACATTATTTCCAGCAAGCATTATAACCTTGTGTGCTACCATAAAATGTGTTAAAACTTCCACTAGACTAAACTTCTTCTCTCTCTGGGAAGAACATTAATCACTGTTATGTTTACATTTTTATTGTTGTATGAAAATTGCCGGAGGCCAGCAATGCAGCTGCAGGTGCTTTTTACTTCCAAACGCAGCGCCCCCTCTAAGAGTCAGCACCTGGTGTGGTTGCACCGGTTGCACAGCCGTAGAGCCGGCCTTGGTTGTACCTACTCCGTCTTTATTTCAGGATGTACAGTCTTCACCATGATTACAATGTACCAGGCATCTGGAGTGTATGTAGGCAAGGAGAGGTTCAAGGCACCTAGGAAAACACAACAGAACAACAGTCACGAGTCTGGGTGTTGTATCACAGACATCACACAACACTTCACAACAAGAGAATCCGATATGCACACATCACAATGGGCAATAAATGCCAACATACACATCCTGTAGATGTTCCTAAATGAACTGTCCCAGAAACATTGTCAGCCACCACTGAGTCTACAACCAGCTGCTGTCACAAATCTCACATACACCTTCACAACAACAGCAACATCATCAGACAGTGGGTACATTGTACATTGTCACCCACCTTCAAGTGAAGTAGCGTGTGATGAGCTGTTGACGCAGGTCAACACCTTCCTCCTCTCCACTGTCATCATCACTGGACACGGGTTGGTTTGCAGGCGGGGGCTTTGGCTGCTCATCAGAATCCATGATGCTCATGGCCATTGTGGAATGTCATGTTGTTATCTGTGTTGTCCCCTACTGCTCCATCCAGATCTGTCAGTGGCAACAAGTTGTGTGCTCCCATCATGGCCCCAGGTGTGCTCAGAGCTATTTGTGTGTCTGGTTGAAGGGAGACACCAGCAGGGTGTTGTTCTGTGTGGTCATCACATGGCTCACTTATGCCTGAATTTCCAGTTTACACGCACTTTAGAGTCAATAAAGTGAGTTAGCACAATTTAATTGCACAGGGTGGTGTGCAACATGTAGATTTACCCATCTTCTATGATACTTTGCTTGCATATGTTTGTAATGTTGCTGCCACTGAACTGACCCTACATCTCTCTCTCTCTCTCATGCAGCATCTCCTGTGGTCACAGAGGGACAGGAGACGGACACCAGTGGGGGTGAAACAAGCACAACAGCTGCACAGGACCCCAGTGACACAGGTGTGACCAGCGCCTCAGAGGGGGACAGGAGTCTGCTCGAGGACTCACAGCCTGAGACGAAAAGTTCAGTGTCATCTGACGTCAGTGGTGATGCATCCATGTTGGCAGGCACAGGGAACGGGGACTCTACATCATCTTCCACCACACAGCAGCAGCCACTTCCTCTGGTGCTGCCCGTGTTCGCACCAGTAAGAGGGGAAGAGTGTCCTTCACCCCGGGCACAGCTGCCCCAGCGCCTGTCCCCCTGCTGCTATCAGTGCTGAGTCTGTGGACCTTTTGCACCAGCTGTGTGTAGACCAGACTGCTCTCCTCAATGCCTTCATTGACCACGACAAAAAATTGGCACATGTGGTTGCTTTCATGGAGGGCATAAATTCAGACGTGGGTGGGCTGCATCGGACAGTCCAATCTTTGTCCTCCACAGTGACGGCAGCCCTTCAACAGGCACATACTCTGAGTCGAGCTCCGGTCCCTTTGTCTACCGCCCTGGCAGTGGCCATGTCTGACGAAAGTGATCACGCTCCACAGACCTCAAAGTCACGATACAGCACACGAAGTACACAGCAGCAGCGACCCAAGCGGTCCCGGGCACAGACAGTATGGTGTGGCGACATCGGATCGATACTAGCTTTTCAAAATTGGTTGAACACCCAGAACCAATTTCTTAGATTCACGGTGGAATATAGTGAGATAGAACTCCCTTTCTTGGATCTACTCATTATCCCCAAAGATGGACATCTCACAAGCAAGCTGTATTGCAAGCCAATGTCAAGGAATTCCTTACTTCGTTTCGATAGCTACCACCCACGCTCCTTAAGGGAAAATTTACCCTTCGGACAATTTCTCAGGATTCGAAGAAATTGCTCTGAAAAATCTGACTTTGAGGCCCAATCGAAAGATTTAGCTTCCAAATTAAAACAATGATTGTACCCGGGGACTCAGGGTTGAAAAATCTTGCAAGAGGGCGTCCAACAACCACCGAGATGCTTTATTAGCCCCCCCTGTTGTCAAACATCCTTTGGAGAAATTAACCTTTGTCACTACTTTCAGCACGGTTTCCACTTTGGTACAAAAAATAATACGAAGGAATTGGCGTATTCTCAATACAGCCGGTGATAAGATTTCACCCCCTCTTTTTTCCTTCAAGAGAAGTTCAAATCTTAGAGATGACTTGGTACATACCAGACCTTGAGTTGCTCCACAAGAATCCATCACAACATTATGGAATCTCTCGCCTGTCCAAGGACACCACCCGTGTGGCAATTGTTCAGTATGTCCCCAAACTAAAAGAACCCTCACAGTTGACATTGGCACGTCACGCCCCTGGGTGTTAAAACGACACACCAACTGCAACAGCGAGAGGGTGATATATCTGATCACATGCCCCTGCTCCCTCCGCTATGTGGGCATGACGTCCAGAAAAATCAAACTCAGAATCCAAGAACACAAAAGCACCATCAGGCGTAACAAACAGGCCACACGACTCACTAACCATTTTCTTTCGATGAAACATTCCCCTGATGACATGGAGTGGCTGGTCCTGGAGCAGCCTTTTATTCCTCAACATGTGAGTGACACTTCTCAATATCTGTTCATTATAGAACAGAAATGGATCTGTAAATTGAGATGTGACACTACGGGTTTGAACGATGAGATTCCTTGGACTCAGTTGTGAAGATCTGGTACATAACATGATCATTAGTGGGACGTCCGAGCAATTTACTAAAGCCTCCTTTTCACTGGTCTTACGTTAGTATATCTACACATAGAAGCCACTTCACACACCGCTGCTTGGTCATGAAAGAAACTGTGTATTGATATATCCCCACCGAAAACCTGATCATTTGTTTGCTCGGAACTGCTTCTGCCGTGATTTGTGATTTGTGAATCACAATGTCACTTTCTAAACAGGTCATCTATTATTTTGACCACCTACATTACTGCAGTGATTTTCAAGTTTGTACCTCCACACCACCTCCATGGAAACAGGGTGATCATCAATAAGAGGCACCATTAGAATTAGCAAGCGCGTAGGTCAAACTAGGTTCAGCAACAAAAAGATTTTCTTTACTCGGTTATTACGGGGGAGAGGAAACGCTCTGCCACTCGTTCTCTTTCTCTGTATTTTAGGCTCACTAAATTAACAGACTACTAAAAAAGTGACCAATCACGCAAGAGGTTTATTCACAATTATTCACTATCCTCCAGTCCGGGGAGTGCGTTACTTTATTCATCTTCGGCTTCCAAAAATTCCAGTTTACGTGTTACAAAAAAGCGACCAATCACGCAAGTGGCATTTATTGACAATCCTCGTGGCTTGAGCGTACGTCACTTCATTCACCTCCAGCTTCCTGGATGTTTCCAGTTTACGGGCTACCAAATTAACCACTAAGCAGTTAGAAGGAGGGGCTTCCATGTATGTAGCGTGCTTTCCTCGCTGGTCCGCATGTCTCCAATTTAACGCATGCGGGCCGCTAAACAACTAGTCCAGATTTCGAATTATTTCCGGTCTCCGGGGCATTTCCGGTTTCCGGTATAAGCGAACAAACCTATGAGCAGTCACAAGGAGGGGCTCTAACGACTGCCGCGCTGTTCCCACTGTGGTCCGCATGTCTCCAATTTAACGTGAACAGGCCGCTACGTCCGTCACCTTCCCCTCGGCTCAGACGATAGCCAGAGGTACCGACGGACAGGTTAGGGCCTGCACTTGGGGCACATTACTCTATACATTATTTTATACATTATTTTAAACATTTTTTGGATGTCTTTTTTGGATTTCTATATGGCCAACTTGAACTAAGCCTGCTGTATGATTTCTTTAGTGGCTTTTACCGTTGTAAAGAGTATTTGATGTGCACTCTGTCTGGGTGCTTTCCATATATATTTTTTTCGAGATCCATGACAGACTGTTGTCGCTCAGCTTCGTTTCTGTAATTTTTTGCAAACACTAATACAGAAAGTTTCAATATGGTGAATGGAATTTCCTGATGCCCGCGGCGCAGACGCCGGCGGTGCGTGAGATCAGACACCTCCCCCGGGGCATCTCCGATCATTCTCCTCTCTGGCTTTGTTTTGAGTTAGGGGTGGAGGCGGTGGGCCGAGTGGCTCCAATTAACCCCTGGTATATTGCCTCCCCTGAGACCCGGAACCTTTTGACTAAGTCTTTAGATGCCTACTTTTTGGACAACGAGGGGTCGGTTTCCTCGGCGGTATCCCTGTGGGAGGCCTTTAAAACAGTGATTCGTGGGCAGGCCCTTTCTCTAATTGCTGAATCCAAGAAGGCTAGGAATCGGGAGGTGGTGGCCCTTGAGATAGAGATTGCTGAGAGGGAGGCCGACTTAGAGTCTGAGATCACCTCTGATAAACTCCACGCCCTGGGTCTGAAACAATTTGCTTATAAATCCTTGGTCACAGATGCTGCTAAACTGATGTTCCGGGAACAACAGGGTCGTCTGTATGATGTGGGGGACAAAGCGGGTAAATTGTTGGCATGGTTGGATAAGAAAGAGAGAGCGAATCGTGTGGTGCCTGTGATTCAGTCGTCGAATGGTGTCGGAGTGACTGACCCGGTTGGAATAGTTGTATGTTTTGCTGAGTATTTTCGTGTGGTGTATACCCCTGTGTCTGGACGAGATGTGGCTGACTCTCGCCTTTTGTTGGGCGATATAGCTTTGCCCAGTGTTTCCGATCTGGACCGTGTCTCGTTGGAGTCCCCTTTTACTACGGATGAAATAGCGACTGCCATTCGCTCGCTCCGTTCGGGCAAGTCATTGGGCCCGAATGGGTTGCCAATTGAGCTGTACAAGCTACGCCCTGACAAGGTAGCGCCCTATCTTCGTGACATGTTTTTGGAGTCCCGGGAACGGGGTATTCTCCCGTATGACCAGCGTCTTGCCACGATAGTCGTAATTCCCAAGGACGGGAAACCGCGGGACCTTTGTTCGTCTTATAGGCCCATTTCCCTGTTAAATGTTGAGCCTAAGGTCCTGGCTAAGCTCCTGGCAACCCGCCTGCTGATGGTCATTAGCGACTTGGTTCATCCGGATCAGTCCGGATTTATCCCGCATCGCAACACGGCTCTTAACCTACGTCGTCTTCATGGCGCTGTGGCGAGGGCGGGGCTTCTGTCGGAGCCGGCCATTTTGGCCTTGTTAGACGCCTCGATGGCTTTTGACACGGTTGAGTGGCCCTATCTTTGGGCAGCTCTCGAAAAATTTGGTTTTGGACCTGAATTTATTGGATGGGTGAAATTGTTGTATGTGGAACCCTTAGCGCAAGTGGTGGTGAACGGTAGAGTTTCTGTCCCCTTTAGCCTTGGTAGAGGGACCCGTCAGGGTTGCCCCCTGTCTCCATTGCTTTTCGCGCTGGCCTTGGAACCGTTAGCTGCGTGGCTTCGATGGGAACCCTCCCTCAAAGGGATCCGTTGGTCACCGGACTTTGAAGACCGCGTCTCTCTTTACGCGGACGACATTCTTCTTTATCTGACATCCCCGCGTAAATCTTTGAACGTCTTATTTGATGTTCTTACTTCGTTCGGTGCTAACTCGGGCCTTGTTATTAATTGGGCTAAGTCCTGTGTGTATGTTCTCTCGGGTGTTTTGCCCTCTTTGCCGGCCAGATTCCCTATCCAGGTGGTCCAGTCTGGCTTCAAGTATTTAGGGATTTTTATTACCCGGGATTCCTCCCTCCGGTTTGAGCGTAATCTCCTCCCCCCGCTTCTTAGATTGCGACTGGATGTGGCCCGTTGGCGTAAGCTGCCCCTGTCTCCTCTGGGTAGGGCTGCTCTCTTTAAAATGATGTCTTTGCCGCGGTTCCTCTACGCCCTTCAGAACTCTTTCGACGATGTTCCTGCTACTTATTTCAGAGAAATCGAGAGTCTGCAAAGACAATTGATTTGGGATGGGCGTCCACGTATAGCCCTTGCGAAACTTACTATCCCTTGGTACGACGGGGGCATGGCACTCCCCGATATCAAGAGGTACTACTGGGCAGCCCAGCTATCGGCCATTAACCATGCGATGTACTCGCCGGGTGGCGATCCGGCGTTTGAGATGGATAAGCTCCAGTTGCCGGGAGGGGACTTTAATAGAGCGCTATACTCCAGATCGGCCGGGCGCATCTTGTGGGCCCGACCAGGGCAGCGGTCAACGTGTGGCGCGCAGCGAATGTGAGTTTGGGATGGGAGAATCGGCTGACGCTGGCGACTCCGCTTTATGCTTCTGAACGTTTGGGATGTCTCTGGTCTTCTAAGGGCTTTGATCGCTGGGACTTGATTGGGATTTGTAAAGTGGGTGACGTTTGTGTGAATGGTCGCGTGAAATCATTCCAGGCCCTTAAGGCAGAATACGACTTGAGTGATAGAGAGTGTTTCCGGTATCTGCAAGTCCGACATGCCTTGGCCTCGGTTCTGACTCCTGATGTGGCCCTGCCCGAGTCTTCCCCCCTTGAAGATCGTATACTAGATGGACACTTGCCCGACAGCACCATCTCTCTCATCTACAAGAAGCTGATTCATAATCGTGCTGATTTGTTGGTCCAACTCCGAGAAATGTGGGTAGGTGATGGATTGGAACTAGATGACGAGGACTGGCAGTCGGCACTCTCCTCCCCGAAGGAGGTCGCCATTCCCGCCCGTCTTCGTTTGGTACAACTTAAGATCCTCCACCGGGTGTATGTGACTGGTCCGCGTCTGGTCGTGATGGGTTTTTCCCCGGATGGCTTGTGTAAGCGTGGCTGTGGGATGAGCGCTACCTTTATGCACATACTTTGGGAGTGTCCTGTGGTGGCAGCTTATTGGATGGATGTGCTTGCGTTGATGACTGTGGTGACTGGTGTTGACCTGCGGCCTGAGGCCCGTCGGTGTCTGCTGAATGTGTGGGAACCCTCCGATTACTCTGTGGCCCAGACTAGATGGGCGACCCTGGGTTACATGGTCGCGAAGCGTGACATTGCGCAACTCTGGGGCGCATCCCGACCTCCTGATGTTTCAGTGTGGGAGGACAACATGGACTGGTCCATGTTCCGTGAGAAGACAGTCTTCGTGGCTAGGGGCAGGCCGGGGGCGTGGACGAAAATTTGGGGTCAATGGAATGCGTACCGTGGAGACATTTGTACCCCTCCCTTGGTGGCCACCTCCGATGTTACCCTGTCTCCTTAGGCTGACGTTCCCGAAATTTTTCGCTCTGTTCTAGGATTTTCCTGTCCTCCCTGCTCCCCCCCCCCTCACGGCCTTCCCGACTTTCGTTGATGTATTTTTGTTCTCCTGTTTCCTGACCTCCCCCTCTGCTATTTGGGCTGACTTGATTATTGCACTCGCCTTATGTTCGTGTTGGTTATTTTCATGTTTTATATAGAAAATTGTTGTATCCTGTTCTATGTCTGTAGCAATTTCGTTCTACGATTTGGCCTGACCTAGGAAATGATTGTTTATTTCATGTGTCGTACTATGAGACTTAGCGGCCAGCCCGTGTGGTTGTGGGCCCGTCTATGTAATTTTATGTGATTGCTCAATAAAAGTTTTTAACCAAAAAAAATAAAAAAAAAATAAAAAATATGGTGAATGGATGAAGGCCGTTTTTTGTCATTCTTCGTATTAAATTCCATTTGTGACTAAATATTGACAAACTTTGACAGCACCCCTTGTGGGTATCTCATATAACACCTTGAGACCCTTACTGTATAGTATGCTAAAGTAGCCACTTCTTTGGTTTATTCGACTCCAGCTTGCAGTTAAATAAATGGCACAAATGAAGGGTTTTTCTACATTTTCTACATCAAGTTAAACGATCTGCATTTACAAACATTTGCAGATGAGATTTTATTTTCCATCCCCATCTCTTTAGAGCGGGGCCTCTTTGACCTGAGTGAGCGCCAGGCGAGGTGAGGCAATCTCCATATAAACTATAGGTGAGTTTTCCCAACAAAACTGTCGAGTGTTGATATACACATATATATATATATGTACTGTTGTTTCTAAACCACTACATTATATTTGTTTGGTTGTACTTGTTGTTCTGTGTTTCAGGAGAGTTTTTTCACCATGATCCAAGACTACCATATAGCAATCCACAACTGGTAGGTCTTGATATATCTTATTTTTTCACCGTTGCAGTAGTGTTACACTTTTAGGTCCTGAAGAAAGCCGGTTAGGCTGAAACATGTTGACCATCAAGTTTCCACAACTGATAGTAGTATTTGTTTAACACACTATCATCACTCTGCTTTTAATCTTGCCGTTATGTGGACCCCTCCTAATAAAGTCTTACCTTTTGGCACCATAACAGGCAATCTTAACTATCACTTTTTCAGCATCACATATCTTTGAACACTGCAACTTGTTTCCCTTCAACCCAATAACATAGCCTGTTGGCTGTCTCTCCTACTGGTGGATCGCATACTAGAATTCCTCAACACATGCCAAGTGAGGTACCTAGTAGATACCAGTTTTCAATAAAAACCCATATGATGAGACTCCGCCAATGGGTGGGATGATGGGTATCTTTCTAACATTTTCCTTCTCCTCTCCATTTCCTGTTACACTACTCTGATCTCTCCTCATTGTGGTCACACTACATTTGAGTGCATTTTTTTACAGACCCTTAGCATCCCTTATGTGTTTTGTACTAGTTAGATTGGGGGATAGGATGCAAGCTGGTCTTTAAAGACTTCCCCTCAGACCCCTCTTCCCACATTTTGTTTCAAGTCTATGTAGTGCAGCTACGGCTGCGGGTCTTCTATTCTTTTTTAGTACAGGCTAGCGTAATCAGCGCTGCCTTTAATCCCTTCTTTCTGGAGATACGAGGCAGCCATTCATGATGGCAGACTTTGCAGGCTTAGCTTTCGATGACGAAACTCTATTATCCATTCTGAATGAGAATCCCAGTATGTTGGATTCCATCCCGACCACTGGACCCAGTCCTCCAGGAGATTGGGATACCATTCTTAATTTAAAGAAGAGCCACACCCGAACCCTTATACATGGTCAAATTATGGCTGAATACTTACACGGCAAGTGTGCTCACACGGGCCTTCTGGTAACTAATGTCCCAAGATTGTTCCTTACGGATAAAGCTTTCCTTAAGGAATGGTCTTTGATCGCGTGGCGTTGTACCCGCGATTGGCTAATCCTTATAATTACAACTGCAAAAAGGGTGGCTGACGCCATCCTTATTGAAATACAAGTTCTGGAGGGACAAATAAAAGCCACACTCACGTCTAAACAATTTCAGAAACAATTAGACGAAACAAATAAAGCGAACAAAGAGTATAGAGATCCTATCTTTTTCGCTAAAATTGAAAAATTTAAAAAGGATCTGGCAAAGTTCTCTCACGAGAAAATCTATCCATATACGAGTGAAAACTATACACCCCCAGTCTTTACCAAGAAAGGGAAAGGCTATGGGTCAAACTATTCAATATCCTCCTCTGACCCTGACTCCAGTGACACAGATACAGGCACCAGCGGAACGTCACAATAGAGAGGGAGAGGTCGAATGGGACAAAGCAACATGTACCAACAAGGCCCATGGTGGCCGCCAGCTCCGTGGGGTTATCCACAGTTTCTACAACCCATGCCCCAGTACCATCCGCAGCCCCAATTTTACGACGGCCAGGTTTTTTTAGGGCAGGGTCGTGGCCGCAGCAGGGGCAGACAGAGGGGCCAATCAAAAGTACAATGACAATGGGAAGACGAACAAGATCCCCCAAACACCCGCAGCAGACGGGGCCTATAACTATCATCCCAGGAAGTAAGGAGGACCTGGTAGTAAATCTGAGCTCACGTACACTTACTCCAAGTGAGCACCAAGTCCTCAACAAGGGGCTTGGGTTTGTACCAATGTATAGTGGAGATGCTTTTCAGCTTCGTGGCGAAGTTGATTTTTTTTTTCGCAAAGTCCAACTTCATTTCTTCTTTTCTGACAACAAAAAAGAACAAGACCAACCTGAAACTGAGACCAATACAGGCCTTAAGAGAAAGTCAACATTTACCCCTTTTCTCCAACAAGTACCACCGAAGGTCGGTGCATTCGAGAAAGCTGTGGTTCAGAGATCAGCTCTCTAAATCTGTCAAAGAATGACAAATTCCAAAATCTGTCCAGAGCTGAGAAAATGGAGATAGACACATTGTCCAAGGACACAAAGATTACGATCAAACCCGCGGACAAGGGTGGTGCGACAGTCATCTTGGACACCACCCAGTACAGAGCTGAATGTCTGAGACAATTAGGAGACACCAACTCCTATACCCTGCTTACCACAGATCCCACAACTAGGCTCACCACCGAAATCAAAAATCTAGTGGAAGAGGCGAGTGCGGAGGGCTGGATAACACCTAAAGAAGCCCAGTTCCTGGTCACCACACATCCGGTGACCCCTTATTTTTATGCTTTACCCAAAATCCATAAAGCAGCAAGGCCACCTCCAGGACGACCCATTATTTTGGGTATTGGGTCTCTTCTCGAACCCTTATCATTCGTCGACTTTTTCCTGAGACCGCTAGTGCAAACCATGCCAACTTATCCTCAGGACACAAAAGACGTCCTTCGTCTTTTACCTGAAGTCGAGTTCAACATCGAGACTGACATCCTCGTCAGCTTCGATGTAGAATCACTTTACACCTGTATCCCCCAGGAGGAGACCTTGCAGGCTGTTAGGGACCTCCTGGAAACATCCACCCATGAAAGCATTACACCCATTCACTTTATCATGGATTTGGCAAGGCTTGCCATGAATGAATTTTTTTTTCAATTTGAAGAATCTCTATACCTCCAGATATCCGGGACATCAATGGGGAGCACGTTTGCCCCCAGTTTGGCAAATCTATACGTCCATCTTTTTGAAACTCAACATGTACTCAACCACAACAATCCGTATTACCATCAAACGGTGTTGTGGAAGAGATACATTGATGACGTTTTGGTAGTATGGCGTGGCGACATCGGATCGATACTAGCTTTTCAAAATTGGTTGAACACCCAGAACCAATTTCTTAGATTCACGGTGGAATATAGTGAGATAGAACTCCCTTTCTTGGATCCACTCATTATCCCCAAAGATGGACATCTCACAAGCAAGCTGTATCGCAAGCCAATGTCAAGGAATTCCTTACTTTGTTTCGATAGCTACCACCCACGCTCCTTAAGGGAAAATTTACCCTTCGGACAATTTCTCCGGATTCGAAGAAATTGCTCTGAAAAATCTGACTTTGAGGCCCAATCGAAAGATTTAGCTTCCAAATTAAAACAACGATTGTACCCGGGGACTCTGGTTAAAAAATCATGCAAGAGGGCGTCCAACAACCACCGAGAGGCTTTATTAGCCTCCCCTGTTGTCAAACCTCCTTTGGAGAAATTAACCTTTGTCACTACTTTCAGCACGGTTTCCACTTTGGTACAAAAAATAATACGAAGGAATTGGCGTATTCTCAATACACCCGGTGATAAGATTTCACCCCCTCTTTTTTCCTTCAAGAGAAGTTCAAATCTTAGAGATGACTTGGTACATACCAGACCTCGAGTTGCTCCACAAGAATCCATCACAACATTATGGAATCTCTCGCCTGTCCAAGGACACCACCCGTGTGGCAATTGTTCAGTATGTCCCCAAACTAAAAGAACCCTCACAGTTGACATTGGCACGTCACGCCACTGGGTGTTAAAACGACACACCAACTGCAACAGTGAGAGGGTGATATATCTGATCACATGCCCCTGCTCCCTCCGCTATGTGGGCATGACGTCCAGAAAAATCAAACTCAGAATCCAAGAACACAAAAGCACCATCAGGCGTAACAAACTGGCCACACGACTCACTAACCATTTTCTTTCGGTGAAACATTCCCCTGATGACATGGAGTGGCTGGTCCTGGAGCAGCCTTTTATTCCTCAACATGTGAGTGACACTTCTCAATATCTGTTCATTAAAGAACAGAAATGGATCTTTAAATTGAGATGTGACACTACGGGTTTGAACGATGAGATTCCTTGGACTCAGTTGTGAAGATCTGGTACATAACATGATCATTAGTGGGACTTCCGAGCAATTTACTAACGCCTCCTTTTCACTGGTCTTACGTTAGTACATCTACACATAGAAGCCACTTCACACACCGCTGCTTGGTCATGAAAGAAACTGTGTATTAATATATCCTCACCGAAAACCTGATAATTTGTTTGCTCGGAATTGCTTCTGCCGTGATTGGTGATTTGTGATTTGTGAATCACAAAGTCACTTTCTAAACAGGTCATCTATTATTTTGACCACCTACATTACTGCAGTGATTTTCAAGTTTGTACCTCCACACCACCTCCATGGAAACAGGGTGATCATCAATAAGAGGCCCCATTAGAATTAGCAAGCGTGTAGGTCAAACGAGGTTCAGCAACAAAAAGATTTTCTTTACTCGGTTATTACGGGGGAGAGGAAACGCTCTGCCACTCGTTCTCTTTCTCGGTATTTTAGGCTCACTAAATTAACAGACTACTAAAAAAGTGACCAATCACGCAAGAGGTTTATTCACAATTATTCACTATCCTCCAGTCCGGGGCGTGCGTTACTTTATTCATCTCTGGCTTCCAAAAATTCCGGTTTCCGTGTTACAAAAAAGCAACCAATCACGTAAGTGGCGTTTATTGACAATCCTCGTGGCTTGAGCGTACGTCACTTCATTCACCTCCGGCTTCCCGGATGTTTCCGGTTTCCGGGCTACCAACTTAACCACTAAGCAGTTAGAAGGAGGGGCTTCCATGTTTGTAGCGTGCTTTCCTCGCTGGTCCGCATGTCTCCAATTTAACGCATGCGGGCCGCTAAACAACTAGTCCAGATTTCTAATTATTTCTGGTCTCCGGGGCATTTCCGGTTTCCGGTATAAGCGAACGAACCTATGAGCAGTCACAAGGAGGGGCTCTAACGACTGCCGAGCTGTTCCCACTGTGGTCCGCATTTCTCCAATTTAACGTGAACAGGCCGCTACGTCCGTCACCTTCCCCTCGGCTCAGACGATAGCCAGAGGTACCGACGGACAGGTAAGGGCCTGCACTTGGGGCACATTACTCTATACATTATTTTATACATTATTTTATACATTTTTTGGATGTCTGTTTTGGATTTCTATATGGCCAACCTGAACTAAGCCTGCTGTATGGTTTCTTTAGTGGCTTTTACCGTTGTAAAGAGTATTTGATGTGCACTCTGTCTGGGTGCTTTCCCTATATATTTTTTTCGAGATCCATGACAGACTTTTGTCGCTCAGCTTCGTTTCTGTAATTTTTTGCAAACACTAATACAGAGAGACCCTTACTGTATAGTATGCTAAAGTCGCCACTTCCTTGGTTTATTCGACTCCAGCTTGCAGTTAAATAAATGGCACAAAAGAAGGGTTTTTCTACATTTTCTACATCAAGTTAAACGATCTGCATTTACAAACATGTACAGATGAGATCTTATTTTCCATCCCAATCTCTTTAGAGCGGGGCCTCTTTGACCTGAGCGAGCGCCAGGCGAGGTGAGGCAATCTCCATATAAACTATAGGTGAGTTTTCCCAACAAAACTGTTGAGTGTTGATATACACATATATATATATATATATCTATGTACTGTTGTTTCTAAACCACTACATTATATTTGTTTGGTTGTACTTGTTGTTCTGTGTTTCAGGAGAGTTTTTTCACCATGATCCAAGACTACCACATAGCAATCCACTACTGGTAGGTCTTGATTTATCTTATTTTTTCACCGTTGCAGTAGTGTTACACTTTTAGGTCCTGAAGAAAGCCGGTTAGGCTGAAACATGTTGACCATCAAGTTTCCACAACTGATAGTAGTATTTGTTTAACACACTATCATCACTCTGCTTTTAATCTTGCCGTTATGTTGACCCCTCCTAATAAAGTCTTACCTTTTGGCACCATAACAGGCAATCTTAACTATCACTTTTTCACCATCACATATCTTTGAGCACTGCAACTTGTTTCCCTTCAACCCACTAACTTAGCCTGTTGGCTGTCTCTCCTACTGGTGGATCGCATACTAGAATTCCTCAACACATGCCAAGTGAGGTACCTAGTAGATACCAGTTTTCAATAAAAACCCATATGATGAGACTCCGCCAATGGGTGGGCTGATGGGTATCTTTCTAACATTTTCCTTCTCCTCTCCATTTCCTGTTACACTACTCTGATCTCTCCTCATTGTGGTCACACTACATTTGAGTGCAATTTTTTTACAGACCCTTAGCATCCCTTATGTGTTTTGTACAGACACCATCCCCACAGAAGACTAAAGTCACCCCAAAGCGCAAAGACAAAAGCCCGGTCAGGCGACAGCAGGGGCCAAAAAGCAAAGAAGCAGACCTCAGGCTCACATGCCTCAGAAGCATCCCCAGCCAAGGACTCTCCTGTCCCTAAAGCATCTCGCAAAGAGAAGCATACAGTTTATGTGCCCACTGAGAAGGTGGTGCATGCCAAGGGTATACCTAAGAAGGGCTCCAAGGCAGATTCACCTCCCACCTCAACTCCCATTCCAAGCCCAGTGAAGCAGGGGAAGGCGGACACTAAAGGGGTAGCACCTGGGAAACAGAGGATGGAGGGGCGAAGGTGAAGCCAGGCGAAGCATTCTGCTGGATCCAGCATGTCCCCAGAGGGAGTGCCAGTGTCTGCACATGATGCAGCTTTGGTGGTGAGTGTGCCTGTTGTGTCCACACCACTTCTAATTGATCCCAAGGCAGGGAAGCCAGTTAGGATCCCCAAGAAGTGGAAAGGCATCCCTCCACAATCTGCCAGCCACACTGTGTCTCACGTCAGCATGACTCCACCTCCACGTGCCACTACACCACCTGGTCCAAGCAGCCCTCCGGCTTGCCAAGCTACTGATAGCTCCACCTCAGCTGGGCTGCTCTCTCACCGGTCAAGTGCTCCAACTGTCCCCGACACACAGTCAGCTCCCAGTCTGCCTGATAGCCAAGTCTGAGAGGTAGTCACCCTCACACACCTGTTTCTCACACAGGGGGGGCCTGTACTGTCCATTGTTACCCCCTGACCGTGTTGCTGACCATGTAAAGGTACAGTCGCACACATTTCATGTGCAGCTTCTCATGGACATACTCTGCACTTTGTCCTGCCCACTGGCCTTGTCATTCACTGCTATGTGCCACTTGCATGTGCAGCTTCTCAAGGACAAACTCTGCACTTTGTCCTGCCCACTGGCCTTGTCATTCACTGTTGTGTTTCCCCCTTGCCTGTGCAGTTCCTCATGGACATACTCTGCACTTCATTTTGGCCACTGGTCTTGTTGCTCTTTTCTGTGTTCAACTATTCCCTGTGCAGCTTCTCATGGACATACTCTGCACCCTGCACTGGCCCCTGGCCTTGCTGATTTGCCCTTGCCTGTGCAGCTTCTCATGGACATACTCTGCACTTTGTCCTGCCCACTGGCCTTGTCATTCACTGATGTGTGCCCCTTGCCTGTGCAGCTTCTCATGGACACACTCTGCACTTTGTTTTGGCCACTGGTCTTGTTGCTCTTTGCTGTGTTCAACTATTCCCTGTGCAGCTTCTCATAGACATACTCTACACCCTGAACTGGCCACTGGCCTTGTTGTTTTGCCCTTGCCTGTGCAGCTTCTCATGGACATACTCTGCACTTTGTCCTGCCCACTGGCCTTGTCATTCACTGCTGTGTGCCCCTTGCCTATGCAGCGTTTCATGGACATGTTCTGCACCCTAAACTGGCCAGTGACCTTGCTGTTTTGCCCTTGCCTGTGCAGCTTCTCATGGAAACACTCTGCACTTCGTTTTGGCCACTGGCTTTGTTGCTCTTTGCTGTGTTCAACTATTCCCTGTTGTTAGACCTGGCATCTTTGGCGTGGTTTCCCCCTATCTTTTAACCTCTATCTCCTGTATCTTTGATGCTGTGCTGGATTTCGTTTTTGCTGGTTTAGATGCTTTGGACACTCTGCCACTGCTGATCAGTGCCAGAGTGTAAGTGCTCCCTAGGTAAATTGATATTGTGATTGGATGTACCTGATTGGCATATTTGTACCACCATGAAGTCCCTAGTAAAGTGCACTGAGTGTGCCACCCACATGAGTAGCCCTAAAATGGTGTCTCAGGCCTGCCACTGCAGTGCCTGTGTGCAGTCTAGGAACTGCCATGTCCTCCTGGTCAGTGTCCCCACTGACCAGGCCTAACCCTTCCCTTTTTGTGCACATTAGTCACCCCTATGGAATGCCCAAGGTACCCCCCTGAGCAGGGTGCAGTGTATGTGAAAGGTAGAGCATGTACTGGTGCAGGTGACATGCTCTGGTAGTGAATGGCAGCCATTTTCGTTTTTCACTATTGTAAGGCTATCTTGCTCCATAGATTAACATGGGGGATGCTGGCTACAGTGGCTACCAGCATTTCTTCTCATAGGAACAAGATAGGACATAAGAGTCTAGTATCCCTGAACTCAGAATTTAATAACACATCTTTTAGGAAAGGTTCTTTTTAAATCCTGTGTTTGAGAACAGGACTTTTAGAAAGTTGCTGTTCTCTTGTCTGACCCTTCTGTGTGCCTTGGCTTGTTTGTGTATTGACTGTCTGGTTTGAGAGTGACAGGGGCTGGGCATTCCCCAGGAGGCTGGCTGAGTCAGCCCTAGGCTGAATGACTGCATTTGCAACTTGAGTGGTGGGAGGAGATAGCACCTAGGCCTGAATAGGGCTGTGCCTGCCTTCCACAATGCTGGCTCCACCTCCTGCTGGGTGGCTGACGACCCTGCCCCTCACTCTGAAAGGAAAGGAGAAGCCAGGTAAACAAAGTGCTCAAGCAACACCCAGAACTGGTTCAGACCGGGCTCAGGGCCCACTTGCACAAAGAGAACAAAGACTTTTAGGGGTATAAGTACAGGACCCCTGACAACAGAAAATTAGATCATCCTGGAATCAAGAAGGAACCTCTGCCAAGGAGAAAGCTGAAACTGAAGAAGGAAGACTGTCCTGCTGTTACTCTGCTGGACTGACCTGTTCCCTTGCTGCCAAGGAAAGGGGAAGGACTTTGCTGTTGTGATGTGTCCCCTGTCTTGAAGGAATCTCCAAGGGCCTGAGGAGAGCTGGCCCCCAGGAACAAAAGGACTCCCCCCCCCCCAACTTCCCTGAACTCTGCTGAGAGAGTTCTGTCCTTCCTAGAGTGCTTGATCCAGTTGTGGGGCCTCTGGAAGTTGTACCTGTGCTGGGAAGCTTGAAACTAAGCTTGAGAGACTTTTGCAATTGAAAAGTTATCGCATCACTCGCTGCGGAGCGCATCCCCGACAGTGCGAGGAAATTCCCGCCGCTACGAAGACCGAGATCGTCGCCGCGCCTGTTGCCGCTGCCAGAGCAGTCGCATCTTTTGTTTGCGGGACGCACCAGACCGGTGCGGGAAATTCTAACATCACTGAGAATGTCGTCGCAGAGCCTGTCGTCACTGGGTGAGATCGCCGAACCGCTTGCTTGCGGATCACATCAAGTTGCTGCGAGTGTCGTCGCAGAAACCATCGTGCCGAGGAGCTGCGAGAGAGAAGATCACCGCTGGTCCGCGCATCGTCGCCCCGGAGATCGTCGCAACTCCACAGATCGTCGCATCGTGCCTTTTGCGAGAACAAACTTCCTACGGAACCTCCGCACCGGAATCCACACAAATGGCCTTCCTCCCCATACAGACCGGATTCGTCGCAACACGCCCGCTGCTGCAGGGGGGCTGTCGCAAATGCCTCCCCAGGGTCTCAGGAGCAACGCATCGCTTGTTTTCCACCGCACCAGCTTCTGCTTTTGGAACTTTGTTGCAACTAAAAGGTACTGTGAGTAAACGTGACGCAACTGTAAGCTATTCACGCATCTGTGGATTATTTTATCGCAAACCTTAAGAAGTCTTTTGAAACCATATTCTTGAACAGTGTATGTTGGATTTTTGTCGGTTTGGTCTTGTTTAGTTTAGATTAAATACCTTTATTTTTCTAAACTGTTGTGGAGTCAGTTTGTGGTATTTTCACTGTGTTACTGTGAGTGTTGGTACAAATACTTTACACATTGCCTCTGGTTAGCCTAGACTGCTCGTGCCAAGCTACCTAGAGGGTGAGCAGGGGTTATCTAAGAGGGTTTCCTCCTTACCCTGACTAGAAGCAAGGGTCCCTATTTGGACAGTGGTACCTACCCCTGCCAACTAGAGACCCCCAGTTCTAACACCTGTGTAGCTTCTCATGGACATACTCTGCATGTTGTGCCTTGCTCTTCTGTACTCTTGGTGCCTATCTGTGCAATATGTTAATAAAGACAGTTGATCCTTACTGAATAAAGTTCTTTTGTTGTGCGTACTGTGCCACATGCTCTGTGTGCCACTTCAACATTGCCAATGTCTTGGCTCACTTACTCTATTTTGTACAGGGGTGACAGGGACTTCAGTTCTTCCTGACCCTGATTCTTGTTGGGGCAATGATGTAAATTTTACATGGAATGCAGTTGTCATTGTCATAATTTGTTCATGTTGGCTATATTGTACACATGTCAGGTTGGGAGGCACTGCCAGCACAGAGTGGGATTCTATCCACAGGATTGCAGGCCGGCTGGGCAGGGTCATCATGTATGTGTGTTCTTCCTTTATGTGTGTCCAGTAGTGTATGTGTGTGGTCATCTTGTGATGGACATTTATCCTAGCCCCATGGCTTACTTTCAATGTGTGCTTGGGTGGTCAAGAAGTGTGCAGTGTGAAGGGGGTGATTTGTCAGGAGTGTTGATGTGTGTGTGCCCCACATGTTTCACCCAGGAGTCGAGTGCCTATTGTTAGAATTGTTCAGCCCTGTGGATGTGGTTGTTTGCACATGTGTGGGTTGTATGTTGTGCACTGTGCAGTGTGTTGGTGTGTCCATGCATTTCTGGCTGACTCCTATTTGCTATTTTTGTCACTTGTGAGTATGCAGAGTATGTGACTGGCATGTCAGTGTTGCGTTTTGTTCATCATCCATGCGTCTTGATACTGTTTGTGGAGACTGTTCAGACCTGCTGCTCCACACTGCCATTGTGGTTGTGTTTTCTCATGCATTGCTGTCACATGGTGCCTTTTTGCCTCCAGTATGGCATGTTGTGTGTGGTGTGATACCATCCCCTATCTGTGCTTCACATGCCTAACCATTGTGAGTCTGCATTCCCTCTATTTGTGTATGGCACACTCCTGCCATGTCCACTACCAACGTGTAAAATACTTCACTTTGATGTCAGCTGTCCCCTTGGTTTACATGTGTGTGTGCCTCCCCATCACTTCATTTGTGACATTGTGCTTTGTGATGCAGTTCTTTGGCCAGGAGCAATGTGTCACTCTGGACATTTCCCCAATTGGTTATATGTGATGTTATTGTGGTGTTTGGCAGTCATAGTTGCTCATGTGCACTTCAACTGTGTGTGCTGCCCAGTCCTCTGGTCAAGTTGTTTCCACCTTTCTGTCCCAGACTTGTGCATCTGTTGGTGTTGTGTTGGCTGTATGTGTGTTTGCTGTGGTAGTGCTTCACTTCCTGGGTGTGATGTTGTCTTTGTGCTGTGCTGATTAGTGTTGTGTGGGTTCATGTTGTGTCACTCATTTCTGTGTGGGGCTGGTATGCTTGGTGTGCACACACTGCTTGTTGTGCATGCAGTGCTGTGGGTGTATATTGCCATGTCACTGCCTGATGTGCATCCACTGATGTCCTGCTGTGTTTAGTATGTGATTTTTTGCCTGTGCATCAGTTGTTTGTTTGATGTGGCTGTGTTTTTCTGTGATGGTGCACTTCTGGTCTGTGTTGAGGTATGTTGTCTGTGCATTGTTCCTGACTGATGAGGTTCTGCACTCCAGTTGTGTCAGTGCTCACATTGCCTTTTCACATTTTTGCTACACAGGGCATGTCTGTTCTTGTTGTGGTTCTGTGTGTGTTTCTGTTGGGTTATGTGTTTGTCTGTTGTTTGTGTGATGTTTGTGGCTACTCCCAGGGCGTGTGATTGTCCGTGAATTGACTGGAAAATGTTGCCACTCTTCAGTGTGTTTGGCACTGGTGTTGTGTGCAGCTAGTGTAAGGGGGTATGTATGTAGATTCCTACTAGTGTTTGACAGTCATGGAATGTGTCAATGGGCTATCTGTGTTGTGCTGCTGGCATACTTCTGTGAAGTAGTTGTGTCCATATGTGTGGCTATTCACAGGTTGACTTCAGGGCCTTCCTTTCATCCTTGTGCTTATACATGGGTTGCCTTGCTGTCTCCCTGGGTTGTTGCACTGAGCTGTCTGTGGTTTGACTTCACTCATTGTGCCATCCATGTGTGCTTTGAAGGGCTGAGTGTGTTGTTCTATGTTCCTTGTCTTGCATGTGATGTACACATGCTTGGTGGTTGTCTCCATGGCCTTCCATTTGTGTGCACTTCACTTTGTCTTACCTATATGTTGTGCTCCATTGCTGGTGGCATGTGGTCTGCATATGTGTCTGTGTGTCAGTGTGGGGTATGTCTGTGTGACTTGGCAGGCTGCGTGTCCAGTAGGATGTTTTTTCCTTTTATGAGTGTGTGTTCATTTAGTGCTTGTACTCAGTTTTCTTGCCATGAGTGTGGTGTTGTTGTGCTGTGTGTGTTGCCCCGGCCCTGTGCTTCTGTGCTGTGTGTTCCTCTGCACCCACTCCTGCTGGGGCTGTCTCCCTAGTTGTTTGGTGTGTGGTGCAGGGTGTGGATTCACCTGGCTTGTTATTGTGCATGGGGTGCACAGGAGGGACAGATAGCATGTCCCTTCTGGGGGGTAGTGTGTGGAAGGTGGCGATGTGGCCCTGTGGTCTTTGTGCCCTGCCCATGCCTGGCCCTGCCTTCTGTGTTGTGCGCATGTGTTCCCTTGTCTTCACCGCTGTGGTGATGTGACTGGGACATTGCTGCATGATCGCTGAAAATGTGTATCCTGGATGCAGAGGGGTGACTTGGTGGCAGGTGGGTCATGTGTGGGTACACTTGTAGATCTGTTCCTGTCCCCAGCAGGGTGTCTGATGTGGATATGGACCCTGTATCAGCCCATGAGCTGTGTGTTGTGGTTGTGTTATTGCGTACCTGCGGAGGCGTCTGCGGCGGTCCATGAGTTGCTGGTGATGTATCAGGTACGCACCGGAAAAACATGTAGGGCTGGGTCCATTGCAGTCGTGTCCAGGTGGTGTGGGCCGGGACTCTGGTTTCGTGCTCTGCTGTTGACCTTCCGCCGTCTCTGATTGGGCGGTTTCTCCGCTGCGGTACAACTAGTTGTTTGGGGCATCCTAATTTTTGGAGCAGTGTGGACGTCATTCCGCATGCTGGAGACTTTCCATTGGCTCACACCGCCGCGGTAGAGGGCGCTCTTTGAAGGCGGTGCGTGTCACACCGTGGCAGATGGGAAATGGGCAATGTTTGGCCTTTCTAATATGGCGGGCGTGAGGTCCGCTGCTCGTGGGTGGAAAAATGCACTCTTCCGCAATGCCAGCGCCGCTAGGCGTCACCGCCTGCCATCCTAATATACCCCTTGGTCTTCTCCATAAAACTTTCCCAGCTGAGTTGAAGTCAGACAGAAAAGGCCATTAGTTACTCAACTACTCCTGCCGCCAATGCTATTACTCTAATACTAAGTAAAGGGTCTCTTCTTCTTCAACCGTTGTTCACAACAACTTAGTCTCTCTCATTAGTACAGTGTACACTCTTGCAACGATTGTAATGTCAATAATTAAGGAATATAACTTGCCACTACTGCTGGCTCACCCTCTGCAGCTGCTGCATCTTTTGCTCTCTCCTTACTGGCATCCCCTTTGCCGCTGGCCCCAGCACTGGTGGTTGGTACGCCTAGAAAAAACATTACACATGTTTTTGCCATATACACCGCCCCCTATTTATTCTTTTTCACTAGCAAGATTGAAAAAAAGTTAAAATACATACATATCATATTTCACATACATCACTAGTACAAATCGGGTACTAGAGACAAGCAGAGAGATTAAGAAGACTAGAAGAGAACAACCCAAAGGACTGGACTCAGTGGCTAGAGCTATTGGTGAATCTGAGTTTTAAAACCTTTTCAATAAAGAGTGGCCAACTGGGCAAGCTTAGCTACAGACAGACTAATAGTAGTAGTACTAGTACAGAGAGTCAGAGTAGAGGCAGTTAGAGGCAGGGATAACAAGAATTTATAAACAGATATTCTAGATCAAAGAAGATTTTGTAAAAAATAGAATTAGGAAATGAAAATAATAGTTCAGAAAAAATAAGGTGCAGTAAAAGTTAGGGAAATATAATTATTGATATAAACAACAGGTGGACTTACTTGGGCCAGCAGCAGAGCCCTCGGTAGAAGAGCGGTCCTGGCCCTGGGAGGCATCTTGTCCAGCTCCCTCCGAATCCTACTCCATCTTCTTGCCCCTGGGTGCTGATCATGTAAGATATAATAAAGAAAGAGACTAACATTGATGATTGGTGTCAAACAAATAATTTTTTTTTAAAAAACGCTCAAAAAACATTTTTGGAAACAACAATTGCAATAAAATTGACATATCTAATCTGATTGACTGGTAGTATTGCAGGATTCCCGGACCGTCTAGTTATTGTTTATGAACACTAATCCAGTGTTCCATTCTGATTCCAGAATCCTACCTACCACCTGGCCCAGCCCACCTATTCCAGACGGGCCAATTGTTCACTAAGTCTGCATTTCCATTTATTTTAGTCCTCGAGTCCAAATGCATAGATGGAGGACGCATGCAACATTTTTGCATACACCAAATTGTTGGTTGGTTGCTGCTGATGTTCTGCTAAGTCTATTACTCACTCTCTAACAAACTACAAAAGTTTCTACTAAGGACTGGAGTAAGCAGCACTCAGCAGCACTTGATGTGACAGAGGATGCGTCACGCAGACTGCAAAAAAATTACCAACTAAATAATAATACTAAGTAACTAAACTACCTATTAATCCACCACTATCTTAGTGACAGGAGGACACAGGAAGGACTAGAGTCTCTCTAGCATTACCTGTGTCTAGAAGGATAACAATCACAGAAGATTTCTAAACATAATTTACCTGCAGTGTAAGCGGCCGCATTCTTGCTATTCGGAAAACAATTATATTCGCAATAACAGTAACACAAAGTCTACAGAATACACAATACTACTAGTATTATCTACTCACCAAGCCCCACGACCTCAACACATTGCAGGTCCAGCAGGTCCTGCTCCCGGTCTAAGATGTGTGACCACCGGTGGGTCAAGCTGGTTATGGGTGCGCCGGACCCCAGAGCAGCAAAATCACTGCCCGGCGCCTACTTGCCCACCGGCAGTGACGCTCCTGGGTAGCGTACCCATAGTCAGGCCTGCTGCCAAGGTCAAGGGGAGGTGATGTTGAACAAACAAAAACAAGTGTGGCTACCTCCACCTCAGTAAAAAGTAACCAGGCCTGCACACCTTCTGGGTGCACTCTGCCGCAAGGAAGGAGGCTCTTGGGTGCAGGTGCCTTTTCCTTCCCCTTAGACTTAGAGGAGCTGGAGGTAGCCTTAGTTCGTGTGATATTTCCCCACAAACACTCAATCTGCGTTGCCGAGCATCAACAACATTTCGCGAGCACACGCAAACAAGCATCTCTGCATGCTCACTTAACTCCGCGTAGCGTTACAGAGTTTTTGTGCTACTATGCGTAGCCTTGCATAACGCAGCTACACAAAGGCTTGGGACTGACTAACGGAGCAGAGGCACTTGCCAGAGACCCAGCCACCACCATGACTGGACCACATGGGTCTGGGCAGCTGAGCGGCAATGGGAGCCGGCCAATAACCACTTCCACCCAGGACGTTGGGGCCACCTGGAAACACCAGTCACTTCTGAGATGGAGGAGAACGTCATAAAAACCCCATCAGAAACATGGGTCAATGGGGAGGCTATTCAACTACCAGCTATGGAGCATGAACTCTCCTGTAAAAAGCAGCTAAACTAGCCATACTAAAAATGTCCACACCAGCACCATTGTATCCTTATCATAGACCTCGACAATAAGAAGGTTAGGCTGCCACATAATTACGATTGGAGATACAAGTTTGGATGACAGATGCTACTACATGAGAGAAGTATGTATTGGGGGTTTTGGTGGACAGGGAATTGGTTGAACTGTTATGGTATTTGATTTGATTTCAGTTTTCAGGACACCCATTGTTACACACACATTTCGCACTTCCCTACACACTTTAAATGCATACTGCTGAGACCCAAAGAGAACTGAGCCTCCTGAAGCTTGTCGAGGCACCAAACTGCCTATCCTACTCCCACAAATTCACAGCATCCTTTTGCATAGGCCACCATGAATAGCATTACAGTACTGACATGGAACATGAACAGCCTCTTTGACAGTATTAAGAGAGGAGCTGGTCTGCATTTTCTTCATCGTCACTTTCACCAAGTTGTAATGCTACAAGAGACCCACCTGCTGGGCACTAATTGCATTTTCCTAATATAATATGACTACAACAAGGTATATCATGATGGGTTTGATCACAAATCCAGGGTAGTGGCAATCATGCTTCATAAATCACTGCCAACGTAATCTCTCGAGTCACCTGTGATGTCATGCGGAGATATGTGTTACTGGAAAGCTCACTAAATGGAACCCACTATAACTTGCTAAGGGCCAGATGTAGGTAATCAGATTTTACCGATTCTTAAATATCGAATTTTACCGATTCGGTATTTAAAAATCGGTAATTGAGATGTAGATAAAAAATCGTAATTTTTTTACCGAATCGGTAAAAATCGGTATTTGAATTTCGGAAAATACCGAATCGGTATTTACCGATCGGTATTTACCGATCGGTATGTCCAATGCATTCCTATGGGCCAAAATTCCCATAGGAATGCATTGGAAATACCGATCGGTAAATACCGATCGGTAAATACCGATCGGTAATTTCCAATTCGGCCAGCAAACAAAAGTGAAACTTAACACAACAGCCAATCAGGTGCAACCACCCTCCCCCTTCCTGCCAGGAAGTGTGTATACAGGCAGCTGCAACTAATTAGAAGGTTCTGGAAAGGCAGTTGGAGCAGAGAGACTGGGAGCAGCAGCAGCAGCAGACAGAGCTTGTGAATTTAGAAAACTTTAAAATGGAAAGCAGCAGGGAAACTGAGCAGGCAGAAAGGAAAATAAAGCTAAAATTCAGTAGTACTGAGCTACAGGTCCTTGTTGAGGAGGTGGTTAAGGTACACCACAGACGTTTTGGAAAACAGTCCCTCACTGTACCAGAATCAACAAAAAGGGATATATGGCTGGACATCTTAGATAAAGTCAATGCAGTGGGAGTGACCACCAGAGTCACTGAAGATTTAAAGAAGAGGTTCTATGACCTAAGGAGCCTCACAAAGAAAAAATTGGCTGATCGCCACAAACAGTCACAGAAAACAGGTGGAGGAAAAAACACTGCACCCCCCCTCACCGACCTGGAGGAGCTGGTAGCCACAACCCTGGAGGCTGAAAGTGTCCATGGACTGGGAGAAGTGGACAGCTCGGCAAAATCTGCAAAACAAAAAGGTAAGATGCATGCACAGCAATCCCCCTCCCACCCCCATCCATCCCTCACCCCTTGCAGCTAAGTTACCCCAGTCCCATGGTGTCTGTGCAAAACTGTAGCAATGCATCATGGTACACGTAGTCAGTGAGTGAAAGACCATGTCACACAGCACTGTAACCAACAAGTAATTTAAATGATTGCAGACAAAATGAAGGGCAGGCAGCATGTACAAAGTGCAATGTTACATGTTTAATTGTAGTGGCTGTGACACATTTGCACCTAGCTGATATGTGCTCATATGTCCACAGGTCACACATCCAGAAGGCAGTCCGAGGAGGCAGAAGGCACGGCACCCCAGAGGGATGACAGTCAGGATCCAGGGCCCAGTGCATCCCAGGACACAGGTGTTCCGAGTGGGCAGCCACCCTCCCAAGAAACAGACATCATTGAGGAAATGCAGGGGTCCCCAATTCCTTCACAGTCACCACTATTGGTCTCATCACCAGAAATGCCTGCATCCCTTGAAGTAGTAACACCTGTTGCACACCCTAGCAGGAGGCATGCCGTTTCCCCACTGCTGGAAATGGAGATAGGTGCTGAGGAAATGGTGGGTGAAGACTCACAGAACTTGTCTCAAGCTGACATCACTGCCACACTGCAGCCCAGCACAGAGCCTGTAGCACCTACCACTAGAAGGCGCACAGTACAAGGAAGGGGTCTAGGTGCATGTGGGGAGGGGACCAGTGTCTTCCAAGGCCTGGAGGGATCCATGGTCAGGATTCAGAGGATGCAGGGCAAGGGCATCATGGCCTGTCAAAGACAAATGAGAAACCTGAACATTAACATGCAGGAAATTGGCAAGGGCATAAAAGAGCTGGTGGAAGTCAACAAGTGCATGGCAACAAGCATACAGCAACCGTGCACTAAACTTGACTCTGAAATTGCTGCAAGGTGCAGGGACAAGCAGCGAGCAGAGAAATCCATACACCGCCTGGCAACAGCCACATCCCTGCTATGCAGGCGTAGCATCAATAGTCAGGAAGTCCTGACTAATAATAGCAACCAGTTGACAAGGGGCATAGCTGGAATGACTGGTGCGCTGGAGGCCCTACTCAATGCACAAAGTGTACAAAGTTCTGCTCTTGACGTGCCGGAGAGTGAAGCTAGCACCAGTAGGAGCAGCACAGCTAGCCCCCATGGCGTAGAGCCAAGGAGGAGCACCAGGCGACAGGGTGAGGCTACAGGCCAAACGCCCAGTGAACAGGCTGAGCAACAGACACCTGCCAGTGCAACGCGTGGCCGAAAATGAACAGTTGTAACTATGGCCTACTGCCATTGGACATTTGAATCATAGTTGATAAAGTTTTATTTGCACATTTGTGCCATTTAAACCTGCCTAGTGACAATGTACAACTAGGGTGGGTGAATTCAAGACCTGTCTGAGTGTGTTTGCTCACTGTGAGCATTGCTGTCAAATGCTTACTGTTGCACTTTTGTTCTTTAACATATCATAAAATATCTAATTAAACAGAAGCTTGTGCTTTCACTATTTCTCAGTGTCTTCACTTACTCAGAAATAGTTGCGTGTTATGTCATCACGTCTGTATCTGCCATCACTTGGTGTTGACACTCCAGCAGCTTCTCTTTCATGCACAGCATTGTCGTCGTCGTGATCCTCATAGTCAGTTAACTCCACCTCAGTCCCCTTCTTAACAGCCAGATTGTGCAACATAGCACAGGCAGCAATAATCTTACAGCAGGTGATGGGGGTATACTGCCTTGCACCTGCGCTCTTGTGCAAGCATCTAAACCTGCTTTTCCAGATACCAAATGTTCTCTCAACAACATTGTGTGTGCGCTTGTGTGCCCGGTTGTATCTCCTTTGGCTGGGTGTTGAGGGGTTGAGGTAGGGGGTGAGTATGAATGAGCAGAGGGCATATGCACTGTCTCCTAAAATGAAAAGGAAATAATTTACTCACATGCATACATGTACTGCTTATTGCAATAGGTGTAATAGGTGTTGCACACTGTGTCTTACCTAGGAGGTAGCCTTCACCAAATTCCCCTGCAGTCAGCCGTGCATAGATGCCACTGTTCTGAAATATATATGAATCATGGGTACTTCCCGGGAATTTTGCAACTAGGTCTGTGATGTAGTACTTTGCATTGCAAATCACCTGCACGTTGATGGTGTGGCTTGACTTCCTATTGCGGTAAATATATTCTGTGGCAGCAGGGGGACAAATGGGGATGTGCGTGCCATCAATGCATCCGATGATATGGGGAAATCTTGCCATCTGGTAGAAGTCCGATTTGGTTTGAACCAGTTCAGCATGTGGATGGAAAAGAAATGTAATGGTCCATCCTATGTAACATGGCGTCAAGGAAATTGTGAAAAAACCTTGAGAGGCTGCTCTGGCTCACCCCTCCCACCGCAGCAACCACACTCTGGTAGCTCCCTGACGCCAGCAGGTGAATGCTGCACAGCACCTGTACATGTGTTGGAATTGCATGTGCCCTTGGGGTGGGGTGCTCCAACAGTGGTTTTAGGTCCCTGATGAGCTCCATGATGGTGTCTGGAGCCAACCTGTACCTTTGCAGTATCTCTTCCTCTGTGAGCATGAACAGGGTCACCCTCTGCCTGTAAACCTGCTCCTGTCTCAGCCATTCCCTCTCTCCTTCCTCCTGTAGCCGTAGCCGTCTTGCAATGACATAAAATGCCGCCATTTTGCAAACAGAAGTGCATTTTGGGTCCATTTTTATAGGCTGCACCTGGTTACCACCTGATTTGAATCCATGGTAAATACCGACTCTTAAATACCGATTTTGGGGCAAAATCGGTATTTCAGAGCCTCCCTACATCTCAAACTTCAATTTTAACTATTCTTAATTACCGAATCGGTATTTTACCGATCGGTAAGTTTACCGATCGGTAACTTTACCGATCGGTAAGTTTACCGATCGGTAACTTTACCGATCGGTAATTTCTCCAATTCGGTATTTTACCGATCGGTAATTTTACCGAATCGGTAAATTTACCGATTCGGCCTATTTTCAATCACCTACATACCGATCGCTCAATACCGGTCGGTAACGGCCGAAATTCGGTATTTTCGGCCGTTACCGACCGGTAAAAGCCTACCTACATCTGGCCCCTAGTGTCTATTTTACCCCTACACTGTGTGACACCACACTAATAACACTCAGGGATCTTAAATTATCTCTTACCCCTGACACAACGCTTATGTGGGGGACTTTAACAATATTCAGAGCCCTCTTTAATCTTTGCATAACCCAGAACTAAGACCAGAGATGGAAGGGTTTGACCAACTGGGAGATTAGCCGTGGGTTATGCAAGGTATGGAACCCCAGTGTAAGGGAGCCCACATGCATGCCTCAGCAGCACATGGCTCTTTATCCCTTATTGACCTCTTCTTGCTACCATCTCTAGAATTCTTCACACACACAAGACTCATATCCTTGCATAAGACATCTTGGATCATGCACCGGTTATGCTCCACATGGAGAATCAGAGAGGGGAAGGGAAGAAACACATATGGCGCCTTAGGCCTGGTATTCTCCAAGATAGATCATTCCCCCTGACTTGACAGGCCAATTGAAGGCTTTCTTGTATGTCAATCAGGGAATGGTGGACTTGCTGGGGATAGTCTGGGGGGCATGCAAGGCAACTATGCATGGTAACGTGTGCTCCTATACCAGGGGCAAGTCCTGCGAGGCACGAGTCTAGGTGTCACAGATGGAAAGGTCTATTTTATGCCTAGACAGTAGACACCGGGACGACTTGACTGAACTGCATAGGGGGCAACTGGATGTAGAGAGTGCAACCCTGCAACAAGTATGTTATGATGAAGTCCGTTGAAACTGAGAGGCTTCAACTAGACACAAATATGAATGAAGAGATAAATCTGGTAAGCTCCTCCACCAACTCACAACATTAAGAGCTGGAATCCCGGGCTAGCCAACCACGAAGGCGGTCGGCTACTGCTAGAGCTCCGGCACCTACCCGGGGAATTCTGCTGTCATTGGGTGTCTGCGATGGCCCAGCCTTGACCAGAGGAGCGGGGACTGCCGCTGGAATTATGATCTGAGCTCGGACTCTCTCGTCGGACTCGAGATGGTGGCGGCGAGGCGGAGACCGGAGCGGGGCCTGCTACGGCGTCCCGCATGTTGAAGCCAGGCGCTGGAGTGCAGGCGAAAGCTGGCGAGACTGGGCCTGGCCTTGCCAGAGGTTGCTGAATGGAGTCCCTGGCGTGCGCGGCTGCTCCGATGATTATGCTGCTCGGGGAGATGACAGGGCTGCGTCTACTCCTGTAAGCCTGCAGGATCGGGACGTGGACCGGCCTGCAGCGGAGGAAGTTCGCCGGGTCGCCCGACTCGGTTGTGTGGCCGGACCTCTATCGAGGGATTGCTTTCTGCCCAGAGGCGGCTGGAGGCTGGAGGCCGTCCGAGGCCTGGACGAGAATCTTCAAGACCGAGGGGGACAGCGGAGCACCCTGTGTGCGGTGAGCATGGGGGGTGCCCTCCGGGCCCCCCCTCCTTTCCCTCCCCCCTCTCCTGATGTGGAGACAGTGCTGCAGCGTGCAACGAGGACAAGGGGTACATCAAGTGAACAGTGGCAATTGATTTCCTGGCCTGATTGACTCTTAAGACCCAGGGGCTGTTGGGGAGAAGCCTGAGGCTGTCAGGGAGCCTACCTGCAGTGGAAGAGCCGACAAGATAGATGGTAGTGAATAAAGGTGCCGCTGCGAGGCCCCCCTCATGGTTCTAACCTGCAGCTGGTGAATGATGTTGGTGCTGTGGCTTGCTGCAATGCTTTGAGGTGGATGTGGCACAAGTGGGACTGCCTGATCTTTACGTCAACCCACTGAGGAGTAGTGGGAAGTGAACAGCTCAAGATGGCATGTGGCTCTATAGAGTGACCTTCCCCCCAGTCCCATTGCTGATTCTAGGGAACGCACGTATCTCGTTTTCTGTGCAGTGCGGACTGGCACTGAGAGAGAGGCTGATACTACAAAAAGGAGTGAGGTGCCATTGCCCTTGACGTTAGAGCGGGTAGACCCCCCCTGTGCACTTTACCCGTTCATCCTGTAACTTCCTTTTCCTGCTGGGGTTGTTTTGCGGCCGTCCCCCTCTCTTTGGCGTGGTGCTGTTGGAGATACCAGAGGGCGGCTGTCCTGACTGGGGGCTCCTTCAGGGGCAGTTGCTTGACTACCCACGTGCCCGCTCTCTGGTGATGGACCGGGCCTATCCTCCTGGCGACATGGTTCAGAAGGGAGCAAAGGGGACGGAATGTCAGTGGGACCCTGAGGCGACACGTGCTGCGATGGGCGCTGGGGACGGACGGACCCTGCCTGGGACTGTAGAGACTGTTATGGTCGGGGACCAACCGACCGACAAATTGGACTTGATCCTGACGGAGATCAGAGAGTCCAGATCTGCGATGGAACAACAGCTGGAGGCTCTCACTACCAACTTGTCTCTCCTGAAGGTGGATAACGGAAAGCTTGCAGACATGGTAAAGGATCAGGGCCTTGTTCTTGCTGATCTTACACTAACGGTGGCAGAACACTCTTCCTCCATACAACAACTTCAACAACAGGTTACTTCATTGCTGGATCGGGTGGAGGATGTGGAGGGAAGAAACTGACGCAATAACGTACGCTTCATAGGTCTGCCGGAACGCAGCGAGGGGCCACGCGCAGCGGACTTTATGGAGCAACGATTCCGGGACCTTTTAGCCACGGAGGGATTGGCATTGTACTTCTGTGTGGAGAGGGCGCACAGGCTCCCGACCGGAAGGCCTAGGCCGGCCGGCCGACATGTCCGATGATAGTCAAGATCCGCAATTATCGGGATAGAGATGTCTTGTTGCAGAAAGCCCGTGAGAAGTCCCTCATTCAATATGATAATCACCGAGTTTCCTTGTACCCGGACTATACAATGATGGTCCAGAAGCAACGCTCAGCATACCAGGAGGTGAAGGGGAAGCTCCAGAAGGCTCAGCTTAAGTACGCACTCCTCTTCCCTGCCCGACTGAAGGTCATTCATGATATGAAAATGCACTTTTTTGAAAGTCCCTCGGATGTTGAAGAATGGCAGGAGGTGATGGGTATTGGTGAGAGCCAGGGCTCCACACAGGAGCGATCAGGCCAGGGTTCAAGTGCTGATTTAGGACAGAAGGAAGGAGGATCTCCTAGGTCCAGTAGAAGGGAGGACCGGTCTGGTCCATCGCGGGAACAACAGAAAAGAGACAAGCTGGGAGCAGTGGCGATGGTTGGTGCTTTCCGTGAGGACACGGGGAAAATTGTGACAGACTCAGAAGACAGCACAGTCCATTCTGACTCCGACCACAGTGCGATCCTGTTTCCCACTATTACTCCTCGAGCTGCTGATGATCTACTAGGCAACTGATGACACTGACTGACCTAAATGATGTACACATGCAGAGTTGGGGCTTCTAATATCCTTTATGAAGTATAGGCTGGCTTTTGTTGTTACTGCTCTTTCTGGTTCCTCGAGGCCTGTGGTGCTGGAGAAATGGTTTGTCGGGTTGGGGTGGGGAGGGGAACAGGTCTGAGGTCTGTCCTTTAGCCCTGGACGTGGACTGCGAACCGGGATGTGCCCGGCCTTCACAGGACTGCTTATTCTCTCTGAGGCCATGTCCCCACTCTCCTGCTACCAGTTTATCCAACATCCTTAGCCCCGGGATGGTGTGCCGCCGAACCAGCGGTGCTAGATATAGACAGTACAATGACTTCCTCAGTGCTTGGCCACCCCCCGTTGGCGAATGCACCAAAATCTGGCTCTATGTGTTCGCAATTCTAATGTTGGGCCCAGCACTGTTCTCATGCTGTGCCAAGTTTGTTTTATGTTCAGATTTGATTTTAGGGTATGGGGTCTCCTGGTCGCTTCAGTGAAAGATAGGGCGGGGAAACTACAGCACCCCCTTCACCCGTTAGATGATGACCATGGCTGACACTACAGGGTCATACAAATTTCTTACCTGGAATGTGCGAGGATTGGGAGCGACTCAGAAACGACATCGTATCCATGCATTCCTCCTGAGACACCATACACAGATAGCATTTCTTCAGGAATCCCACCTTACGACAGCAGAATCGCAGAAATTGCAGAAAAATTGGAGGGGCACTATTCATTCTACGACTTACTCTGCATTTTCCAGGGGAGCGACTACATGGGTCCGTCATGGGACACCATTTGTGGAGATTGAGAGGAGGGTGGACGATCAGGGCGATATGTCTTGGTGAAAGGCACATTAGATGGGGCATTGATAATATTAGGAAGCATATATTCCCCAAACTGTGATCAGGACAGGTTCTTACACAAAGTGGGTTTGGCACTGTCTGACTGGGTCAGGATCCCCTGGATTCTCGGTGGAGACTGGAATGCGGTATTGGATTTGGGTCTGGACAGGTCGCACCCCCCCCTTCAAGCTGCTGGGTTGACCAAGTTGGCTGATCATTTTATTTCTTAGGTGGAGGGCTGGATGTTGTCTGATGCATGTTGTGGATTATACCCCACACATAAGGAATATTCCTTCAATTCCCCGTTACACAATTTACACACCAGAATTGACCGGTTCCTTTGTTCATGATCAATAGTCACCAAGGTAGAGACCTCAGAGTATTTGGCCAAAACGCTCTCCGATCACAGGCCATTTTCTCTCACACTCTTCTGGGGTAAGGTACCGACCCCGGTGCCTACCTGGAGACTTAATCCATTGCTCCTAGAGGACTCCCCTTTTCGAGCTTCGTTGTCTGATGCAATTACTGATTATTTTGTAGAAAATTGAGGCTCTGCCTCCTCGAACCTGGTGGTCTGGGACGCCATGAAAGTCGTGATCAGAGGGGCAGCAATAGGGCAGCTGGTGTGGGCCAGACAGGAGGTGCATAAGAACCTATGTGAGGTAGAGGCCCGTTTGAAGGTATTAGAACGGGAGGCGAGCCTAGATCCTGGGAGGAAGGGAGATCTACAGACAGGATATATTGAACATGCTGAGCTGTTGGAAACATTACGACTGATAGATTATAAAGAATATTTACAGTGACAACACAATGAGGCTGACAAGGTCGGTACTTTACTAGCCCGGTTGATACGTGATCAACCAGATCCACCGATCATAACTCACATTTGTAACCCAGCAGGTACCCTAGTGTGTACGCAAGCGGAGGTCAATCTGGCCTTCCATGACCATTTATGAGCTCTCTATGTGCCCAATGGTTTGAGGGTCCGGTTACACAGCACGATATAAGGGCAGCGATCAAGAGTCTGATTCGTAATAAAACACCCGACATGGACGGGCTCCCAGTAGAGTTTTATTCCACCTACTCGGACATCCTCGTGCCGGTACTTGAGATGGTGTACAGGGAGGCGTATGAGGTGGGCTATTTGCCGGAATTGACTATGCAGTCGCTGGTGACCTCTGTACCTAAGCCCGGCAGGGATATGTTAGAATTGGATAATTATAGTCCTCTCTCCTTGCTATCTACGGAATATAAGATCCTTAGTAAGGCTCTGGCCATGCGTCTGCAGCCTCATCTTGCTACCCTTATACAACAAGACCAATGCGGTTCCTTCCAGAGTGCAGCACGTCCCTGAACACGCGCAGACTGCATGCATTAATGACGGCTGCGCCTCCGGACTTCCCACGGGCAGGTTTCATAGCATTGGATTTAAAACAAGCGTTTGTTTCTCTATCGTGGCCTTTCATGTTCGAATCATTGAAACGCTTCGGCTTACCTGATGCCCTCCTGCGTTGGATACGATTGCTATATACTAACCCCACGGCTAGGGCACGTACAGGCCGGCATATATCTGAACACTACCAGGTGTAAAGGGTCACTCATCAGGGGTGTCCCCTGTCCCCGATGTTATTTGTTCTGGCTTTGGAGCCGCTCGTCTTGGCACTTAGAAACACCATGAGCCACAGGGGCATCCCTGTAGGTGGCACATGCCACCTGATATCCATCTACGCGGACGATATCCTATTGTATCTGCGGGATTTGGAGGCAGGTCACACTGTGATTTTTGACATCTTTCAGCGATTCGAAATGGTGTCGGGTCTAGCGATTAACCCAGGTAAAACCATTGGTTACTTCTTTCAGGAGGAACTGCAGTCTACCCACATAGAATTTGGCCGGCATCCGATCCCGGTGGCCCAGGCTTCCTTTAGATACTTAGGCATACAGGTATATAGATCACCGGAGGACCAAATAGACTGCAACATCAAACGGGCCATTACACGGTCCTGAGGAAATGTGGGATTTTGGACCTCGTTGCTCTTGTCAGTCATGGGTAGAATTGCTATTTCAAAAATGATTATGCTTTCCCGCCTATTGTATCATTTTGTGAATATCCCACTGCTCCTCCCCCAATCTATTTTTGATGCAATAAATACTCTCTTGATCAGCCTTATATGGGGTACTGGTCGGAGGCGAATGAGTCTGCGTAAACTCCAGTTGGGTACTAAGGCGGGAGTACTTGGTGTTCCATATTTTAGAGGCGTTTTTTATGCCAGCCAACTTCAATGGCTCTCCTATTGGACGGCAGACAGGAACCTACACGAGATAGATTTCACAAGAAATCGTATCGACCGGGGGGAACTCCATTCCTTATTATTACCGAGAGCCCGGATTCCTCTGGACTGCTCCTCTCGCCTGCACACGGCCTTGATATGCTGGAAAAAAGCCTTATCGTACACTTCCATAGTTCCGCCATACGCGCCGAACATTCCCTTGCTGGGTGCTCCGACACCGCAGGGTAGACTTACACGACAGGCGTTACGTCTCTGGACGGACACCGGGATAGAGGACGTAGGTGCTTTCTTTGGCGATGAGTCACTGATAGATCATGAAACCTTTATGCGGATTACCGGGGCACCTCCGGGATTGTACTCGTTGCACGCCACAGTCACTCGCTACATACGACACACATGGGCACCATTACGACTCAAACCCGCTCAACACGAACTGGTTTATTCATTGTACTACATGGGAGCAGGAGGACACCTTGTACGCTGGCTATATACTGGGATTAGGGAGCTTGCAGCTACTTTACTTATGACCCTTAGGAGGACCTGGGCTCAAGATTCTGACACGGAATTAACTGATAAGGCATGGCAGCTGATATTGGAGCACTAAAAAAGAGTATCACGTAACGCTAAATTTAAGTTTATACAAGCGATGGTGCTTCATAGGGCATACTTCACTCCCTAGCGGCTTCATCGGATGTTTCGGGACTCCCCACATTGCTGCCCCCGTTGTCAACGGGATGAGGCCAACTTTATCCCCATGATATGGTCCTGTCCCCGTATACGGAGCTATTGGATCGACCTTTGTTGGATGCTCCATGAAGTGATGCAATTACCGGTTCCGGTTGAAGCCCTCTACTGCCTAATAGGATTACGCAAATGATCTAAGACACTAAAAGTTAAGTTAAAATTTCTAGACTTGGCTTTCATTCTGGCGATCAGGAATATACCAATGAGATGGAAGTCCCCCAGGCCCCCTAGGTAAACCGCATGGCAGAGAGACCTAGTGCTATAGAGCCGAGCGGAGGGTGCGGCCCTACGGAGGGAGGAGGAGAAAGGTCATAGGAAGCAACCCATAGCGATGGACTGGGAAGTGATGATGCTAGAGGTGGAGGGATTTGATTATTTGATCCCCTCTCAGGTGGCTGGATCCCTATAGATGGTCTGAGGTGGAAAGATTAAGCTGGGTGGGAACCCCGTCCTCATGACAGAGCACGTGATGGTGGCACCCTGACATGGCGGATCGACGGTCTCCGTCGATCGCCTCGATGGAGCTGCCCGAACGACTGGGAAGCGACCAGGAAAGGGTGGGACTGGGAAGGGGGGATTGTTGGGGTGGGATGTTCTTATATTTTGAGAAAATAATGATGTACCTATGGAAGACCTATACCGAATTGGTTGTGTATGAAACAGACCTCTTATGATGGGGATGATTAATCTGTTCTTCTTGGATTTATGAAGCGTGGTGGGAGATTCCGAACATAGATATCTCCCATATGTGTTGTAAGGGAGTAAATCGAAGAATTGACTGAGATGTGTACATTTCATTGTGTGAGAAAACACAAGTGTTGAAAGAAAGAAAAAAGATCTGGAATCCCGAGTTGTGCCCAGTGTCCTGCATGAGGATGGGACGTGAGTTTTTTCCTGGACCTGAAATAGCCTCCACATTTCCAGATTGCTACGGCCTCCTATATGCTGAACTGAAACATCCTGCATGGCAGATGCAAGCTCTGGTTATTGCAGATATTCCCTTACCAAGACCCACCCTGAGGAGCAGGAGATGCTGGTACCTCGAGACCCTCTGGAAATAGCCAGGGTGGTGCCCCTAGCCTGGAGGGCACCATTGCGATGGACAGGTTGGGACCACAGGGTGATGATGGAAAGTCCCCTTTGGACAAGTAGATGGCTGAACTAGGTGTCAGAGCTGAAGGGTTCAAGAGCTAGGAAAGAATGGGGGTGTCAAAACTGGGCGATTTGTGGGAGGCAACTACATGAAATCCTTTATCACCATTCAAAGTGAATTCTCTGTCCACATATCCCAATTTTACCATTAACTGCAACTCAGACACTCCCTAGTGGACCACTGGGAGGCCATTGATGCACCACCAGGAATATAACCCCCTGGAAGCACGGATACTACTGAGCCCACTGGATAGGGGGGCATCTCACAGATATACGGAGCCCTTGTTAATCACTCACCTTGTAGCCTAACAGGGCTGACTACGTTCTGAGAGGGCTGGTTGGGTCCTCTCGAGAGGATGGAATGGGGAGAAGGATGTATGGCACCATGCACCCTGACAATATCAGCTAGATTATGTCTCATCCAACTGAATTACTTGCACTGTACAAACTTTACACCTAGATGGCTGTGGAAGGCAAAGAGACTCTTGGAACCCACCTGCACTAAGTGTCTGGAAGGTTTGGTAGATTACTTTCACACAGTGTGGGGATGCCCTCCTATTCAGTGATACTTGCTTGTCATCATCCAAACACATACTGAGGTATTCGATTAGCAGATTGAGGCCTCTCGTAAAGGTGTTTTACTAGGGATACTCAATGAGATGGGAGGCCCCAGACGCAAACAAATCCTGGTGGGACTGGGAATGCTATTAGCAACAAGAGACATAGCAAAATACTGGAAGAAGCACCCCCACTGAGAGAATGGTGTTTGGGCATGAATCACTGTGCAAAACTGGAGGAACCTATTTACATAGCACAATGTTGCCCAGAAACAGGCTAAGGTAGGGGGAAAATGATAGTCATATTATGGACTGGGAGGAAATTGTGATTTAGGGGGATGGTGACGAATAGCTGTGCATAGGGATTTATGTGGTTATGTGATGAGGATTCCTGTGAGGACCTGCAATGGGTGTGTATTATTTATATGTTTGAAAAAAAATAACATTTTATTATTAAACAAAACATATGTCAGGTCTGCCAATGCATACTGTCTGTGCAATTTTAAACTGCCATTTTGACCTCCCCATAAAAACCTTTGTCCAGACCTAAACCTTTGATTTTAATAAATATCAGTAGGATACGCCATAAACAGCCCTTTGGACAGGTGCAGTGTATTTAAAAGTTATGACATGTATTTTTTACTTTTACATGTCCTGATAGTGAATAACTCAACTCCATTTTTCAGTACTGCGAGGCCTACCTCTCCTATAGTATAACATTGTGTTACTTTATTACATTTAATAAGTGAGAACATTCAATTGGGAGGAGGTAGGAGAGTTGCTTTTGGCCTCAAGAGAATTGTAATTTGAATCCCTATTTAATGGTAAAGTTGGATTTTAGGTCACAGTTCTTTAAATGCCCCTTTTAGAATGTTGGCATTTTGGTCCTAACTATTTGGAGCTTGCAACTTGTATTCTGTGCCAAATGACTAGGTGAAGCTGGCAGTTGGCTTGGTATTGTTCCTAGACAGTTAGACAAAGGGAGAGTAGGTGATGGCCAGTGGCCTTGCTGTTTTGCCCTTGCCTGTGCAGCTTCTCATGGAAACACTCTGCACTTCGTTTTGGCCACTGGCTTTGTTGCTCTTTGCTGTGTTCAACTATTCCCTGTTGTTAGACCTGGCATCTTGGCGTGGTTTCCCCCTATCTTTTAACCTCTATCTCCTGTATCTTTGATGCTGTGCTGGATTTCGTTTTTGCTGGTTTAGATGCTTTGGACACTCTGCCACTGCTGATCAGTGCCAGAGTGTAAGTGCTCCCTAGGTAAATTGATATTGTGATTGAATGTACCTGATTGGCATATTTGTACCATCATGAAGTCCCTAGTAAAGTGCACTGAGTGTGCCACCCACATGAGTAGCCCTAAAATGGTGTCTCAGGCCTGCCACTGCAGTGCCTGTGTGCAGTCTAGGAACTGCCATGTCCTCCTGGTCAGTGTCCCCACTGACCAGGCCTAACCCTTCCCTTTTTGTGCACATTAGTCACCCCTATGGAATGCACAAGGTACCCCCCTGAGCAGGGTGCAGTGTATGTGAAAGGTAGAGCATGTACTGGTGCAGGTGACATGCTCTGGTAGTGAATGGCAGCCATTTTCGTTTTTCACTATTGTAAGGCTATCTTGCTCCATAGATTAACATGGGGGATGCTGGCTACAGTGGCTACCAGCATTTCTTCTCATAGGAACAAGATAGGACATAAGAGTCTAGTATCCCTGAACTCAGAATTTAATAACACATCTTTTAGGAAAGTTTCTTTCTAAATCCTGTGTTTGAGAACAGGACTTTTAGAAAGTTGCTGTTCTCTTGTCTGACCCTTCTGTGTGCCTTGGCTTGTTTGTGTATTGACTGTCTGGTTTGACAGTGACAGGGGCTGGGCATTCCCCAGGAGGCTGGCTGAGTCAGCCCTAGGCTGAATGACTGCATTTGCAACTTGAGTGGTGGGAGGAGATAGCACCTAGGCCTGAATAGTGCTGTGCCTGCCTTCCACAATGCTGGCTCCACCTCCTGCTGGGTGGCTGACGACCCTGCCCCTCACTCTGAAAGGAAAGGAGAAGCCAGGTAAACAAAGTGCTCAAGCAACACCCAGAACTGGTTCAGACCGGGCTCAGGGCCCACTTGCACAAAGAGAACAAAGACTTTTAGGGGTATAAGTAAAGGACCCCTGACAACAGAAAATTAGATCATCCTGGAATCAAGAAGGAACCTCTGCCAAGGAGAAAGCTGAAACTGAAGAAGGAAGACTGTCCTGCTGTTACTCTGCTGGACTGACCTGTTGCCTTGCTGCCAAGGAAAGGGGAAGGACTTTGCTGTTGTGCTGTGTCCCCTGTCTTGAAGGAATCTCCAAGGGCCTGAGGAGAGCTGGCCCCCAGGAGCAAAAGGACTTCCCCCCCCAACTTCCCTGAACTCTGCTGAGAGAGTTCTGTCCTTCCTAGAGTGCTTGATCCAGTTTTGGGGCCTCTGGAAGTTGTACCTGTGTTGGGAAGCTTGAAACTAAGCTTGAGAGACTTTTGCAATTGAAAAGTTATCGCATCACTCGCTGCGGAGCGCATCCCCGACAGTGCGAGGAAATTCCCGCCGCTACGAAGACCAAGATCGTCTCCGCGCCTGTTGCCGCTGCCAGAGCAGTCGCATCTTTCGTTTGCGGGACGCACCAGACCGGTGCGGGAAATTCTAACATCACTGAGAGTGTCGTCGCAGAGCCTGTCGTCACTGGGTGAGATCGCCGATTCGCTTGCTTGCGGATCGCATCAAGTTGCTGCGAGTGTCGTCGCAGAAACCATCGCGTCGAGGAGCTGCGAGAGAGAAGATCACCGTTGGGCCGCGCATCGTCGCCCCCGGAGATCGTCGCAACTCCACAGATCGTCGCATCGTGCCTTTTGCGAGAACAAACTTCCTACGGAACCTCCGCACCGGAATCCACACAAATGGCCTTCCTCCCCATACAGACCGGATTCGTCGCAACACGCCCGCTGCTGCAGGGGGGCTGTCGCAAATGCCTCCCCAGGGTCTCAGGAGCAACGCATTGCTTGTTTTCCACCGCACCAGCTTCTGCTTTTGGAACTTTGTTGCAACTAAAAGGTACTGTGAGTAAACGTGACGCAACTGTAAGCTATTCACGCATCTGTGGATTATTTTATCGCAAACCTTAAGAAGTCTTTTGAAACCATATTCTTGAACAGTGTATGTTGGATTTTTGTCGGTTTGGTCTTGTTTAGTTTAGATTAAATACCTTTATTTTTCTAAACTGTTGTGGAGTCAGTTTGTGGTATTTTCACTGTGTTACTGTGAGTGTTGGTACAAATACTTTACACATTGCCTCTGGTTAGCCTAGACTGCTCGTGCCAAGCTACCTAGAGGGTGAGCAGGGGTTATCTAAGAGGGTTTCCTCCTTACCCTGACTAGAAGCAAGGGTCCCTATTTGGACAGTGGTACCTACCCCTGCCAACTAGAGACCCCCAGTTCTAACACCTGTGTAGCTTCTCATGGACATACTCTGCATGTTGTGCCTTGCTCTTCTGTACTCTTGGTGCCTATCTGTGCAATATGTTAATAAAGACAGTTGATCCTTACTGAATAAAGTTATTTTGTGGTGTGTACTGTGCCACATGCTCTGTGTGCCACTTCAACATTGCCAATGTCTTGGCTCACTTACTCTATTTTGTACAGGGGTGACAGGGACTTCAGTTCTTCCTGACCCTGATTCTTGTTGGGGCAATGATGTAAATTTTACATGGAATGCAGTTGTCATTTTCATAATTTGTTCATGTTGGCTATATTGTACACATGTCAGGTTGGGAGGCACTGCCAGCACAGAGTGGGATTCTATCCACAGGATTGCAGGCCGGCTGGGCAGGGTCATCATGTATGTGTGTTCTTCCTTTATGTGTGTCCAGTAGTGTATGTGTGTGGTCATCTTGTGATGGACATTTATCCTAGCCCCATGGCTTACTTTCAATGTGTGCTTGGGTGGTCAGGAAATGTGCAGTGTGAAGGGGGTGATTTGTCAGGAGTGCTGATGTGTGTGTGCCCCACATGCTTCACCCAGGAGTCGAGTGCCTATTGTTAGAATTGTTCAGCCCTGTGGATGTGGTTGTTTGCACATGTGTGGGTTGTATGTTGTGCACTGTGCAGTGTGTTGGTGTGTCCATGCATTTCTGGCTGACTCCTATTTGCTATTTTTGTCACTTGTGAGTATGCAGAGTATGTGACTGGCATGTCAGTGTTGCGTTTTGTTCATCATCCATGCGTCTTGATACTGTTTGTGGAGACTGTTCAGACCTGCTGCTCCACACTGCCATTGTGGTTGTGTTTTCTCATGCATTGCTGTCACATGGTGCCTTTTTGCCTCCAGTATGGCATGTTGTGTGTGGTGTGATACCATCCCCTATCTGTGCTTCAGATGCCTAACCATTGTGAGTCTGCATTCCCTCTATTTGTGTATGGCACACTCCTGCCATGTCCACTACCAACGTGCAAAATACTTCACTTTGATGTCAGCTGTCCCCTTGGTTTACATGTGTGTGTGCCTCCCCATCACTTCATTTATGACACTGTGCTTTGTGATGCAGTTCTTTGGCCAGGAGCAATGTGTCACTCTGGACATTTCCCCAATTGGTTATATGTGATGTTATTGTGGTGTTTGGCAGTCATAGTTGCTCATGTGCACTTCAACTGTGTGTGCTGCCCAGTCCTCTGGTCAAGTTGTTTCCACCTTTCTGTCCCAGACCTGTGCATCTGTTGGTGTTGTGTTGGCTGTATGTGTGTTTGCTGTGGTAGTGCTTCACTTCCTGGGTGTGATGTTGTCTTTGTGCTGTGCTGATTAGTGTTGTGTGGGTTCATGTTGTGTCACTCATTTCTGTGTGGGGCTGGTATGCTTGGTGTGCACACACTGCTTGTTGTGCATGCAGTGCTGTGGGTGTATATTGCCATGTCACTGCCTGATGTGCATCCACTGATGTCCTGCTGTGTTTAGTATGTGATTTTTTGCCTGTGCATCAGTTGTTTGTTTGATGTGGCTGTGTTTTTCTGTGATGGTGCACTTCTGGTCTGTGTTGAGGTATGTTGTCTGTGCATTGTTCCTGACTGATGAGGTTCTGCACTCCAGTTGTGTCAGTGCTCACATTGCCTTTTCACATTTTTGCTACACAGGGCATGTCTGTTCTTGTTGTGGTTCTGTGTGTGTTTCTGTTGGGTTATGTGTTTGTCTTTTGTTTGTGTGATGTTTGTGGCTACTCCCAGGGCATGTGATTGTCCGTGAATTGACGGGAAAATGTTGCCACTCTTCAGTGTGTTTGGCACTGGTGTTGTGTGCAGCTAGTGTAAGGGGGTATGTATGTAGATTCCTACTAGTGTTTGACAGTCATGGAATGTGTCAATGGGCTATCTGTGTTGTGCTGCTGGCATACTTCTGTGAAGTAGTTGTGTCTATATGTCTGGCTATTCACAGGTTGACTTCAGGGCCTTCATTTCATCCTTGTGCTTATACATGGGTTGCCTTGCTGTCTCCCTGGGTTGTTGCACTGAGCTGCCTGTGGTTTGACTTCACTCATTGTGCCATCCATGTGTGCTTTGAAGGGCTGAGTGTGTTGTTCTATGTTCCTTGTCTTGCATGTGATGTACACATGTTTGGTGGTTGTCTCCATGGCCTTCCATTTGTGTGCACCTCACTTTGTCTTACCTATATGTTGTGCTCCATTGCTGGTGGCATGTGGTCTGCATATGTGTCTGTGTGTCAGTGTGGGGTATGTCTGTGTGACTTGGCAGGCTGCGTGTCCAGTAGGATGTTTTTTCCTTTTATGAGTGTGTGTTCATTTAGTGCTTGTACTCAGTTTTCTTGCCATGAGTGTGGTGTTGTTGTGCTGTGTGTGTTGCCCCGGCCCTGTGCTTCTGTGCTGTGTGTTCCTCTGCACCCACTCCTGCTGGGGCTGTCTCCCTAGTTGTTTGGTGTGTGGTGCAGGGTGTGGATTCGCCTGGCTTGTTTTTGTGCATGGGGTGCACAGGAGGGACACATAGCATGTCCCTTCTGGGGGGTAGTGTGTGGAAGGTGGCGATGTTGCCCTGTGGTCTTTGTGCCCTGCCCATGCCTGGCCCTGCCTTCTGTGTTGTGCGCATGTGTTCCCTTGTCTTCACCGCTGTGGTGATGTGACTGGGACATTGCTGCATGATCGCTGAAAATGTGTATCCTGGATGCAGAGGGGTGACTTGGTGGCAGGTGGGTCATGTGTGGGTACACTTGTAGATCTGTTCCTGTCCCCAGCAGGGTGTCTGATGTGGATATGGACCCTGTATCAGCCCATGAGCTGTGTGTTGTGGTTGTGTTATTGCGTACCTGCGGAGGCGTCTGCGGCGGTCCATGAGTTGCTGGTGATGTATCAGGTACGCACCGGAAAAACATGTAGGGCTGGGTCCATTGCAGTCGTGTCCAGGTGGTGTGGGCCGGGACTCTGGTTTCGTGCTCTGCTGTTGACCTTCCGCCGTCTCTGATTGGGCGGTTTCTCCGCTGCGGTACAACTAGTTGTTTGGGGCATCCTAATTTCTGGAGCAGTGTGGACGTCATTCCGCATGCTGGAGACTTTCCATTGGCTCACACCGCCGCGGTAGAGGGCGCTCTTTGAAGGCGGTGCGTGTCACACCGTGGCAGATGGGAAATGGGCAATGTTTGGCCTTTCTAATATGGCGGGCGTGAGGTCCGCTGCTCGTGGGTGGAAAAATGCACTCTTCCGCACTGCCAGCGCCGCTAGGCGTCACCGCCTGCCATCCTAATATACCCCTTGGTCTTCTCCATAAAACTTTCCCAGCTGAGTTGAAGTCAGACAGAAAAGGCCATTAGTTACTCAACTACTCCTGCCGCCAATGCTATTACTCTAATACTAAGTAAAGGGTGTCTTCTTCTTCAACCGTTGTTCACAACAACTTAGTCTCTCTCATTAGTACAGTGTACACTCTTGCAACGATTGTAATGTCAATAAGTAAGGAATATAACTTGCCACTACTGCTGGCTCACCCTCTGCAGCTGCTGCATCTTTTGCTCTCTCCTTACTGGCATCCCCTTTGCCGCTGGCCCCAGCACTGGTGGTTGGTACGCCTAGAAAAAACATTACACATGTTTTTGCCATATACACCGCCCCCTATTTATTCTTTTTCACTAGCAAGATTGAAAAAAAGTTAAAATACATACATATCATATTTCACATACATCACTAGTACAAATCGGGTACTAGAGACAAGCAGAGTAGACACTAGTAGTAGTATGTCCCATCCTATCAATAATAGCAAAATATCTGGTTGGGCATTTTGTTGGTGGGAATTGTCGAAAGGCCTCTCAAGATTAAGAAGACTAGAAGAGGACAACCCAAAGGACTGGACTCAGTGGCTAGAGCTATTGGTGAATCTGAGTTTTAAAACCTTTTCAATAAAGAGTGGCCAACTGGGCAAGCTTAGCTACAGACAGACTAATAGTAGTAGTACTAGTACAGAGAGTCAGAGTAGAGGCAGTTAGAGGCAGGGATAACAAGAATTTATAAACAGATATTCGAGATCAAAGAAGATTTTGTAAAAAATAGAATTAGGAAATGAAAATAATAGTTCAGAAAAAATAAGGTGCAGTAAAAGTTAGGGAAATATAATTATTGATATAAACAACAGGTGGACTTACTTGGGCCAGCAGCAGAGCCCTCGGTAGAAGAGCGGTCCTGGCCCTGGGAGGCATCTTGTCCAGCTCCCGCCGAATCCTACTCCATCTTCTTGCCCCTGGGTGCTGATCATGTAAGATATAATAAAGAAAGAGACTAACATTGATGATTGGTGTCAAACAAATATAAAATTTAAAAAAACCGCTCAAAAAACATTTTTGGAAACAACAATTGCAATAAAATTGACATATCTAATCTGATTGACTGGTAGTATTGCAGGATTCCCGGACCGTCTAGTTATTGTTTATGAACACTAATCCAGTGTTCCATTCTGATTCCAGAATCCTACCTACCACCTGGCCCAGCCCACCTATTCCAGACGGGCCAATTGTTCACTAAGTCTGCATTTCCATTTATTTTAGTCCTTGAGTCCAAATGCATAGATGGAGGACGCATGCAACATTTTTGCATACACCAAATTGTTGGTTGGTTGCTGCTGATGTTCTGCTAAGTCTATTACTCACTCTCTAACAAACTACAAAAGTTTCTACTAAGGACTGGAGTAAGCAGCACTCAGCAGCACTTGATGTGACAGAGGATGCGTCACGCAGACTGCAAAAAAATTACCAACTAAATAATAATACTAAGTAACTAAACTACCTATTAATCCACCACTATCTTAGTGACAGGAGGACACAGGAAGGACTAGAGTCTCTCTAGCATTACCTGTGTCTAGAAGGATAACAATCATAGAAGATTTCTAAACATAATTTACCTGCAGTGTAAGCGCCGCATTCTTGCTATTCGGAAAGCAATTATATTCGCAATAACAGTAACACAAAGTCTACAGAATACACAATACTACTAGTATTATCTACTCACCAAGCCCCACGACCTCAACACATTGCAGGTCCAGCAGGTCCTGCTCCCGGTCTAAGATGTGTGACCACCGGTGGGTCAAGCTGGTTATGGGTGCGCCGGACCCCAGAGCAGGAAAATCACTGCCCGGCGCCTACTTGCCCACCGGCAGTGACGCTCCTGGGTAGCGTACCCATAGTCAGGCCTGCTGCCAAGGTCAAGGGGAGGTGATGTTGAACAAACAAAAACAAGTGTGGCTACCTCCACCTCAGTAAAAAGTAACCAGGCCTGCACACCTTCTGGGTGCACTCTGCCGCAAGGAAGGAGGCTCTTGGGTGCAGGTGCCTTTTCCTTCCCCTTAGACTTAGAGGAGCTGGAGGTAGCCTTAGTTCATGTGATATTTCCCCACAAACACTCAATCTGCGTTGCCGAGCATCAACAACATTTCGCGAGCACACGCAAACAAGCAACTCTGCATGCTCACTTAACTCCGCGTAGCGTTACAGAGTTTTTGTGCTACTATGCGTAGCCTTGCATAACGCGGCTACGCAAAGGCTTGGGACTGACTAACGGAGCAGAGGCACTTGCCAGAGCCCCAGCCACCACCATGACTGGACCACATGGGTCCGGGCAGCTGAGCGGCAATGGGAGCCGGCCAATAACCACTTCCACCCAGGACGTTGGGGCCACCTGGAAACACCAGTCACTTTTGAGATGGAGGAAAACGTCATAAAAACCCCATCAGAGACATGTGTCAATGGGGAGGCTATTCAACTACCAGCTATGGAGCATGAACTCTCCTGTAAAAAGCAGCTAAACTAGCCATACTAAAAATGTCCACACCAGCACCATTGTATCCTTATCATAGACCTCGACAATAAGAAGGTTAGGCTGCCACATAATTACGATTGGAGATACAAGTTTGGATGACAGATGCTACTACATGAGAGAAGTATGTATTGGGGGTTTTGGTGGACAGGGAATTGGTTGAACTGTTATGGAATTTGATTTGATTTCAGTTTTCAGGACACCCATTGTTACACACACATTTCGCACTTCCCTACACACTTTAAATGCATACTGCTGAGACCCAAAGCGAACTGAGCCTCCTGAAGCTTGTCGAGGCACCAAACTGCCTATCCTACTCCCACAAATTCACAGCATCCTTTTGCATAGGCCACCATGAATAGCATTACAGTACTGACATGGAACATGAACAGCCTCTTTGACAGTATTAAGAGAGGAGCTGGTCTGCATTTTCTTCATCGTCACTTTCACCAAGTTGTAATGCTACAAGAGACCCACCTGCTGGGCACTAATTGCATTTTCCTAATATAATATGTCTACAACAAGGTATATCATGATGGATTTGATCACAAATCCAGGGTAGTGGCAATCATGCTTCATAAATCACTGCCAACGTAATCTCTCGAGTCACCTGTGATGTCATGCGGAGATATGTGTTACTGGAAAGCTCACTAAATGGAACCCACTATAACTTGCTAAGGGCCAGATGTAGATAATCAGATTTTACCGATTCTTAAATACCGAATTTTACCGATTCGGTATTTAAAAATCGGTAATTGAGATGTAGATAAAAAATCGTAATTTTTTACCGAATCGGTAAAAATCGGTATTTGAATTTCGGAAAATACCGAATCGGTATTTACCGATCGGTATTTACTGATCGGTATGTCCAATGCATTCCTATGGGCCAAAATTCCCATAGGAATGCATTGGAAATACCGATCGGTAAATACCGATCGGTAAATACCGATCTGTAAATACCGATCGGTAATTTCCAATTCGGCCAGCAAACAAAAGTGAAACTTAACACAACAGCCAATCAGGTGCAACCACCCTTCCCCTTCCTGCCAGGAAGTGTGTACACAGGCAGCTGCAACTAATTAGAAGGTTCTGGAAAGGCAGTTGGAGCAGAGAGACTGGGAGCAGCAGCAGCAGCAGACAGAGCTTGTGAATTTAGAAAACTTTAAAATGGAAAGCAGCAGGGAAACTGAGCAGGCAGAAAGGAAAAGAAAGCTAAAATTCAGTAGTACTGAGCTACAGGTCCTTGTTGAGGAGGTGGTTAAGGTACACCACAGACTTTTTGGAAAACAGTCCCTCACTGTACCAGAATCAACAAAAAGGGATATATGGCTGGACATCTTAGATAAAGTCAATGCAGTGGGAGTGACCACCAGAGTCACTGAAGATTTAAAGAAGAGGTTCTATGACCTAAGGAGCCTCACAAAGAAAAAATTGGCTGATCGCCACAAACAGTCACAGAAAACAGGTGGAGGAAAAAACACTGCACCCCCCCTCACCGACCTGGAGGAGCTGGTAGCCACAACCCTGGAGGCTGAAAGTGTCCATGGACTGGGAGAAGTGGACAGCTCGGCAAAATCTGCAAAACAAAAAGGTAAGATGCATGCACAGCAATCCCCCTCCCACCCCCATCCATCCCTCACCCCTTGCAGCTAAGTTACCCCAGTCCCATGGTGTCTGTGCAAAACTGTAGCAATGCATCATGGTACACGTAGTCAGTGAGTGAAAGACCATGTCACACAGCACTGTAACCAACAAGTAATTTAAATGATTGCAGACAAAATGAAGGGCAGGCAGCATGTACAAAGTGCAATGTTACATGTTTAATTGTAGTGGCTGTGACACATTTGCACCTAGCTGATATGTGCTCATATGTCCACAGGTCACACATCCAGAAGGCAGTCCGAGGAGGCAGAAGGCACGGCACCCCAGAGGGATGACAGTCGGGATCCAGGGCCCAGTGCATCCCAGGACACAGGTGTTCCGAGTGGGCAGCCACCCTCCCAAGAAACAGACATCATTGAGGAAATGCAGGGCTCCCCAATTCCTTCACAGTCACCACTATTGGTCTCATCACCAGAAATGCCTGCATCCCTTGAAGTAGTAACACCTGTTGCACACCCTAGCAGGAGGCATGCCGTTTCCCCACTGCTGGAAATGGAGATAGGTGCTGAGGAAATGGTGGGTGAAGACTCACAGAACTTGTCTCAAGCTGACATCACTGCCACACTGCAGCCCAGCACAGAGCCTGTAGCACCTACCACCAGAAGGCGCACAGTACAAGGAAGGGGTCTAGGTGCACGTGGGGAGGGGACCAGTGTCTTCCAAGGCCTGGAGGGGTCCATGGTCAGGATTCAGAGGATGCAGGGCAAGGGCATCATGGCCTGTCAAAGACAAATGAGAAACCTGAACATTAACATGCAGGAAATTGGCAAGGGCATAAAAGAGCTGGTGGAAGTCAACAAGTGCATGGCAACAGGCATACAGCAACTGTGCACTAAACTTGACTCTGAAATTGCTGCAAGGTGCAGGGACAAGCAGCGAGCAGAGAAATCCATACACCGCCTGGCAACAGCCACATCCCTGCTATGCAGGCGTAGCATCAATAGTCAGGAAGTCCTGACTAATAATAGCAACCAGTTGACAAGGGGCATAGCTGGAATGACTGGTGCGCTGGAGGCCCTACTCAATGCACAAAGTGCACAAAGTTCTGCTCTTGACGTGCCGGAGAGTGAAGCTAGCACCAGTAGGAGCAGCACAGCTAGCCCCCATGGCGTAGAGCCAAGGAGGAGCACCAGGCGACAGGGTGAGGCTACAGGCCAAACGCCCAGTGAACAGGCTGAGCAACAGACACCTGCCAGTGCAACGCGTGGCCGAAAATGAACAGTTGTAACTATGGCCTACTGCCATTGGACATTTGAATCATAGTTGATAAAGTTTTATTTGCACATTTGTGCCATTTAAACCTGCCTAGTGACAATGTACAACTACGGTGGGTGAATTCAAGGCCTGTCTGAGTGTGTTTGCTCACTGTGAGCATTGCTGTCAAATGCTTACTGTTGCACTTTTGTTCTTTAACATATCATAAAATATCTAATTAAACAGAAGCTTGTGCTTTCACTATTTCTCAGTGTCTTCACTTACTCAAATAGTTGCGTGTTATGTCATCACGTCTGTATCTGCCATCACTTGGTGTTGACACTCCAGCAGCTTCTCTTTCATGCACAGCATTGTCGTCGTCGTGATCCTCATAGTCAGTTAACTCCACCTCAGTCCCCTTCTTAACAGCCAGATTGTGCAACATAGCACAGGCAGCAATAATCGTACAGCAGGTGATGGGGGTATACTGCCTTGCACCTCCGCTCTTGTGCAAGCATCTAAACCTGCTTTTCCAGATACCAAATGTTCTCTCAACAACATTGCGTGTGCGCTTGTGTGCCCGGTTGTATCTCCTTTGGCTGGGTGTTGAGGGGTTGAGGTAGGGGGTGAGTATGAATGAGCGGAGGGCATATGCACTGTATCCTAAAATGAAAAGGAAATAATTTACTCACATGCATACATGTACTGCTTATTGCAATAGGTGTAATAGGTGTTGCACACCGTGTCTTACCTAGGAGGTAGCTTTCACCAAATTCCCCTGCAGTCAGCCGTGCATAGATGCCACTGTTCTGAAATATATATGAATCATGGGTACTTCCCGGGAATTTTGCAACTAGGTCTGTGATGTAGTGCTTTGCATTGCAAATCACCTGCACGTTGATGGTGTGGCTTGACTTCCTATTGCGGTAAATGTATTCTGTGGCAGCAGGGGGACAAATGGGGATGTGCGTGCCATCAATGCATCCGATGATATGGGAAAATCTTGCCATCTGGTAGAAGTCCGATTTGGTTTGAACCAGTTCAGCATGTGGATGGAAAAGAAATGTAATGGTCCATCCTATGTAACATGGCGTCAAGGAAATTGCGAAAAAACCTTGAGAGGCTGCTCTGGCTCACCCCTCCCACCGCAGCAACCACACTCTGGTAGCTCCCTGACGCCAGCAGGTGAATGCTGCACAGCACCTGTACATGTGTTGGAATTGCATGTGCCCTTGGGGTGGGGTGCTCCAGCAGTGGTTTTAGGTCCCTGATGAGCTCCATGATGGTGTCTGGAGCCAACCTGTACCTTTGCAGTATCTCTTCCTCTGTGAGCATGAACAGGGTCACCCTCTGCCTGTAAACCTGCTCCTGTCTCAGCCATTCCCTCTCTCCTTCCTCCTGTAGCCGTAGCCATCTTGCAATGACATAAAATGCCGCCATTTTGCAAACAGAATTGCATTTTGGGTCCATTTTTATAGGCTGCACCTGGTTACCACCTGATTTGAATCCATGGTAAATACCGACTCTTAAATACCGATTTTGGGGCAAAATCGGTATTTCAGAGCCTCCCTACATCTCAAACTTCAATTTTAACTATTCTTAATTACCGAATCGGTATTTTACCGATCGGTAAGTTTACCGATCGGTAACTTTACCGATCGGTAACTTTACCGATCGGTAATTTCTCCAATTCGGTATTTTACCGATCGGTAATTTTACCGAATCGGTAAATTTACCGATTCGGCCTATTTTCAATCACCTACATACCGATCGCTCAATACCGGACGGTAACGGCCGAAATTCAGTATTTTCGGGCGTTACCGACCGGTAAAAGCCTATCTACATCTGGCCCTAGTGTCTATTTTACCCCTACACTGTGTGACACCACACTAATAACACTCAGGGATCTTAAATTATCTCTTACCCCTGACACAACGCTTATGTGGGGGACTTTAACAATATTCAGAGCCCTCTTTAATCTTTGCATAACCCAGAACTAAGACCAGAGATGGAAGTGTTTGACCAACTGGGAGATTAGCCGTGGGTTATGCAAGGTATGGAACCCCAGTGTAGGGGAGCCCACATGCATGCCTCAGCAGCACATGGCTCTTTATCCCTTATTGACCTCTTCTTGCTACCATCTCTAGAATTCTTCACACACACAAGACTCATATCCTTGCATAAGACATCTTGGATCATGCACCGGTTATGCTCCACATGGAGAATCAGAGAGGGGAAGGGAAGAAACAGATATGGCGCCTTAGGCCTGGTATTCTCCAAGATAGATCATTCCCCCTGACTTGACAGGCCAATTGAAGGCTTTCTTGTATGTCAATCAGGGAATGGTGGACTTGCTGGGGATAGTCTGGGGGGCATGCAAGGCAACTATGCATGGTAACGTGTGCTCCTATACCAGGGGCAAGTCCTGCCAGGCACGAGTCTAGGTGTCACAGATGGAAAGGTCTATTTTATGCCTAGACAGTAGACACCGGGACGACTTGACTGAACTGCATAGGGGGCAACTGGATGTAGAGAGTGCAACCCTGCAACAAGTATGTTATGATGAAGTCCGTTGAAACTGAGAGGCTTCAACTAGACACAAATATGAATGAAGAGATAAATCTGGTAAGCTCCTCCACCAACTCACAACATTAAGAGCTGGAATCCCGGGCTAGCCAACCACGAAGGCGGTCGGCTACTGCTAGAGCTCCGGCACCTACCCGGGGAATTCTGCTGTCATTGGGTGTCTGCGATGGCCCAGCCTTGTCCAGAGGAGCGGGGACTGCCGCTGGAATTATGATCTGAGCTCGGGGCTCTCTCGTCGGACTCGAGATGGTGGCGGCGAGGCGGAGACCGGAGCGGGGCCTGCTACGGCGTCCCGCATGTTGAAGCCAGGCGTTGGAGTGCAGGCGAAAGCTGGCGAGACTGGGCCTGGCCTTGCCAGAGGTTGCTGAATGGAGTCCCTGGCGTGCGCGGCTGCTCCGATGATTATGCTGCTCGGGGAGATGACAGGGCTGCGTCTACTCCTGTAAGCCTGCAGGATCGGGACGTGGACCGGCCTGCAGCGGAGGGAGTTCACCGGGTTGCCCGACTCGGTTGTGAGGCCGGACCTCTATGGAGGGATTGCTTTCTGCCCAGAGGCGGCTGGAGGCTGGAGGCTGGAGGCCGTCCGAGGCCTGGACGAGGATCTTCAAGACCGAGGGGGACAGCGGAGCACCCTGTGTGTGGTGAGCATGGGGGGTGCCCTCCGGGCCCCCCCTCCTTTCCCTCCCCCCTCTCCTGATGTGGAGACAGTGCTGCAGCGTGCAACAAGGACAAGGGGTACATCAAGTGAACAGTGGCAATTGATTTCCTGGCCTGATTGACTCTTAAGACCCAGGGGCTGTTGGGGAGAAGCCTGAGGCTGTCAGGGAGCCTACCTGCAGTGGAAGAGCCGACAAGATAGATGGTAGTGAATAAAGGTGCAGCTGCGAGGCCCCCCTCATGGTTCTAACCTGCAGCTGGTGAATGATGTTGGTGCTGTGGCTTGCTGCAATGCTTTGAGGTGGATGTGGCACAAGTGGGACTGCCTGATCTTTACATCAACCCACTGAGGAGTAGTGGGAAGTGAGCAGCTCAAGATGGCATGTGGCTCTATAGAGTGACCTTCCCCCCAGTCCCATTGCTGATTCTAGGGAACGCACGTATCTCGTTTTCTGTGCAGTGCGGACTGGCACTGTGAGAGAGGCTGATACTACAAAAAGGAGTGAGGTGCCATTGCCCTTGACGTTAGAGCGGGTAGACCCCCCTGTGCACTTTACCCGTTCATCTTGTAACTTCCTTTTCCTGCTGGGGTTGTTTTGCGGCCCTCCCCCTCTCTTTGGCGTGGTGCTGTTGGAGATACCGGAGGGCGGCTGTCCTGACTGGGGGCTCCTTCAGGGGCAGTTGCTTGACTACCCACGTGCCCGCTCTCTGGTGATGGACCGGGCCTATCCTCCTGGCGACATGGTTCAGAAGGGAGCAAAGGGGACGGAATGTCAGTGGGACCCTGAGGCGACACGTGCTGCGATGGGCGCTGGGGACGGACGGACCCCGCCTGGGACTGTAGAGACTGTTATGGTCGGGGACCAACCGACCGACAAATTGGACTTGATCCTGACGTGGATCAGAGAGTCCAGATCTGCGATGGAACAACAGCTGGAGGCTCTCACTACCAACTTGTCTCTCCTGAAGGTGGATAACGGAAAGCTTGCAGACATGGTAAAGGATCAGGGCCTTGTTCTTGCTGATCTTACACTAACGGTGGCAGAACACTCTTCCTCCATACAACAACTTCAACAACAGGTTACTTCATTGCTGGATCGGGTGGAGGATGTGGAGGGAAGAAACTGACGCAATAACGTACGCTTCATAGGTCTGCCGGAACGCAGCGAGGGGCCACGTGCAGCGGACTTTATGGAGCAACGATTCCGGGACCTTGTAGCCACGGAGGGATTGGCATTGTACTTCTGTGTGGAGAGGGCGCACAGGCTCCCAACCGGAAGGCCTAGGCCGGCCGGCCGCCATGTCCGATGATAGTCAAGATCCGCAATTATCGGGATAGAGATGTCTTGTTGCAGAAAGCCCGTGAGAAGTCCCTCATTCAATATGATAATCATCGAGTTTCCTTGTACCCGGACTATACAATGATGGTCCAGAAGCAACGCTCAGCATACCAGGAGGTGAAGGGGAAGCTCCAGAAGGCTCAGCTTAAGTACGCACTCCTCTTCCCTGCCCGACTGAAGGTCATTCATGATAAGAAAATGCACTTTTTTGAAAGTCCCTCGGATGTTGAAGAATGGCAGGAGATGATGGGTATTGGTGAGAGCCAGGGCTCCACGCAGGAGCGATCCGGCCAGGGTTCAAGCGCTGATTTAGGACAGAAGGAAGGAGGATGTCCTAGGTCCAGTAGAAGGGAGGACCGGTCTGGTCCATCGCGGGAACAACAGAAAAGAGACAAGCTGGGAGCAGTGGCGATGGTTGGTGCTTTCCGTGAGGACATGGGGAAAATTGTGACAGACTCAGAAGACAGCACAGTCCATTCTGAATCCGACCACAGTGCGATCCTGTTTCCCACTATTACTCCTCGAGCTGCTGATGATCTACTAGGCAACTGATGACACTGACTGACCTAAATGATGTACAAATGCAGAGTTGGGGCTTCTAATATCCTTTATGAAGTATAGGCTGGCTATTGTTGTAACTGCTCTTTCTGGTTCCTCGAGGCCTGTGGTGCTGGAGAAATGGTTTGTCGGGTTGGGGTGGGGAGGGGAACAGGTCTGAGGTCTGTCCTTTAGCCCTAGACGTGGACTGCGAACCGGGATGTGCCCGGCCTTCACAGGACTGCTTATTCTCTCTGAGGCCATGTCTCGCTCTCCTGCTACCAGTTTATCCAACATCCTTAGCCCCGGGATGGTATGCTGCCGAACCAGCGGTGCTAGATATAGACAGTACAATGACTTCCTCAGTGCTTGGCCACCCCCCGTTGGCGAATGCACCAAAATCTGGCTCTATGTGTTTGCAATTCTAATGTTGGGCCCAGCACTGTTCTCATGCTGTGCCAAGTTTGTTTTATGTTCAGATTTGATTTTAGGGTATGGGGTCTCCTGGTCGCTTCAGTGAAAGATAGGGCGGGGAAACTACAGCACCCCCTTCACCCGTTAGATGATGACCATGGCTGACACTACAGGGTCATACAAATTTCTTACCTGGAATGTGCGAGGATTGGGAGCGACTCAGAAACGACATCGTATCCATGCATTCCTCCTGAGACACCATACACAGATAGCATTTCTTCAGGAATCCCACCTTACGACAGCAGAATCGCAGAAATTGCAGAAAAATTGGAGGGGCACTATTCATTCTACGACTTACTCTGCATTTTCCAGGGGAGCGACTACATGGGTCCGTCATGGGACACCATTTGTGGAGATTGAGAGGAGGGTGGACGATCAGGGCGATATGTCTTGGTGAAAGGCACATTAGATGGGGCATTGATAATATTAGGAAGCATATATGCCCCAAACTGTGATCAGGACAGGTTCTTACACAAAGTGGGTTTGGCACTGTCTGACTGGGTCAGGATCCCCTGGATTCTCGGTGGAGACTGGAATGCGGTATTGGATTTGGGTCTGGACAGGTCGCACCCCCCCCTTCAAGCTGCTGGGGTGACCAAGTTGGCTGATCATTTTGTTTCTTAGGTGGAGGGCTGAATGTTGTCTGATGCATGTCGTGGATTATACCCCACACATAAGGAATATTCCTTCAATTCCCCGTTACACAATTTACACACCAGAATTGACCGGTTCCTTTGTTCATGATCAATAGTCACCAAAGTAGAGACCTCAGAGTATCTGGCCAAAACGCTCTCCGATCACAGTCCATTTTCTCTCACACTCTTCTGGGGTAAGGTACCGACCCCGGTGCCTACCTGGAGACTTAATCCATTGCTCCTAGAGGACTCCCCTTTTCGAGCTTCGTTGTCTGATGCAATTACTGATTATTTTGTAGAAAATTGAGGCTCTGCCTCCTCGAACCTGGTGGTCTGGGACGCCATGGAAGTCGTGATCAGAGGGGCAGCAATAGGGCAGCTGGTGTGGGCCAGACAGGAGGTGCATAAGAAACTATGTGAGGTAGAGGCCCGTTTGAAGGTATTAGAACGGGAGGCGAGCCTAGATCCTGGGAGGAAGGGAGATCTACAGACAGGATATATTGAACATGCTGAGGTGTTAGAAACATTACGACTGATAGATTATAAAGAATATTTACAGTGACAACACAATGAGGCTGACAAGGTCGGTACTTTACTAGCCCGGTTGATACGTGATCAACCAGATCCACCGATCATAACTCACATTTATAACCCAGCAGGTACCCTAGTGTGTACGCAAGCGGAGGTCAATCTGGCCTTCCATGACCATTTATGAGCTCTCTATGTGCCCAATGGTTTGAGGGTCCGGTTACACAGCACGATATAAGGGCAGCGATCAAGAGTCTGATTCGTAATAAAGCACCCGACATGGACGGGCTCCAGTAGAGTTTTATTCCACCTACTCGGACATCCTCGTGCCGGTACTTGAGATGGTGTACAGGGAGGCGTATGAGGTGGGCTATTTGCCGGAATTGACTATGCAGGCGCTGGTGACCTCTGTACCTAAGCCCGGCAGGGATATGTTAGAATTGGATAATTATAGTCCTCTCTCCTTGCTATCTACGGAATATAAGATCCTTAGTAAGGCTCTGGCCATGCGTCTGCAGCCTCATCTTGCTACCCTTATACACCAAGACCAATGCGGTTCCTTCCAGAGTGCAGCACGTCCCTGAACACGCGCAGACTGCATGCATTAATGACGGCTGCGCCTCCGGACTTCCCACGGGCAGGTTGCATAGCATTGGATTTAAAACAAGCGTTTGTTTCTCTATCGTGGCCTTTCATGTTCGAATCATTGAAACGCTTCGGCTTACCTGATGCCCTCCTGCGTTGGATACGATTGCTATATACTAACCCCACGGCTAGGGCGCGTACAGGCCGGCATATATCTGAACACTACCAGGTGTAAAGGGTCACTCATCAGGGGTGTCCCCTGTCCCCGATGTTATTTGTTCTGGCTTTGGAGCCGCTCGTCTTGGCACTTAGAAACACCATGAGCCACAGGGGCATCCCTGTAGGTGGCACATGCCACCTGATATCCATCTACGCGGACGATATCCTATTGTATCTGCGGGATTTGGAGGCAGATCACACTGTGATTTTTGACATCTTTCAGCGATTCGAAATGGTGTCGGGTCTAGCGATTAACCCAGGTAAAACCATTGGTTACTTCTTTCAGGAGGGACTGCAGTCTACCCACATAGAATTTGGCCGGCATCCGATCCCGGTGGCCCAGGCTTTCTTTAGATACTTAGGCATACAGGTATATAGATCACCGGAGGACCAAATAGACTGCAACATCAAACGGGCCATTACACGGTCCTGAGGAAATGTGGGATTTTGGACCTCGTTGCTCTTGTCAGTCATGGGTAGAATTGCTATTTCAAAAATGATTATGCTTTCCCGCCTATTGTATCATTTTGTGAATATCCCACTGCTCCTCCCCCAATCTATTTTTGATGCAATAAATACTCTCTTGATCAGCCTTATATGGGGTACTGGTCGGAGGCGAATGAGTCTGCGTAAACTCCAGTTGGGTACTAAGGCGGGAGTACTTGGTGTTCCAGATTTTAGAGGAGTTTTTTATGCCAGCCAACTTCAATGGCTCTCCTATTGGACAGCAGACAGGAACCTACACGAGATAGATTTCACAAGAAATCGTATCGACCGGGGGGAACTCCATTCCTTATTATTACCGAGAGCCCGGATTCCTCTGGACTGCTCCTCTCGCCTGCACACGGCCTTGATATGCTGGAAAAAAGCCTTATCGTACACTTCCGTAGTTCCGCCATACGCGCCGAACATTCCCTTGCTGGGTGCTCCGACACCGCAGGGTAGACTTACACGACAGGCGTTACGTCTCTGTACGGACACCGGGATAGAGGACGTAGGTGCTTTCTTTGGCGATGAGTCACTGTTAGATCATGAAACCTTTATGCGGATTACCGGGGCACCTCCGGGATTGTACTTGTTGCACGCCACAGTCACTCGCTACATACGACACACATGGGCACCATTACGACTCAAACTCGCTCAACACGAACTGGTTTATTCATTGTACTACATGGGAGCAGGAGGACACCTTGTACGCTGGCTATATACAGGGATTAGGGAGCTTGCAGCTACTTTACTTATGACCCTTAGGAGGACCTGGGCTCAAGATTCTGACACGGAATTAACTGATAAGGCATGGCAGCTGATATTGGAGCACTAAAAAAGAGTATCACGTAACGCTAAATTTAAGTTTATACAAGCGATGGTGCTTCATAGGGCATACTTCACTCCCTAGCGGCTTCATCGGATGTTTCGGGACTCCCCACATTGCTGCCCCCGTTGTCAAGGGGATGAGGCCAACTTTATCCCCATGATATGGTCCTGTCCCCGTATACGGAGCTATGGGATCGACCTTTGTCAGATGCTCCATGAAGTGATGCAATTACCGGTTCCGGTTGAAGCCCTCTACTGCCTAATAGGATTACGCAAACGATCTAAGACACTAAAAGTTAAGTTAACATTTCTAGACTTGGCTTTCATTCTGGCGATCAGGAATATACCAATGAGATGGAAGTCCCCCAGGCCCCCTAGGTAAACCGCATGGCAGAGAGACCTAGTGCAATAGAGCCGAGCGGAGGGTGCGGCCCTACGGAGGGAGGAGGAGAAAGGTCATAGGAAGCAACCCATAGCGATGGACTGGGAAGTGATGATGCTAGAGGTAGAGGGATTTGATTTTTTGATCCCCTCTCAGGTGGCTGAATCCCTAAAGATGGTGTGAGGTGGAAAGATTAAGCTGGGTGTGAACCCCGTGCTCATGACAGAGCACGTGATGGTGGCACCCTGAAATGGCGGATCGACGGTCTCCGTCGATCGCCTCGATGGAGCTGCCCGAACAACTGGGAAGCGACCAGGAAAGGGTGGGACTGGGAAGGGGGGATTGTTGGGGTGGGATGTTCTTATATTTTGAGAAAATAATGATGTACCTATGGAAGACCTATACCGAATTGGTTGTGTATGAAACAGACCTCTTATGATGGGGATGATTATTCTGTTCTTCTTGGATTTATGAAGCGTGGTGGGAGATTCCGAACATAGATATCTCCCATATGTGTTGTAAGGGAGTAAATCGAAGAATTGACTGAGATGTGTACATTTCATTGTGTGAGAAAATTTTGCTCTGCAGTCACTAATAAAGTGTTGAAAGAAAGAAAAAAGATCTGGAATCCCGAGTTGTGCCCAGTGTCCTGCATGAGGATGGGACGTGAGTTTTTTCCTGGACCTGAAATAGCCTCCACATTTCCGATTGCTACGGCCTCCTATATGCTGAACTGAAACATCCTGCATGGCAGATGCAAGCTCTGGTTATTGCAGATATTCCCTTACCAAGACCCACCCTGAGGAGCAGGAGATGCTGGTACCTCGAGACCCTCTGGAAATAGCCAGGGTGGTGCCCCTAGCCTGGAGGGCACCATTGCGATGGACAGGTTGGGACCACAGGGTGATGATGGAAAGTCCCGTTTGGACAAGTAGATGGCTGAACCAGGTGTCAGAGCTGAAGGGTTCAAGAGCTAGGAAAGAATGGGGGTGTCAAAACTGGGCGATTTGTGGGAGGCAACTACATGAAATCCTTTCTCACCCTTCAAAGTGAATTCTCTGTCCACATATCCCAATTTTACCATTAACTGCAACTCAGACACTCCCTAGTGGACCACTAGGAGGCCATTGATGCACCACCAGGAATATAACCCCCTGGAAGCACGGATACTACTGAGCCCACTGGATAGGGGGGCATCTCACAGATATACGGAGCCCTTGTTAATCACTCACCTTGGAGCCTAACAGGGCTGACTACGTTCTGAGAGGGCTGGTTGGGTCCTCTCGAGAGGATGGAATGGGGAGAAGGATGTATGGCACCATGCACCCTGACAATATCAGCTAGATTATGTCTCATCCAACTGAATTACTTGCACTGTACAAACTTTACACCTAGATGGCTGTGGAAGGCAAAGAGACTCTTGGAACCCACCTGCACTAAGTGTCTGGAAGGTTTGGTAGATTACTTTCACACAGTGTGGGGATGCCCTCCTATTCAGTGATACTTGCTTGTCATCATCCAAACACATACTGAGGTATTCGATCAGCAGATTGAGGCCTCTCGTAAAGGTGTTTTACTAGGGATACTCAATGAGATGGGAGGCCCCAGACGCAAACAAATCCTGGTGGGACTGGGAATGCTATTAGCAACAAGAGACATAGCAAAATACTGGAAGAAGCACCCCCACTGAGAGAATGGTGTTTGGGCATGAATCACTGTGCAAAACTGGAGGAACCTATTTACATAGCACAATGTTGCCCAGAAACAGGCTAAGGTAGGGGGAAAATGATAGTCATATTATGGACTGGGAGGAAATTGTGATTTAGGGGGATGGTGACGAATAGCTGTGCATAGGGATTTATGTGGTTATGTGATGAGGATTCCCTGTGAGGACCTGCAATGGGTGTGTATTATTTATATGTTTGAAAAAAAATAACATTTTATTATTAAACAACACATATGTCAGGTCTGCCAATGCATACTGTCTGTGCAATTTTAAACTGCCATTTTGACCTCCCCATAAAAACCTTTGTCCAGACCTAAACCTTTGATTTTAATAAATATCAGTAGGATACGCCATAAACAGCCCATTGGACAGGTGCAGTGTATTTAAAAGTTATGACATGTATTTTTTACTTTTACATGTCCTGATAGTGAATAACTCAACTCCATTTTTCAGTACTGCGAGGCCTACCTCTCCTATAGTATAACATTGTGTTACTTTATTAAATGTAATAAGTGAGAAGGTTCAATTGGGAGGAGGTAGGAGAGTTGCTTTTGGCCTCAAGAGAATTGTAATTTGAATCCCTATTTAATGGTAAAGTTGGATTTTAGGTCACAGTTCTTTAAATGCCCCTTTTAGAATGTTGGCATTTTGGTCCTAACTATTTGGAGCTTGCAGCTTGTATTCTGTGCTCAATGACTAGGTGAAGCTGGCAGTTGGCTTGGTATTGTTCCTAGACAGTTAGACAAAGGGAGAGTAGGTGATGGCAAGATGGGCCATTTCTGACTTAATATGGGGGCAGAGTTGTCCCGTACCATACGTCATTGCATATGTTATGTTATGTTACGTTATGTTATGTTATTTTGATTTGTATAGCGTGCTACTCACCCCAGAGTGTATCCAGGCACTTCTACAGGTGTGTAGGTTTGTAATCCCAAAGGTGCTTATACGGAGAGCCAGGTCTTCAGGTTCTTGCAGAAGTCAAGAAGTGAGGCGGAGGCTCTGATGACTTTTCACTTCAGACAAAATGGGGTCAGGGCAGGGAGGCAGGAAATTCCAGACATCTCTGTAGGGGGAGGACTCTAAGAATGCCTCATACTTCAAAGCAGGCACCAGGTATAAATAGTAGTCCCTCTGACCCTACTCTTCAGTAAACATCTGCACCTATGTAAGACTCCGATAGACTGCAACTCTGCTGTCCTGCTGCCTGAGATAGAAGAACTGGACCTGCATTTTGAACCCAGGACCACCAGCATCACTTTAAGGGATAGTTGTCTTGCCTAATCAGAGCCTCAGGGACAGAAAACGCTCCAACCACCTTGGACCCTACACCTGGACTCAGCCTGCTGTGAGTCCTGCACCACAAATGGTGCAACCCCAGTCCTAGACCCTTAGAAGGGGCCCTGAAGGTACCTGGCCAGTTCAGCTGTAATCTTTGAGCAAAACATATACAGAGCAATGTTTTTCTGTGCAGCTCCATATGGGAACTGCCACGGTGTGACACATCCCCGAAGCAGGACCCCATAGCTCTTCAGAACCGCCACTGAGTGATGCCACCTTGATGCAGGACCTTGCATCCCAGCCTCGCAGATCCTCAAAACACTCCTGCATGCTGCTTCCTTGATGAAGGAACTTGCATCTCAATCTGCACCTCATCGGAACCACCGCTGCCAAACGCACCCTCAAAGCGAGATATCGCAATGCTCTGCAACCAGGATTTAAGGTACTGTGCTTAACTTGGTCCTTGTATCTGGCCTGAACTTCATCGTTGTTAACCAACGTTTGTGGCTTTGTCCTGGTCCGGAGCGACCAGATAAACACTTTTGAACACTCCTTTTACCTGAACCTTTAAAATTGCATATCTCCTATTCAACTAATTGGACTTCTTTTCTTTAGTCTCAAATAATGTATGACATTTTCCTCTATTTTTCAAAATTTGTGTGGGATTTTTCTTGTGTTGAGGGGGTTGGACCCCTCCTCAAGCAGCAACCACAATTCTTCTCAGGGAGATGATGCAAGCAAACCCTAAATTAACTTGTGATCAGCCCTCGGATAGCCTGGCACAGAACAACCAGGCTTAACTCAGAGGCAATGTGTAAAATATTTCAAACATTAACAGAGTGAAAACACACCATAAAAGGGTCCCAGACCTGTTTAGGAAAGTAAAATCATTTTAATATTTAAACAAGACCAAAATAACAAAAATCTAATCAGTAGAACTGGAGGTATTCAATTAGAACGATTTAGTAAAAATAGCGTAAAAAAGAACAAAGCGCCATCTGTGGATATCTGGTTGTGCCGAACCAGGAGAAGGTCACAAGTTCAGGGCATATGTGAAGGAGCGCAGGCCGGCTACAGGGACCCAGTTAGTTCCACTAAAGAAATTACCTGAAATCCTGGTTTGTAGAGTGTGGTGCAGGTCCACATCAAAGATGAATCATGCAGCTGAAGAGATGCTTTGGCTCCGAGATGCGGCATGGCTGCACTGCAAGGTTCTGCATTGTCATCAAGGATCTCATCAATTAGGGCTTGCGATGTAAAGTCCAGCATCGGGGATGTGTTGGGCAGTTGGGGCGATGCATACATTCTGAGGAGCTGTGAGGTTGTAATCCAGAGTCTGGACTGTGATGCAGAGTCTTGCGTTGTCGTTGAGGCTACTGTTGATGATGGATGCAAGGGCCTGCATCATGAATGTGTCACTCACCGGCGGTTCCGAAGAGTCTGAGTGCTGCAAAGGCAATGCAGGTCTTTGTGATGGGTCCAATCTACACAGCAGCGACAATGAACCAGTTATGCTGTGGGTTATGCTGGCAGCAGAGGAAATGCGTCAGTTTTGCTGGATCCACATAGGCTGGTAGAGCACTTAAAGCCCACTCCCATGGGTCCAGGACTGGGATGGCACCACTTGGCAGGGTAGACTCACAGATGGCAGTGTTCAGGTGCAGGGTCAAGATTCTTGTAGCCTTCTGTCCCAGAGGCCCTGGTAAGGAGGCCAACCAACTACCCCTTGGAGTCACTATTGGGTCCTGGGTTCAACAGATGCACGTCCAGTCCTTCTGAACCAGGCAAGAAAGCAGGAGGCAGCAGGTCTTAACAGCAGCTCAGCAAGGTAATAGTCCAGCAGGGCAATAGTCCAGCAAAGTGGCAGTCCTTCAGTAGCACAGCAATCATTCTTCCTGGTAGAGATTCTAAAGGTAAAGAATTGTACTGAAGAGGTGGTGTCTGAGGCCCAATATTTATACTCAGTTGTGTCTTTGGAGTAGGAAGAAGCTTCCAGAGGTTTCCCTATGACGTTTCTAGGCATCCTACCTTCTCTGTCCTGGCTCCAGACTAACTACAGGGGTTATGCAGCCTTTTGTGTGGGGGTAGGACAGAGTTTATTCAAGTGTAAGTAGTGCTGTGCTTCGCTTTACCCTCCTATCCTTCATTACGATTCCAAAAACACCAAACATGAACTGGTTACCTGCTCCCATTTGGAAATTATAGCTTTTTAAATGGAATAAGGTAACTCTAATGCTATCCCATGCTTGAGGTAGGCCTTGCAGTAGTGAAAAACTCATTTAAGAGGTTTTCACTACCAGGACATGTAAAACCTAAAGGTACATATTCTACTTTCTAAGAATATTGCACCTTGCCCACTGGTATGTCTTGGGCCTAAGTTAGGGATGCCAGATGTGTAATAAAAAGAAACGTTTTGGCCTGGCAAAAGGATTACTTTGTCAGATCGAATAGACAGTTTAAAAACTGCACATACAGGCTATAAAGGGAGACATGTTTAAAGGGCTACTTAAGTGGGTGATACAATAAGTGTAGCATTTCATTTACCAGCCCTGGATACATGTAGTACCACTTTACTGGGGACTTATACGTCAGCCAATGGTTTCAGAAGTGTGCCTATACACGTTAGCACTGGTCTGGATTGAAAACATGTGCCAAGCCCCAAAGGCAGCAAAAAAAGAGATCTACAAAAATAGAACGGAAGCCTAACAATTTGGGGGAAGACCACCCTATGGCTGAAAGATCTAACACGTGCCCCCCCAGCTCTAAGGTGGGAGAACTACCCAACTTCCTGGGAGTTCTCATCATTAAGGCAGAAGAACCTGAAAAAAAACATCAGCGTTGGCATGGTCTGGCTCAGTTCAGTTTCCACTGTAAAGTCCACTCCCTATAGGGAGATGGACCACCTCAGCTGTTTCAGATTTTCACTCCTCATTGGCATTAGCCATCTAAAGGGCCTGTGGTCTGTCTGAGCCCTGAAGTAAGTCCCAAATGTGTATGGTCTAAGCTTCTTCAGTGCCAATACCACAGCAAAGGCCTTTGTTTCAACCCACTCCACCTCTGTTCCCATTGAAGTAACCTGTTGCTAATGAAGACTACCGGTGAGTGTAGACCCCCCTCATTTAACTGTGCTAAGACAGCACCTACACCATGCTCTGAAGATTTTTTGGCACTATAAATTCATTTGAGAGGTCAGGAGCCTTGAGTACAGGTGCTGTACACATTGCCTCCATGAGAGTGTCAAAGGCTTTCTGGCAGACCTCTGTCCAGATCACCTTTTTGGGCTGCTTTTTAGAAGTCCACTCTGTTAAGGGGGCAACAATGGTGCTTATCAAACCTCCTATAGTATCATGTGAGGCCCAGGAAGGCCCTCACCTCAGTCTGTGTTTTAGGGGGTTGCCACAATCATTTCAATCTTAGCCTGGAGGGGCTGGCCCTTGCCTCACCCACTATGTGGCCCAGATATACCACAGACCCCTACCCTTTCTGGCACTTACTGGCTTTGGTTGTCAGGCCTGCCTGCTGCAGGACTTGAAATACCTCCTGGAGGTGGTATAGGTGTACCTCTCAGCTGGAACTGAAGTTATATATGGCTTCGGTGTGATTTTCATCCATTCTTTGCTCTATCTATTTTGCTGACAATAAATCTGTCTACTTTACACCTGCTAAACAGGACTAAAGTGCCTTCACTCCCACTTTAAACATGTTTAAATGGGATTACCCCTGATTGACCTGTGGCCTGTTGCATATATTGTTCATTCCACATAGTTGGCATTTAAAATATGGTTCAGACCTATCATTTGTAACCTGACAGCAGCTGCCTAAACACCTGCCATCAAATTTGTCAACATAGATTTTTTGACAGAAATAGGCCTAGGCGTAAAATTTTGCTCTGTCCGCGGAGTTTTTCCCACTCTACTCCACATTCTGTATAGCGTGCTGACTTCTGAAAACCTCTGCTCCAACTCGATTGATCTCGCCAACATAAGTTTGTTGAGCTCAAGCAAGGAAAATCTTACTCCAGACAACCTCCGGGTGAGATTTCTCAACGCAGGTGGTCACAGATGGCCGCTACCACTCGCATTGAGAAACTTTTAGTTTGCGTTGAGGAAGCTGCTGCTCGAGTCGAACATCTAGTCGAGCAGCAGAAAGAAGCAGCATCCTCTCGCACTGCACATGGTGCTGTTTGTACTGATACAACCTGGGGATAAACACCCGATGCTAAAAATAAGCACAACCTAACGCACTTCCTTGCTTGCGGAAATCCGCATAGCATGGCTGAGCTTTTGGGCCACTTCACTTCTGAGCCTAAAAAATGTCATAGCACAAACTATAACCTTTAACCTGCAACTTTTGACAGAAAACTACAAGAACAGTGTTGTATCCTGACTCTAATGTTATTCTTGCCCTGCCAGTCATTCAACGTATATTTTTTCATAGTTATTACAAATCAGATTCATGGATGAAGACAGATTTAAATCAAATTTAGCAAAAGTAACTTTTAAAAAGATATTTTTTTACCAGTCTATAGCTGCAGAGGTCTAATTTGCATTAGCCTGCCAGTACCTTCCCAACCTGTGCTTGCACTGATTGAAGAATTTAAACTGCTACAGCTAATTCCTGTCAGCTTAGCAAGAACAGTTGGAGTGGACTGTGGAGCTTCATTAACTTGAAAGGGACAGAAGTGAAGCTTGCTCATTCATAGTTTAGTTTAATGGGAAACCTATGGAAGGGAAGATGTGTTTTCCACAGGCCGACTTAGACAAGGCTGTCTCTGAGTCTAGTTGGAGGGAAACTACTCCTAGAACCAATTTCAAGTACATACAGGTGAGGAAGATTTTAATCTCCCTTGCCATACTTATGGGTGGGCACAAGGGCACTGCACAGAGGAGGAACGGTTTCCACATCTTGGATTTTATTAAAGAAGTGCACTTTATGCAGCAGGACAAAGAGGAACTGCTGAAAAAGTGGGTATGGTTGCCCTAGAAAACGTTTACCCCATTGGTTAGTGAGAGAACAGAAGTCACTCAGAACCACTGGCTAGTGCAAATCATAAACGTGGCACCCTTAGGAAACCTCCTCAAATTTGATTCTGGACCTGCAGAAGAGCAGAAGAGCAGAAGTGGACTGGACTCTGCTTGCTATAAACTAAGAGGAGCCCTAAAGGTCTGGTTCTTCTTTCTCTTGTACCCAGAACAAAGAAGTTAGCTCCAGTGGTCAGTTGGCAAACCTCATGTGTGGCCAACTCAAGAAGCTAGAAGAGGCCCTTAAATGGCCAGCTGATCAGTGCCAGCTGGATCTAAAATAGACCCTGCTGGTGGCCTCCGCTGGAGTGAGTCCTGGTCCCTAACTGTTGTTCCTGAGGTCTTTGAGCCTGATAAGAGACTCAGTGATGCTGCTCCAGAAGCCCTTAAATGAATTCATGGACTCGATTTCAATGCAATGTTTTCAGATACAGCTACAGGTGTGCCCCACTCAATTATTTTGAGTTCCATAAAAAATACAAAGTCAGAAGGTAAAATCTTTGACCGAAATGAACACACTCTATGTATCCAACCAGTGCTCCTTCAAAGTTAGCTGGAAATTGTGCCTATGTCTGATTTTAGTGCATCGATAGACTATAATTGCCTGAAATTAAAAACCTTTATGCCTGATTTATATCTTTACAACAAAATAGAAATGCCAATACTGATATTTTAGTTAGTATATTTTTTCAACCATAAAAAGTCACTTGATCAAAAAATGGGAAATGCTATTTAATAGCTGTTTTATTATACAAACATAGAATTTAAAGAGTACATTAATTTTGACATTCAATCTGTACTGTCAGAGAACAGAAACTTTTTCTATACAGAATGAAAAGGAGAAAGTAGTTGGACACAAACCAGGGCAATAAAATCAACCATACAATCATCAGTCAATCATATCACAGTCATACCACAAACATGCATACATTCAAAATAACAATACTAAACCTAGATGGGATAAAGAATAAACCAATAGGTTAAGTATTCGGTCTGCTGGCTGAATGGAAATGTAAGTATTTACAATTATTTACACCATACATTAATTTGTATTAGAATCCATTGAGTTATAGTAACTAAACATTGATCAGTGTGTAAATCACAAAACCAAGTGTAGCCACAAATCAACACTAAGGCAATGGACAGATGGAAGCAGACGCTCGAGAAGAGGGGAGCCTACGCGTTTCAAATCCCTATGGTTCTGAAGGGATTCTCATCAGGGCCAGATTACTCTGCAAGGAAAAGAAAGAAAAGAACCTATGTACACAGTTTTTTTCAAAAAAAAATTCTTTGAAAACAGAACCAAAACGAGCACTACAACGCCCAAGAAGACCTCTGCTTACCAACAAGGAGCATATATCCAAAGGGAGCAGATCGAAAAGTGGAAGATAGTGAATCACCTATAGACATCAATCCAAAGACACAAACAGATAAACAGGAAAGAATATATCAGCTCTTGTTTTGTATTCTAGGATGCCATATGCACAAACATTATGAGCAACTGTTTATTTGCAAATGCTCGTAAGGCGGGTACCTGTGGGATGATTGATCTTGTGTCCTTGCTTGTAAATGGTGAGGGGGGGTGGCTGTCCTGTAAGTGGAAACACTTAATTAAAACGGGACCGCATAGGGGGCGAGCATTTGTTCAAGGGCAAACACAAAAAGCCTCTTACCCGATTAGAGATGGAGCACTCTTGAAGAGGGTTCGTTTCGTTTGCACCGTCAGCGCTGAGGGAATTTGCTGGAATCAGGCTGAAGCGAAAATAAGGGGTAAGTAATAGGCAAAAGATTCAAGACGGTTTTTTTTTAAGGGGAGATGAGCAGAAAACATGTGTTTGCTTACCGGAGTCGGCAGTCCGTTACTGCTTGACACAATCCGACGGCGTTTCAGAAGGCGCTGCTTACTCGCGCATGCGCTGAGCCTGTGATTAGGGAATGCAGTGTCTTCTTTTACAATTGAGACGCTGGTTGCATGGGCATGCGCAAAGGTGAAATGCGCTCTCAGTTACCATGCGGTAGGAGGACAGGGGTGGTACTACAGGTGAAATCAATAGATAGTGTCGATTCTGATGGAAGTCCATTTATTGGCTGAGGAAACTCGTAGTTTGAGAAATAACTTACAAGGACAATGAAGCTTAACCAGGCATATGTGGGGGGGGAACAGATAAAAGAAATGGTGGCATTTTCGTTTGTTGGTTTGGAGCCATTGGGTAAAATAGATAGTATGCCGGCGTGAGTGAACTTACAGTGTGGAAACTGAAGGTTTCTTAAAGTTTGTAAATTTCCGATAATTCATTCAGTCCCCTTACGGCTGTATCAAACTTCACAATAAGATAGGCTTCGCGTTTAGAGAGTTTCTGATCCAAGTCACCGCCACGTGGATATTTTTCTACGCGGGAAATGACAGTCCACTTAAGGTCATTCATGTGGTGTTTACTCCGAATCCAATGGTTGACCAAGGGTGCATTGTCCACTTGGTTTTTTATTCTCGATTTGTGTTGGGCAATTCGCTGGCGGATTTCTTGATTCGTCTTGCCGATGTATAATAGTCCACAAGGGCAAAGCACTCCATACACTACGAACTTTGACTTACAGTTACTGAAAGTCTCATGTTTCCAGGAGACCCCGTTGTGTTGAAATAACGATCCCTCTATGGTCAATTCACAACACACGCATGTACCACATTTGTGGTGGCCTACGATGGGAGCCAGTCCCATCATTCGTCTTAAGGATGGTTGTTCTTCTTTTTTCATGGCTGCTCTTACCACATAATTTGCAATACTGCTGTCTTTTTTTAACGCAAACAGCGGTGGAGCATTTAGACTTTCATCCAGGTTTTTTACTAAATGCCAGTTTTGACCGATGATTTTTTTGAGGTTGTTGGCATTTGGGCAGTATGTAGTTACACAGACCTGTCGTTTCAGCTTTGGTTTTGTTTTTTGTTCAAGAAGACTTTCTCTGGGTATCCATCTAACCCTTTTCATTGATTTGCGGACCAGCTTTTTCGGGTAACCGCGGTCACACAATTTTGACACCAGATTTTCAGAGTGAAATTTGTAATCTTCAATGGAGGAGCAATTTCTACGAATACGCAGAAATTGGCCAAATGGCAAATTTTCTTTCAGGCTCCTCGGGTGATTGCTAGAGAACAGTAATGCTTTATTGCGATCGGTGGGCTTGGTGAATAGTGATGTTGCCAATTTGCCATTACTTGGGAAGACTTCCAGATCTAGGAACGAAATTTTAGTCGCTGAGTGTGTTATGCTGAATTGTATGTCCATCGTTCTAGTATTGAGCCAATTGAAGAATGATGTTAAGTTCTCTTCACCGCCAGTCCAAATCATAAAGACATCATCTATGAAGCGCCACCATGTCGCTATGTATTCACTGAAAGGATTATTATTATGGACATAGGTGTCTTCGTAGAGTGACATAAAGAGAACCGCCAGCTCTGGGGCGAAAGGACACCCCATAGCGACTCCTTTGACTTGGAGATAGAATTCATTTCCAAAACAGAAATAATTTTTCTTTAAAGCAAAAGTCGCCAAGTCAACTAAAAATTTAGTGGCCACCTGGACTGGTCTTGGTCTTGAATCCAGAAAATATGTCAAAACGGCTACAGCTTCATCTTGAGGTATTTGTGTGTAAAATTGTGTCACATCAAGGGTGACTGGCAGATCTTTGTCCTTTGTGAATTTAGACATCTCCAATTTATTAATAAAATCAGTCGTATCTTGTAGATATGAAGAAACACGGTCCATAAATTGTTTTAAGAAGCAATCCACGTATTTTGCTATTGGCTCAAGGAGTGAGTCGCATCCTGCCACAATCGGCCTACCTGGAGGCTTGGTCGGATCTTTATGGACCTTTGGAAGGACATAGAACATGGGTACCTTAGGATGTTTGTTTTGTAGATATTCCAGTTCTTTTGGGCCTAAAAACCTTCCTCGAATCCTTCCTTTAGTATTGGAAATAAGAGATTTTGGAATTCTATTGTGGGATCCTTTCCAATTTTGCGATAGCAAGTTTTATCATCTAACTGCCTCTTAACTTCAGCTATATAGTCGTGGGTATCCCAAATGACAATTGAGCCGCCCTTGTCGGCTTGTTTGATTGTTACTGTATTGTCATTGCGTAAAGTTGTTAAAGCATTAGTTTCTTCTTTCGAAGTGTTGAATTTTATGAACTTTTTTTGTTTCTCCATCTCAGAGATGGCTGAAAGGACAGTCCTTTCAAAAGTTATGATTTCCTTGGGTACTTTGTTACCCGGAGGACAAAAGGTAGATTTTTTACGAAGACCTGTTAATTCCGATGGCATTGGGGTTGGATTATTTGAAAAAAACATAGTGAGGCGTAGTTTCCTGCAGAACTCTATGAATTCAGTCTTCATTTTCAGATCCCGCAATAAGTTCATTACATTTTCGGACACATCGTCCTCTGGTGAGGACAGTGATAACAGTAGCAACAGACCCAATAGGAACCGAAAATGGAACCAGACACAGCAGCCTCAGACACAGGCATCGAACTCTTTTTTAGGGAGAGGCCAAGCGAGCTCAAGAGGAAAACAAAGATACAATCAACCATGGGAGATGACCACCCGCCGCCAACATTACAAAAATTAGCGGTATCCCCAATCTTTAACCTCTCAAACAGAATCCTAACTGCGGCAGAAGAAAGTATTTTATCTAAAGGACTATCTTTTGTTCCATCTAAACGAACCGATTTCGTAAAAATGAAGACTGAATTCATAGAGTTCTGCAGGAAACTACGCCTCACTATGTTTTTTTCAAATAATCCAACCCCAATGCCATCGGAATTAACGGGTCTTCGTAAAAAATCTACCTTTTGTCCTCCGGGTAACAAAGTACCCAAGGAAATCATAACTTTTGAAAGGACTGTCCTTTCAGCCATCTCTGAGATGGAGAAACAAAAAAAGTTCATAAAATTCAACACTTCGAAAGAAGAAACTAATGCTTTAACAACTTTACGCAATGACAATACAGTAACAATCAAACAAGCCGACGAGGGCGGCTCAATTGTCATTTGGGATACCCACGACTATATAGCTGAAGTTAAGAGGCAGTTAGATGATCAAACTTGCTATCGCAAAATTGGAAAGGATCCCACAATAGAATTCCAAAATCTCTTATTTCCAATACTAAAGGAAGGATTCGAGGAAGGTTTTTTAGGCCCAAAAGAACTGGAATATCTACAAAACAAACATCCTAAGGTACCCATGTTCTATGTCCTTCCAAAGGTCCATAAAGATCCGACCAAGCCTCCAGGTAGGCAGATTGTGGCAGGATGCGACTCACTCCTTGAGCCAATAGCAAAATACGTGGATTGCTTCTTAAAACAATTTATGGACCGTGTTTCTTCATATCTACAAGATACGACTGATTTTATTAATAAATTGGAGATGTCTAAATTCACAAAGGACAAAGATCTGCTAGTCACCCTTGATGTGACACAATTATACACACAAATACCTCAAGATGAAGCTGTAGCCGTTTTGACATATTTTCTGGATTCAAGACCAAGACCAGTCCAGGTGGCCACTAAATTTTTAGTTGACTTGGCGACTTTTGCTTTAAAGAAAAATTATTTCTGTTTTGGAAATGAATTCTATCTCCAAGTCAAAGGAGTCGCTATGGGGTGTCCTTTCGCCCCAGAGCTGGCGGTTCTCTTTATGTCACTCTACGAAGACACCTATGTCCATAATAATAATCCTTTCAGTGAATACATAGCGACATGGTGGCGCTTCATAGATGATGTCTTTATGATTTGGACTGGCGGTGAAGAGAACTTAACATCATTCTTCAATTGGCTCAATACTAGAACGATGGACATACAATTCAGCATAACACACTCAGCGACTAAAATTTCGTTCCTAGATCTGGAAGTCTTCCCAAGTAATGGCAAATTGGCAACATCACTATTCACCAAGCCCACCGATCGCAATAAAGCATTACTGTTCTCTAGCAATCACCCGAGGAGCCTGAAAGAAAATTTGCCATTTGGCCAATTTCTGCGTATTCGTAGAAATTGCTCCTCCATTGAAGATTACAAATTTCACTCTGAAAATCTGGTGTCAAAATTGTGTGACCGCGGTTACCCGAAAAAGCTGGTCCGCAAATCAATGAAAAGGGTTAGATGGATACCCAGAGAAAGTCTTCTTGAACAAAAAACAAAACCAAAGCTGAAACGACAGGTCTGTGTAACTACATACTGCCCAAATGCCAACAACCTCAAAAAAATCATCGGTCAAAACTGGCATTTAGTAAAAAACCTGGATGAAAGTCTAAATGCTCCACCGCTGTTTGCGTTCAAAAAAGACAGCAGTATTGCAAATTATGTGGTAAGAGCAGCCATGAAAAAAGAAGAACAACCATCCTTAAGACGAATGATGGGACTGGCTCCCATCGTAGGCCACCACAAATGTGGTACATGCGTGTGTTGTGAATTGACCATAGAGGGATCGTTATTTCAACACAACGGGGTCTCGTGGAAACATGAGACTTTCAGTAACTGTAAGTCAAAGTTCGTAGTGTATGGAGTGCTTTGCCCTTGTGGACTATTGTACATCGGCAAGACGAATCAAGAAATCCGCCAGCGAATTGCCCAACACAAATCGAGAATAAAAAACCAAGTGGACAATGCACCCTTGGTCAACCATTGGATTCGGAGTAAACACCACATGAATGACCTTAAGTGGACTGTCATTTCCCGCGAAAAAGATCCACGTGGCGGTGACTTGGATCAGAAACTCTCTAAACGCGAAGCCTATCTTATTGTGAAGTTTAATACAGCCGTAAGGGGACTGAATGAATTATCGGAAATTTACAAACTTTAAGAAACCTTCAGTTTCCCACACTGTAAGTTCACTCACGCCGGCATACTATCTATTTTACCCAATGGCTCCAAACCAACAAACGAAAATGCCACCATTTCTTTTATCTGTTCCCCCCCCACATATGCCTGGTTAAGCTTCATTGTCCTTGTAAGTTATTTCTCAAACTACGAGTTTCCTCAGCCAATAAATGGACTTCCATCAGAATCGACACTATCTATTGATTTCACCTGTAGTACCACCCCTGTCCTCCTACCGCATGGTAACTGAGAGCGCATTTCACCTTTGCGCATGCCCATGCAACCAGCGTCTCAATTGTAAAAGAAGACACTGCATTCCCTAATCACAGGCTCAGCGCATGCGCGAGTAAGCAGCGCCTTCTGAAACGCCGTCGGATTGTGTCAAGCAGTAACGGACTGCCGACTCCGGTAAGCAGACACATGTTTTCTGCTCATCTCCCCTTAAAAAAAACCCGTCTTGAATCTTTTGCCTATTACTTACCCCTTATTTTCGCTTCAGCCTGATTCCAGCAAATTCCCTCAGCGCTGACGGTGCAAACAAAACGAACCCTCTTCAAGAGTGCTCCATCTCTAATCGGGTAAGAGGCTTTTCGTGTTTGCCCTTGAACAAATGCTCGCCCCCTATGCGGTCCAGTTTTAATTAAGTGTTTCCACTTACAGGACAGCCACCCCCCCTCACCATTTACAAGCAAGGACACAAGATCAATCATCCCACAGGTACCCGCCTTACGAGCATTTGCAAATAAACAGTTGCTCATAATGTTTGTGCATATGGCATCTTAGAATACAAAACAAGAGCTGATATATTCTTTCCTGTTTATCTGTTTGTGTCTTTGGATTGATGTCTATAGGTGATTCACTATCTTCCACTTTTCGATCTGCTCCCTTTGGATATATGCTCCTTGTTGGTAAGCGGAGGTCTTCTTGGGCGTTGTAGTGCTCGTTTTGGTTCTGTTTTCAAAGATTTTTTTTTTGAAAAAAACTGTGTACATAGGTTCTTTTCTTTCTTTTCCTTGCAGAGTAATCTGGCCCTGATGAGAATCCCTTCAGAACCATAGGGATTTGAAACGCGTAGGCTCCCCTCTTCTCCAGCATCTGCTTCCATCTGTCCATTGCCTTAGTGTTGATTTGTGGCTACACTTGGTTTTGTGATTTACACACTGATCAATGTTTAGTTACTATAACTCAATGGATTCTAATACAAATTAATGTATGGTGTAAATAATTGTAAATACTTACATTTCCATTCAGCCAGCAGACCGAATACTTAACCTATTGGTTTATTCTTTATCCCATCTAGGTTTAGTATTGTTATTTTGAATGTATGCATGTTTGTGGTATGACTGTGATATGATTGACTGATGATTGTATGGTTGATTTTATTGCCCTGGTTTGTGTCCAACTACTTTCTCCTTTTCATTCTGTATAGAAAAAGTTTCTGTTCTCTGACAGTACAGATTGAAAGTCAAAATTAATGTACTCTTTAAATTCTATGTTTGTATAATAAAACAGCTATTAAATAGCATTTCCCATTTTTTGATCAAGTGACTTTTTATGGTTGAAAAAATATACTAACTAAAATATCAGTATTGGCATTTCTATTTTGTTGTATAGTTTGCAGGCTCAGCCTTACTGATTAGAGCTTACCCCAGTTGTTCTGCGTTGATTTATATCTTGGCGGGACAACCGGTGTCCTGCTACACCAGGAGTTCCAAGTACTCTGTGATGCTGATGGCAGTCCTCCCGCCGTATTTTGATGTTGCGGCTATAGAGAGTCGGCCGCCGCTGCGGCAGTCTTCTCTGCTGGCTAACAGTACTTTGTCGCCGTCAGGTTGGTGAGTTTGCTCTGAGACGATTTAGATGTTCCCGATGTGCTGGCACTGTGTTGGCAGTGGTTTGCTGACAGAGTGAGTTCCTGGTGGAGACCAGTAAGTATAACTTATTTTTGTGCAATTATTTTTGTGACAATGTTTGCATTGTGCAGCATTCCATCCATAATTTTTGACTTTTGCTTTTGCCACCCTAAGTGGGAAGGGTATGCCCAGACTTGGGTCCCGTGCTCACTGCACCACTGGATTCAAGCTAGCCTAGCTGATATGGGGTGATGCCCCAAAATCTGTTCCAGGATGCTTGTTTCTGAGCGAGGGAGGATCTGGCTTGGCAATTTGGGCTGGACTGTTCCCATGAGCAAGAGGGCCAAGACTGATTTGCATATAGCTGGGTCCAAACTAGGGTGGCGGGGTGAGCAAAAAAAATGATGGCTTAAACCCAGATCTTTGTGACTGGGGGTGAATGTTTGCATTGTTCAACATTCTATCCATCATTTGTTCCTTTTGCTTTCATACTGCAGAATAGCACCATACCCCAGCTGATGTCACAACTACTACCGGAGAGGGCTGTCTTGTAGGTAAGTGTAATTATCCTACCTTTGTGTGGGTGATGTCAGGTTGCATGATCTGAAAGTGTGTAACTCATTGTTGCACTTCTGTCTATCTTCTTTCTAGGAGACTCAGCATATCCCAATCGACCATGGTTGTTGGCACTGCTGGGGAATTCTATTACTCCCGGGGAAGTCCACTTCAATGAGGTATATGGATTAACATGGTGACCAGTTGAGTGGGCTTTTGGGCTTCTGATATCCAGGTGCATATGTCTGGATAAGACTGTGGGAGCCCTCCTCTACTCACCTGGGAAGGTGTGTAAGATCACTGCCGTCTTGCTGCATATTCCACAAAATTGACCTGCAATATAACATCCCTTACGTCATAGAGGATGCAGGCCAAGAAGACCCACCGGGTGATGGGCTTGAAAAGCCAAATGGTGATGATTACGGTGGTAAAGAGGAAGGCGCTGCCTTGTATCAAGATCACATTCAAAACTACTTTTCCAGAGTGTAAGTATGCTGTGAGATGTGATGTCTTTGACTATTGCAACTCATGTAGTGATGTTGTGAGAAGGATGTTAATGCTACATACTATAAATATATGGGTCTTGAAATTTCAGGGGAAAGGAATTTGTATTTTAAGTGTAGCTTTGTTGAGTAGTAAATGTTGTCTTGGACTGTGTTCTCTAGGAGTTGACAAAGTGGTGTGTGCCTTGTGTATGGTTTCTTAGCTAATCTCACTGTGTTTGTCTGTTTAAGGTACCTTCACCGTAACATCTTCTTTTGAACATTATAGAGTTGTGACATGAGCAGGTATATGATGCTGGTCAGATGTACAAAGTGGACATGGATTAATCCTGGGAATGTCTGTCACAGAGTTTGGGTGTACAAAACCGGTACCAAAAAGCTTGCACAATGAATGGATAGAAGTTACCTGGCTTCCATTCGACTTGTTCCTTGTGGTGTTTTGGTACTAATGTAATATGTGTGCCATAATGTGATCCAACACAATGTTGTGTTGTATCCAGTTCATGATAGTCTCCCTTCACATTTGCTAAATCCTCATTGTGTATGAACTGTATGTTTCTATTGATGTGTCTCATCATTGTAGGCCAAAGTGCTTGTAGCACATCAGTGACATTTGTTTATGATATTCCACCAGATACAAGCAACACTGGATTGAAATGACCCTGTGGTCAGAAACTGTTCTACTGACATGTGTCTGTTTATTTATTTATTTGATGAAGGATTGTTTTTGTGAGGTAGGCAATATGGCTGTAGATGGTGATCTAGCCATTATTTATTATTGTCTATTGTGGAGGATATTGTTAGATGTATGCCCTCCAATGTTTTGAAAGTCTGCAACTGATTATGTGTTCACTGACACAGGATACCTGAATCATGTCCTTTGCTATATTTCTGACATGTCAGCCTATGATTTGGAGGATGGAATAAAGATGTTAACAGACCAGAAACTTGTATGTATGTGTTGCTGTGACATGGGTCTTGAGTTGGAGATTATTTATATACAACATATCCATGCTTCCAAAAGTCCCTACTTTTAACCGTGCAAAGATCGCATGGTAGTGCATTCACATTGTTATATGTGAGAATTACAACAGGAGGCAATGATTTGGTGACGTGTTTTTAATGAAGTGAACATGGATAAGATCAAGTAATTAACTAACAATTACATAGGGTACTGGTTCCTCTGTGACTGGGGTGGGGATAGCCAGCGCAGAAAAACGGGACTGGGGGGTACAGGATGGAACTGACTGTGCTAGATGAACAGCTGTGGTGGGAGCTGTGGTTGTGGGTACAGTGAGCCCCACTGTTGACGTCTGTCCAGGCTGACCCGAGGGGCCAAAAACGTCATCTACATCCACCTCTGCAGGAGCATTGTCATCACAGAGGGCTTTGTCCTGGGGTGGATAGACCTGTTGAGAAATAGAAATAGACAACATTGTTAATTGTAGAAGTGAAATATCTACACCCATGTTGTTTGTGCCAAAGTAAATATCGACCAAGCATGCAACAAAAAGATAGAAATTAGTAGTGGCATCTATGTTAGTGGAGCTGAAGTTAGTTACTAAACATTTGTAGACATTCAATAGATGTAATAGATTTCATCAGCTCATTAGATGTGCAGATATGTGGCATCTCGGATTCAGGGATAGACATGACATCTCCTAAATTCTGCTACAAACACATGTGTATTTGTACATTTCAAGACCCAGTTGTGTCTAATGCAGGCAAACACCAATCATTTTTGTATATTCAGCATTATTCATCCTATGAGAAGTGCCATGTCAAGAGTCACCTGCTACTGCTAAAGAGCTGAGTTTCCTTCATGGCTCACATACATTAGGGATACACCATTATTATGGTGTCACTCATGCCATCAATAGTTTCAATTGATGTGACCAGGACACATCAAGCAAAGTATTCAGATGAATATCTGAGTTGAGCACTGTCTATACAATGCACAGTCCATGATGAGTGAAGATCTGTAGTAACATGTCAGACAAGTGAGAAGGGGCAAAAGCAGTCTAGCATCTTGGTTTGAGTTGCAGTAACAGGTCCTCATGGTAGTTGTAATCACTTCAATCTCACTTTACCAACACTTGAGAAAGGGTGACCTACTAGATGAGTGAACGTCAATTGTAACATGGCAGACAAGTGAGAAGGGGCAAAATCAGTCCAAAATCTTGGTTAGAGTTGCAGGGACAGGGCCTCATGGTAGTTTTAGTCACTTCAATCCTACTTTACCAACACTTGACAAATGGTTATTGTACCATACCTGTTGGCAACATGAATTTTTGGATGGACCATATGTTTAAATATTCACACATATCATTGGTCCTTGTTAGAACTGGGAGTCTCTAATTGGCAATGGTTTGCACCTTTATCCAAATAGGGACGCTTGCTTCTAGTCAGGGTAAGGGGACTACACTCCTAAAATAACCTCTGCTCAACCCTGTGGCAGCTTGGCACGAGCAGGTAGGCTTATCTCAGAGGCAGTGTGTAAAGAATTTGTGAACACATACAGTAGTAATACAGTGAAAACACTACAGATGGGCACCACATCGGTTTTATAAAAATAAGAATTCTTTATATAGACTTAACACAAGACCCAAACGGCAAAAATCCACAATACAGTTTTAGGAAAATTACTTTTAAATGATAAAAATAGCTTAGTTCAAAGGTGATGGTAAATGCAACACGTTTCTCACAAAGTACCTTTGGATGCATAACACAAGATAAACAAAAGGTTTGCAGGGAGGACGATGCGCTGGTTCCTTGCTTCGGGGGAGGCGATGCATCTGTTCCTCAATGCTTGTGCAAAGTAGGTGATGCGTCAGTTCCTTACCGGAGAGGGGGTGATGCGTTGATCTTGCATTGCGTTCCGTTACGATTTGACAAGATGGTCCTCGATCTGATGCGATGATACAGTGCGATGTGATAAGATGGCGTCTTTGATGCAATGCAACGACGTGAAGATGATGCATGCACGCCCGACGGCGACTCAGGAACTTCTGAACTGTGACAGGCCCTGCCACATGCTTCTCCGGTGATGCAACAGCGACCCTTGTGGTGGCGATACGCTTCTCTGGTGATGCGACGAAAAACAGCTGTGACGGAGACACACTTCTCCGACGATGCGACAGCGACCTCTGCGGCAGCGACACACTTCTCCAGAGATGGGATGTCAACAGATGCGGTGGCGACACGCTTCTTCTCGTTGCGTCGCGCTTCCAGCTCCCAACAATACGCAGACGTCTGCAGACAGAATTCGTAGCAAGGAAATTCAGGGGGGAGCTGGTGGTCAAGTCTTGTATCCTTGAGACTTCAGCAGGAGGCAAGCACAATTCAGGCCCTTTAAAGATTCTTCTTCAAGATGATGAAAGTTCAATAAAAGTTCCTTCTCCTTTATTTGGAAAATAAGTAACCACTGCAGGCCAACCCCAGAACATAGCACAATGGCACAGGGGCAGTCAAATCCTTCAGCTTCCTTGGTTCCTCTCCTTGGCAAAGGTTTGTCTTGATTCCCAGAAGTGATCTAAAGTCTTGGGGTCTGGGCCCCAATATATTTTCTACTAATTGTTTAGTTCTCTGAAGGCAGAGAGTGTCTGTACCTGGCCAAAACCAGTTCTGTCCTCACTGGAGCAGCTTCCTGGCAGGAGGTGGAGACAGCATTCTTGAAAGCAGACCTGGTCTAGGTAGCTGAAAGGAAACTTCCTCCCCTACTCTCTATTCACCCAAGGTCCTATTCAGCCCAGCCCTGACTCATCCGACTGCTGGAGCCCAAGCCCTCTTGTCACTCACAAACTAGACATGCAATAAGCAACCTTGCAGAGGCAGGCTGGATGGTTAGGTAAGAAAATACCTACATTCTGAAAGTGGTATTTTCAAACACAGAATGTAAAAATCACCTTCACTAAAATATGTATTTTAACATTCTGAGATCAGGCATACTAAATTCGTTTTTCTACTATGTTCCCTGAGTCAGTTAGGATTATAAGATGTTAAAATCAAACTGCCTATTCTGGCCAATGGGGACAGGTAGCCTTGCAATAGTGAAAAACAAACTTGACTGTAATTCACTATCAGGACATGCCACACACACCAGGGCATGTCCTACCTGAGGTGCCGCTCATAACTCGGACCTTGCCATACCTGTGGAATAGCTCCTGAACTTTTGTTTGCAGCGCACTCCCTGAGGCAGAGTCGGCTGGTGGGAGCGCTACCGCATTCGGCGGGTAGATCATCTGCTCCCAGCGCGACCGCGCCCAGGTAGCAGTGCTTGGAAAGGGCGTCTTCCTGAACAGCCTAGCGGGGGACTGCGAGGCCCAGAAACCACCTTGCAGCTGGCGCCTCTTCCCCCGGAGGCCACGCCCACCTAATTGGCCTCTCCTTATTACCTTTCGCGACACCCGCTACGCGGGTGGCGCTCATAACTCGGACCTTGCCATACCTGTGGAATAGCTCCTGAACTTTTGTTTGCAGCGCACTCCCTGAGGCAGAGTCGGCTGGTGGGAGCGCTACCGCATTCGGCGGGTAGATCATCTGCTCCCAGCGCGACCGCGCCCAGGTAGCAGTGCTTGGAAAGGGCGTCTTCCTGAACAGCCTAGCGGGGGACTGCGAGGCCCAGAAACCACCTTGCAGCTGGCGCCTCTTCCCCCGGAGGCCACGCCCACCTAATTGGCCTCTCCTTATTACCTTTCGCGACACCCGCTACGCGGGTGCCGCTCATAACTCGGACCTTGCCATACCTGTGGAATAGCTCCTGAACTTTTGTTTGCAGCGCACTCCCTGAGGCAGAGTCGGCTGGTGGGAGCGCTACCGCATTCGGCGGGTAGATCATCTGCTCCCAGCGCGACCGCGCCCAGGTAGCAGTGCTTGGAAAGGGCGTCTTCCTGAACAGCCTAGCGGGGGACTGCGAGGCCCAGAAACCACCTTGCAGCTGGCGCCTCTTCCCCCGGAGGCCACGCCCACCTAATTGGCCTCTCCTTATTACCTTTCGCGACACCCGCTACGCGGGTGCCGCTCATAACTCGGACCTTGCCATACCTGTGGAATAGCTTCTGAACTTTTGTTTGCAGCGCACTCCCTGAGGCAGAGTCGGCTGGTGGGAGCGCTACCGCATTCGGCGGGTAGATCATCTGCTCCCAGCGCGACCGCGCCCAGGTAGCAGTGCTTGGAAAGGGCGTCTTCCTGAACAGCCTAGCGGGGGACTGCGAGGCCCAGAAACCACCTTGCAGCTGGCGCCTCTTCCCCCGGAGGCCACGCCTCACGTCCCTAGAACTATCCCATATAAACAATACATACTCCTCCGCGACTCGGGACGCGCGCGGGTCGGAGCCCGGGGCGAAGACCGGGCAAAGAGCGGGCCGTTTGAGGCCGTTCGAGAACGGGAGAGTCCGGTCCGGCCCACCCCCCTAAGAAATACACTTTGGTCAACCCAACACAGGTATCCATTATCTTCTTGATCTTTTTCCACAACCGGTCAGGCAATATAGTAACCTTCCAAGGTGAACATTCATTGCAAAATGAACACGAGAGCCTCCAAGCAGAAAAAATCTAAGAAAAACGGAATAGGAGAAACTTTACTAGGACCAATGGATGACTTCTTGGCCAAAGCAAATACATTTATTGACCAGAGTATAAGTTTAATCGAGGGTAGAGTTTCTACTGACCTTGCAATTGCACGCCGATCCTCAATGGGACTACTTGCAACTGCAAAAACTCCTGAAGCACAGCCAGCCCCAATCCAAACGGGGGTGACTACAAATAGACTTAGCCTCCCAAATAATGTCGACCTTTCAGCATCCCAATTATCTGTAACCTTCACAGAAAGTGACCTTGAAAAAACCCCTGATATCTTTCCTGATCCTACACCCGAAGAAACAAGGCAAATGAGAGGGAGACGGGAGGGAGCCATAAAGAAACGGAATTCAAAGAAAAACCCAGTTCACATTGCAAATTCCATAGTAATCGAGCACCCAATTTTGGTAAGCGACACAAATCCTTCAGTGCTACCCAATCATACTACTCCCTCAACTAATAACGTGGTAACAATACATCACTTACCACATGACCTTCGAGAATCTTTAATCCCAGACCCTTCAAGTCCACAACACACAGGAAGACAAAGAGAATCAGCAAGACTAATTAAAGAGATAGCCTCCCTCTTAAATTCATACATTCGTCCGTTAGAATCCAGACTCAGTAACATAGAGAGTCAGCTAACAAAAATTACTGGCTCTCTCAAATCTATATCCCCACAACCCTATACTAAACCACCTTCAAACCCATCAACTACTTCCCCTGTACCTAAGAAATCTGCAACTCTACCTCCCCCGCAGTCTAAAAGACAAACCACAATAACCCTCCCAACAAACCCTCCCATTGCACAAAAGTCAACTCCCACGTCCCAAGTCATTCCCCCACAAGCCAGTTCCCAACCAACACCAACAGTAAATACCCCAACTGTAAAAACACCTGCCTCTAAAACTCCTCTTATAACAAACACAAAGCCACCACAAACAAAAGGTGCCCCGAGAGGGACAATCGAACAAACACCTACCTTACATTTGCCACCTGAGGCTTCTCCTTATGTGGTAGTTATGACGGGGGTCCCCGAACTTACAGGCGAGGGGTCGGAACCCAACTGGTCATTAAAGAACAAAGTCCAGTATTGGCTGAATACAAATCGCCCCGTCCCGCCACACTGGAAAAGCAAAATAGCATCAGTTTCCCGGACCCCGTGGGTAGGTTATAAGAAAAAATCCATCCGGGGAGACTGCATAGTAATTACCTTTGAGGACCCCAGTATAGCTGAATATATCTGCTCCGGGGAATATAACAACTCCTTAGGGGGGATTGTAACAAGACCCTTGTCCTATTTCTACCCAAAGAGGTATAATAATAACAACTTTACACGTAACACCAACAACATCTGGAGGAATCCAATCCCGCAGCCATGGGAGTTAGATATTGCCGGCCCAAACTTATCAATGCGATTTAGTGACTCTACCAATCCCTGGTGCCCATCCTATCAGAATTATCATCAGAGAGAAGCACCATGGCAGGTCGTGGGCCCACAAAATAGATCCAGAAACTGGGAGCAGTGGGAGAGACCATCCCACCAATCTTACGGACCCAACTATGGAGATACCAATAATGGGCAACATTGGCTAGGCATCCCGACCATGAACAGGTTCAGCGGCCTGGAAATGGTCGATTGACCAATAATTTCCCCGGAGCCCTCATTAATAACCCTGGCACCTTCCTCTTCTATTCCACCTCCATCACAAATAACCAATGATGTAATAGAATATGCACCCACCCAGCTCTCCGTGATCTTCTGGAACGTGGCCGGTCTCCGAAACAAGATTGAGGACGGCTCGGCAGCCGCATTCTTGAAGGACAATCAAATCATTTGCCTACAAGAGACCTGGGCCACGTCACCCCTTCATCTCGTGGGGTACAGGACATTCATATCTCCCGCCCTCCCCAGTACCTCAGGAAGACCTAAAGGGGGTTTAGTAATTTACATGGCCAACACAATTGCCGACACAAAGATTTTCAAGGTAGATCTCTTTTTGAACTTTCAGATCTCACTCTCACTATAGGAAAAAAACTTCTTATTACAATAATAAATATATACAATAATATGGATGCTAATAACTTTGTGAGTGTCCTTTCTTTAATTCAAGACAAAATAACTGAACACTCTCATACCAAACAGAAAACGGCTAATGCCTACGTAATATGGGGTGGTGATTTCAACCTACATCCTTGCCCCAGTATCGATACCTGTGGAATGATGGACGAGCATGACAATCCTCTAACCCACTTTATCCACTCAGGAGTGGGGCCAGTGATGAATAAAATACTTTCTGATCTGGACTTGCAAATAATAAATCCCGTCCAACAGTCAACCAATAAATTAGAACCAACGTACAGAGGAAGGGGCCATGAGACTACTGTAGACTACGTAATAGCTACAGAAGGCTTGAAAGCTCAAATCAGTACTATCAAAATCCTGGAAAATCATCTCAGCGATCACTCTGCGTTAAGTCTACTTCTCCAAATACATCAACCAAAATCTTTGATGGCAAACATAGCTAACACGCTAACACAGAACAGGATTGAACTGGGTAAAAGTAACGGTTTTACAATTAGATGGGAAAAAGTAGATCCCAATACTCTTACAAAAAGGCTAGTTACTTCTGCATACAAAAACATATTGATCTGCCTTGACCCTCATGCGGAACCGAACCAAATCCTGGAAAACTTTAATGTTATAATAGACCAGGTCAAAAACCTATTAACCAGAACTTCTAACCAAAATAAGAAAAACCACACGGGTTGGTTTAACCGAGACTGCACTAAAGCTCAGACCAACTTGAGGAAGGCTCTTGGTGAATCTAACAGAGACAAAACAAAGATCCAAGATCTTCGACGGGAATACAACACTGCTAGGAAAACAAGGAAAAAAGAACTAAAAATATCCCTGTGGAAGGCCTTGCACGAGAGTGCTCTCTTGAAAGACAGCCAGGCTTTCTGGAAAATAGTTAAATCTCCTTTGTTAACAGATTCCAGCGGTCCAAAACTAGATGTGGCTATTGATGAGTCAACATGGGTGAACCATTTTTCGAAAATTTTCCAACACACACCCAATAGCGAATCACATCACTCTAATAACAATCCAGTCGCCTTTCCTATTTCTCTGGAATTCGATCTACAGGACTTTGAAATGGCACTATCCTCAAGTAAGTCTGGGAAAGCCCCCGGTCCTGATGGGGTCCCAGTTGACCTTTTTAAATTTCTCCCCGACCTTTGGGCTCCAATAATCACGAGAGTTTGTACAGCAACAATGAAACTCGGGCTGTTAGATTCATGGTCATCATCTATAATGGTCCCAATTTTCAAGAAGGGGGATCGACAAGATGTCAAGTGCTACCGTCCAATCTCGCTTCTTGACTCCCTGGGCAAAGTGGTTGGCATAGTCCTCCTTGGAAAGCTGCAACAGTGGGCATGAGACAAAAACATCCTATCGGACCTACAGTTCGGCTTCAGGGAGGGCTTTGGTACCATCGAACAAGCACTAAACCTTAGTTTATTGACATCTAAATACATCCACGCCAAAACAGGTACCATTTTCATGACATATGTGGATTTGTCCTCCGCATTTGACTGTGTCTCACATTCCAAGCTCTGGTCGCTACTGAGTGAAATGGGGGTAGATCCTCCCCTTTTGGACTTCCTAAGGGAGCTTTACAGTGAAGCCACGGCGAGAGTGAGGTATGGGACAAGAGGAGAACTAACAGCACCATTCAGGGTAGAGCGGGGAGTGAGGCAAGGCTGCGTCTTGGCCCCCTTTCTCTTCTCACTCTATACTAACGGCCTTGAAGAGTCTATGTTGAGAGGGGGGAGAGACCTCCCAAGAGTAAAAGCACGCCTGATCCCCGCACTGCTCTACGCGGACGACGCAGTCATTTTAGCTCGAACCCCGAATGAACTGCAGAAATCACTATCTAAATATGCAGATTTTATGGCCGCTCTGGACTTGCATATAAATGTTAAAAAAACTTTTGTGATGGTAGTCGGTGGAACAAGAAAACCTGTTAAGTCCATCTTTCTGAAAGATCAAAAAATCAAAAAAACCTCACAATACCCCTACTTAGGCATCATGATAGATGATGCCCTAAACTGGAAAGCGGCGGTAGAGGCAAGGAGACATCTTTTTAAACGAGCGATATTGGCACTGATGAAATTTTCAAATAAACTCGGAAAAAGATCTCCAGTGGAACTGCTACAGATTTATGCCGCAAAGTGCCAATCCATCGCATTATATGGCGCAGGGATCTGGGGGCATACAAATATTGGCTCCATACAAAAAGAGGAAAATATCTTCATGAGATTCCTTCTATCAACCCCACGAGGTACTTCCACCTTTGCCTCACATGTAGAACTGGGAATCTCATATATTGAGGATCTCATTAAAATCCAACCTCTTATGCTTTGGAGGAGAGTCTGGCTGTCCGAAGAAAACACCCTGACAAAAAGTATCCTACAGGACACCATGGAGTTGGACCATGCCAATAAAATAGCTTGGCTCTCCTATATAAGACATTTCTTTTGTGATCTGGGTCTTGAACAATATTATCACAATCCAGAAAAACTAAAGGAAATATCCAAAAAAGAACTAAAGCAAATTGCATTGAACCACTTGGATTCCCTGAGACTATCTTCGCTGATTACAAAAAAATCTGTTATACACGCAATCATCCTACAGCAATTTCCGAAAATTCAGCCTTATCTGACTCTAGAAATTACCACGTACGAAAAGATGCTCTTAACAAGGTTCAGAATGAACCTATTTTTCAGATTAGTGACATTTCCGGATAAAAATAATTGGAGAACTCAGATGGACCTGTGCCCCTGTGATGATCACTCACAACAGTCCACCATCCATACAATACTTTTTTGCAAGTTTTATTATACTCACCGAAAGACATGGCTTCTTCCTTTATTAAAAAAAATGGGGTTATAGACAATGTCGTCCAGCCCTGCTGGCACTCCAATCGTTGGACTCTGAATGCACTGTGTACCATGTACTAAATTTTTTAAAGTGTATTATGAGACACAGAAACAATTTGTAAAAGCAAAGTACTAACTCATACCTTATGTAAATTGCTGGCAATTTGACCTTTTTACAGTATACTTAATCGTAATTTTTTAACTGAAAGTTTGTACAACTATGTCATCTTTTATGGTTTTGCAACTGCTAAAAAAACCGAATAAAGATTATTATTATTATTATTATGTCCTACCTTTTCCTTTCATTTCACCCTGCATTTGGGCCTACCTTAGGGGTGGCTAGAATGTAGAAAAGGAAACTTGTAGGGATTGGTAAGTGGGTGCACTTACCAAGTCGACATGGCAGTACTAGACTGCACACAGGCTCTGCAATGGCAGGCCTGAGATACAAGCTGCTTCTGTGAGTGGCACAATCAGTGCTGCAAGCCCACTAGGTTCCTTATACATTCACTGGGACATGATTCACTATTGTGTTTGATTTCATGTTAACTGTATTTGTTATTCTTATTGATTATAGAAACAAGAATTGTTTACCACAAACCAATTCCTATGTGTGTTTGGCTGCTCTCTCTCAGATATCATCTGATAACTCGTATCATTTCTATTGTGCATTTTTTCTTATTACTATCAAGTAGTCACTTGTCCGCAGGAGCCGCTGTTTCTTAGTTTATTGCAAGCCCACTAGCAGCATTTGCTATGCAAGCCCTGGGCACACATAGTAGTGTTTTGCTTGACTGGGGATACTGCGATCATAATACGGCACGCTGCCCTGAAAATAGGGGGCATATCAGAGCTCTCTACGCCGTACTAGAATTACAACATCTACATCTGAACCTTTTTATCTTGCAAGCCTATGCCAAATACATGGAGTAGTATTTCAATATATTAGCAAAGACTGATCATAGAATTATTGGAAGGATAAATACGGGTAGAGACCTTCTGCAAGTTACTCCTTTCTAACGACTATCCGATTCATTGGAGTTTGAAATTAAACGCATGTCCCCTAATATCGCTACGCAAATTACGGGTGCTTCTCTTACTAATGGAAGCATTCTCAACTATTTGGACGGACGTTTTTGGATACCTAAGCCTTGAAGAAGTTACCAACGTAACGAAACACGTGTTGGCTATTTCCATCAGTGACAACATAGAGGCTATATGAATAGGACCTCCGTGAAATCATTAACGAAAACAACACTAGTAGCATCTTATTCTATATATTTGGATTGTATTTTTTATTATGAGGGCACCACAAATGGAAATTGAATAATGTCATTAAATTAATTTGTTTTGCATAAATGGACTTGTTAGACTACTTACCTGTGAGCTGTCACATTGTTATTTTCACAATCTAGCTACACTATTCAATGACAGTGACATAAAAACTTGTAGAGTGCCGAGGTAAATCTGTGTTGTTTACACCTGGTGCACTGTACTAGGGTCTGACAAGTAAATCAAATAAGCCAATCATGGAGTCACTAATCCATTACAACAGTTTACAATAGGGAGCCCTTGCACTGTGGCACTGAATAGCTGTGGGACAGTGCCAAAGCATGTAAACCAGCAAAAACATATCAAAAACAGAGGAGACAACAGCGAAAAATGGAAGGGAGACTCACGCCAATGATCAAACACATGTCCCCTCCAGTTGAAATGTGGGATGAACTACCCACCCACTTGGGAGTTCTCTTCGCTATCACGGAAAAATCTGGGCGGACCATCAGCACTGGCGTGTTCTGCACCAGGGCGGTGTTTCACAGTGAAGTCCATCCCCTGTAGGGAAATGGACCACCTCAACAACTTTGGATTCTGACCCCTCATCTGCATCAACCATCTGAGGGTCTTGTGTTCGGTCTGAACTAGGAAGTGAGTCCCAAACAAGTATGGTCTCAACTTCTTCAGTGCCCAGACCACAGCAAATGCCTTAAGCTCTATTGCATTCCACTTCTGTTCCAGTGGAAGTAACATCCTACTGATGAAGGCGACGGGTTGGTCTAGGCCCTCCTCATTCATCTGTGAAAGAACAGACCCCACACCTTGCTCTGAAGCGTCTGTCTGAACAATGAATGGTTTTGAGAAGTTGGGTGCCTGAAGCACGGGTGCTGTGCACATGGCAGTCTTCAGGGCGTCAAAAGCGTTCTGACAGGTGTCAGTCCAGTTCACTTTCTTGGCTGCTTCCTGGAAGTCAGCTCAGTCAATGGTGCAACAATGTTGCCAGACCCCTTGTCAAACCTCCTATAGTACCCTGTGAGTCCTAAAAAGGCTCTCACCTGTGTCAGGGTTTTGGGGGGGTTCCCATGCCAGGATGGTATCAATCTAGGGTTATAGGGGTGCCACCTGGCCGCTTCCTAGCTGATGCCCGAAGTACACCACGGAACCCTGCCCAAACTGGCACTTTCTCTCCTTGATTGTGAGGCCTGCTCTTTGCAGTGCCATCAACACTTCCCAGAGGGGGGGGACATGTTCATCCCAACTGGCACTGAACACTGTAATGTCATCCAGGTAGGTGGCACTGAAATCTTCCAGTCAAGCCAACACCTGGTTAACCAACCTCTGAAATGTGGCAGGGGCATTCTTCTTCCCAAAGAGCATAACCCGGAATTGGTAGTGCCCATCTGGGATGGAGAATGCTGACGTCTCTTTGGCCCCATCAGTTAGGGCAAGCTGCCAGTACCCAGACGTCAAATCAAACATACTGAGGTGCCGTGCAGCCCTTAGCCGATCAATGAGCTCATCAGCTCTGGGGATGGGGTGCGCGTCAGTCTTGGTGACTGAATTGAGTCCTCAGTAGACCACACAGTACCGTAGTTCGGGTCTGGCACCAGGCGAGGCAGCCTTTGGAACCAAGTCCACTGGGCTGGCCCAAGGGCTGTTAGAAGACTCAATCACCCCTAAGGCAAACATCTTGGAGACCTCCTCCTTGATGTAAGCTTTGTGCTTAACAGGAGGACTGTCCCCGGTGTACACATCATGGATGCACCACTAAGTGACACCAGCAACCAGGGAGAACAGATCAGAGAACTGTCCCAAAAGTTGGCGACAGACATTATGCTGCTCAGGGGTCAGGGTGGTAGAGAGGCTTACACCATTCACTCACCCATCTTGCTCTGTTGCAGACAGGAAGTCAGGAAGAGGCTCAGGGGTATATTCACAAGAACGTGTGCTAAACATCACCAAAAAATGCTAATACACCTTTATACATCGCAGCCGACCACAGGAAATTAGCCTTGTGTTAACGTGGAATTCACAACAAGGCAGTACCATGCGATAGTCTGCCTAAACCGCTGCCAATGTCCGCGATATAACCACCTCGACGGAGATAAAAACACAAACCACAACTCAATAAAACGTGCAAAGATCCCATTCGCGATGAGGAAAGCAAGGATAGGCACCGCCAGGCCCGCGTCAAACACGGCAGGAGGGAATAAGCACAACAGAAGCCTGAAAAAAAAAGACAATCCAAACAGAAAATAACAGCCAAGCACAATGAAGAAAACCCAAGCCAGCATACTACCCCACAAGCCCCATTGGCAACAAAACATTATATATGGCAGGCCATCCTGAATAAGGTGAATGCAGCCTGAGAGCGGAGGTGGACAATGGAAGAAAACCAGAACATCCGGAATGATGCGAAACGCACAAAGAATCAGAAACACGCCAACAACAAGAAGGCAGCAATGCACACTGGAGGTTGGAGGCCAGCGCCACACCAGGAGCTGGATGACATGATGAAAATGGTGTCCACCACATCAGTCTGGAGACGGTGGCAGGACTCGGGGACCGGAAACTGCCAAAAACAGACACAACAGCAACAAGGAGAGGAACCAGCAGGGACCAGGGGGACGGGGAGAGATGGGCACAATGGCACATATGTACAATTAGGCAGAGTACAACTGCAGACAAACCATGCCCAAGTAACAACACCAACCAAGAGCACAAGTCACACAACCCGGCAACATCACACCACTGAACAAGCACAGAAGTGAAAACCACACTGCCTTTAAGGGAGAAGGGTGAGCCAAATCAGAGCTGAAGGGACATCTCACACATAATGCAGCACACACCCATAGGAAGCAGAGCCCCCCAACCTCAAACACAAAAGCCTCTAACTACCTTGCGCAAAAACTAGTACTATCCGGAGGGGGTAGATCGTCTAGGAATGCTAACTCCCTCCTCTTGAAACCTCAGATCTTCCGCAAAAAGAGAACATGCCAACGACCCTTCTCTGGCGCTGCACCAAAAATTTGGAACTCGCTTCCATCGGAAATTCGTAGAATCTCTTCCAAGGTTGCTTTCAAATTGGAAGCCAAATGATTCCTCTTGAAAAAATGCTTACCTTAACACGATGGACCCTAATCGCTCTGTAAATACTACAGCATTGGCTACTAATTCTGTTTGTTACAATTCTATTCGCCCCACTTACATCATTATATATCATCACTCCCTTGATGTCATTTTGTCATTAACTAGCCAACTCTACGTCAACCCTGAATTAGATAGGATCTGTTATGTTTGCACTATATGATTTTATGCATATTAGTTTCACCATTTTAGTTTTGTTGTGATCTTTTTCCTTCCTCTCCATCTAACTGTAAAGCACTCTATATAAAAATGTATAAATAAAATAAAATAAACTGAACACAGGACACAAGGGCACCCGCCTGGTGCCGGTAAACGGCCATACGCAACTGGCTAAGCACAAAACAGGGACATGACAATGTACACGTACAAACCCACAGTCCTGATGGGGTAGCAATGCACGTATGGCAGTGACCTGGAGAGTCCGTGACACATACATTGGCAAACAAATTAAGACACAACACAGTCGGAGACAAGTGAAAGAGCAGAAACTTTATCATCAAGTGCGTATCAGTAAGGCCAAGAGAAGTGCCACGATATGCAGACCAATGCAGCAGCATGTCTGAATGAGTAACATAGGAAAGCACCCATTGCCACCTCGGGGGAGTCCATCACCAACACAAGTCAGTGCCAACCTGCGTCGGTTGTCCGTGCATGGATCATGAGCCCAGGCCAATGCAGCCATGTCCACCGTCGTCTTGGGACATGTGACCAGAATCACAACATGCAACCAGGCGTCCGAACACGTGCAATGGGTCACATCCAGTTGTGGATCCAGTTGTGGATGCAGGTACCTTGTCACTCGTCCATGAACACGATTGGAGCTGCGTGGGCCAACATCTCCAATGAGCGATCATCGTCCACCACATCTGACATGTCCTCGACGTAATTCATCAGCTGACCTGGACAGATGTGCTGACTCCAACCACTGGCCCCAATGTGCAACAAAGCCCAATCGGGAAGTGGGTCAATGTTTTCACTGCACAAAAGAACTCATGCAGTCTCCCAGGTTCAGTGTCCAGCCTGCATGCCAAACATCGATGCATGCCATCAACGGGCATCACGATGACACTCCTGGTTGTGGGCCAACAGGGGGTGCACATACACGTTGTAATCCAGGTCAGCTACCATTACATTGGAGAGGCAGACATCCATAGCCATCCCTCGAGGCAATCCAATGTATGTAGAAACCATACATTTTTTTTTTTTTTTTAATGTTCCAGGAAATCCAAAAAAGGAAATCACAGTAAAAAACATTGGTTTATAATAAACTTCAAATGCCTTCCTTTAAAAAAAATGATAACTCCCAATGCCCATAGTACACGTTCATAGAAAAAAACGTAGAAATTAAAATAGAAAACCCATCTGAAAAACAAATTACATTCCCAAACAAACACATACATCACATGTAACTATCAAAATGAAAGTCAATTTAACATTACATAAAGATACTTTGCTAAAATAGTGTACCAAAACCCAAACTACAAACTAGTGAAAAACACTACTATTAATACATGTAAATATACCAAAAACCTCAAACAACACCATAACTAACTTGCAGACCTCCTTCCCTAAACGCCCCATCCTCAAAACCCTTAAAAAATCTGTAAGCAAGGACTTAAATTTTCTGACAATTGACAGCACCATCACCGCACCCTGGTTGCAGGAAAAAAGACTAAAATTTACACAAGTAGATTAAAAAATTGATGATAGCAGTAAGAAACAATGGCCTCTAAATTAAACTAAACAAAGGCTATTTCCCAGTAGATATATACAATTTTAAACGTTGATCTAAAAATAGGTACACAGACATAATATCGACTCCAAAATATCGTTTGGACATAATATCGACTCCAAAATATCGTTTGGAGAAAATATCGACAGGACAGAATATCGACAGCCAAAATATCGTTTTTAAGGTAAGTGAAGTAATATCGTTTTTAAGGTAAGTGAAGTAATATCGTTTTTATTTTTAGGGTTCAGGGTCAGTTTTGGATTTTTGGGTAAAGGAGTATTTTTAGGGTTCAGGGTCAGTTTTGGGTTTTTGGGTAAAGGGGTATTTTTAGGGTTCAGGGTCAGTTTTCAGTTTTTGGGTAAAGGGGTAGTTTTAGGGTTCAGGGTCAGTTTTCAGTTTTTGGGAAAAGGGGTATTTTTAGGGTTCAGGGTCAGTTTTCAGTTTTTGGGTAAAGGGGTATTTTTAGGGTTCAGGGTCAGTTTTCAGTTTTTGGGTAAAGGGGTATTTTTAGGGTTCAGGGTCAGTTTTCAGTTTTTGGGTATTATTTTATTATATTTTATTACTATATATATATGTTTAATAAATATGAAATAAAAAAATATTTATTTAACTTTCATTAATTATTTAATTATTATAAGTTAATTTAAGTAATTTTAAGTATATTTTAGTAATTAATTATTAATACTAATTTAATTTAACACTGTTTTTAGTAAATACGATATTTTTTACAACTATATTTTTGTAAACGATATTTTGCACTCAATATTTTTGTACTTACCTGTTTGTACATACAAACTCGATATTTTTGCTGTAGATAGTTTTTCCTCGATATTTTGGGTAGTCGATATTTTGGTAGTCGATATTCTTTCAGTGATCCCTAAAAATACTGTGTAATTATTTCACTTAGGTAAAATAAATGTTTAACTCTTTTCATGTTTAAAATGTCAGTAATTTCTTTTTATTTTTAAAAAAGTTTATATGTAATACCATTATTATGTTTAATTAAAATTAAATTAAAATGTATTAAAAACATTAATGTAACACAATTATTTAAAAGTTGTAAAATATTAATTTGCGTATCATTAAAACTATTATCATGAAATATACTTCATATTATACAGTTTTAAAACATCTCTCCACCCTCATTCCCTGAAAACCCAGTATCCCACTACTAAAATAAGTATAAAACCATTATTTATTTACATTATTACAACCAAAAATACAAACTTCAACAATTTCATAACTAATAAAGGATATTACTAAAAAGCCAAGCAGAAACATTAACAAACATATACAATCAAGAACACTACAATAAACTATATACTAATTAACACTTACAAATGATGGTACATTCAACAATATTTTCGACATGTATATTATTACGATGGCTGGCTGGTGGACTGACCTCCAAGCATTGTCCCAACTGCTGGATTACAATATATGCGGTTGGAGCGCAGAGGTTGGGGGGAGGACCTCCTCTTCTGACAAGATCCAAGTTGGCCTTCTGGGCCAAGGTCAGAATCCTATACCTACAATCGAGACAATGCCTGTGCAGGCACCATCGTACCGATTAGGATGTACCTTTCAGACTGCCTGGTGGGACTGCCATGAAAAAGCCGGACGGAAACAGACTTTGGGGGCCCCAAGCAGAGCCCCAGTCCCCTGTGGGCCACTGCTGAGTGGTCTGGTGGGCACCTGTAGTGCCCCAAACTCATCCATGCAGCGTGTGCCAGGCATAGAATGCACAGATGTGCACAAAATGCCTTTTTGTGGGCTGCAGCACAAGCCTCAGTGGAAAAAGGCACTTTCCACCGCCTGCACTGCGGACTGATCATAACAGGCTCGGTGGGACCGCCGACTCATTTTTCAGACGGCCCCCTGCCTGATGCGATGGCAGTCGGCAGTCTGATTGACAGCCATCATAATTAGGGCTTAAAAATGATATTTTTACCTTTGATATTAATGTCAACAAGACTTCTGACATCCAGATATTCTTGACATAATATTTTTATATCACAGTATTTTTGGGTGATATTTTATCCAAACACCGATGCTGATCTTAGGTTTTGAAAGAAAATGATTTAAAAATCTTTCCCTTTCTTTCTTCATTCCTGGTTTTCTTTAATACAGGGGTCCTAAACGAGTATCACACTTACTCAATATGGATGCACTGAAGCTGCTGGACCTTTGGAAAGAACCACCATAGGTGGTAAGGAGGTAAGCTGGATTTCAGCTGCTTTCATTTTCCAAGTGTATCTTGCACCTAGTTCCACATGGTTCATGTGTAGTTTCTTTGGGTTTTCTGGTTGTTGAAGCCCCAATCAATTTCTACTCTTTGGGCATCATTGTGATGTCAGACGATCGGATTGCCGTCTGACACCACAGTTGTCCAGGGCCCACCGGACAGGCAGGCAGAAGTCTGACTGCCAAAAACAATGCGCCCTCCAGGCTGGCAGATGGAACATTTCTCTATAGCACTGCAGCTTGTACTGCAGCCCTGGAAAAGGGCCTCAGCGCAATCTGCAGAGTTATAGAGCACTTTGTGCACATTCATGCACCGTTATAGTCAACAAGTGTGGACCTTATTGAAGCTTACTGGAATTTCAAGTCATTGTAGCAATCATAAAAGTCCCCTTTCCTTTGCTGATTGTTTGAGCTTCCTATATTGAATTGAGCAGAAGGAGGAGAATATGATTGATTTCTAATATAATGTAATAATTTTAATGATATGCATTCTAATGGTGTGGAAAAGGTTTTATAAAAAGTAGTACTGTGGATAAGATTTAACTCTCCAATAGCAGTAAATCTGTTAACAATAATTTTCTTCATTTTGAGTTCTGTTTGGGGGAGTGTGAGTGAAGTTATCAGATTTTCGCTAATAGGATAAGCAGGATTTACTCAGCAACAATTATGAGAAACGTTTCATTTATTTAGTTTTATACTTGCTGCTTCACGTGTAACACCAACATGGACTCATTTGGCTTTGTCAATCAATAGCGAGTGAACATTACATACATGTGTGGGAGTAGTCGAAGGCTGGATGCACTATTTATTTTAAAGCAGCTCTAAAGAATATGTTGTAAGCATCTTGTCGTATCTTGGTGCATCTCAAGCATCCCTTGGCAGTTCCACATGATTTGCTTCAGGAACATGAAACACCTTAAGGTTAATTTTGAGAGATCAATCTTGGAGTGATTAATTGGCATCCTATAATTGTTATTAATTTTATGTTAATTTTTAATTTTTAATGTTGGTCTAATGTGATGTTAATCATGTTATTTCATTATTATTGTTCATAGTAAACAGCATATTATGTATGACATGTTCTTATTATTTTTACATGTTTAATTACTCTTTTTTTATTTATTCATGGGCACGACCCTCTAAATCCTCACTCAATTACACTTTTGTTTTCTGATGTTTTTATTATTTGATAGTAACTCAGTTAAATGGAATGCTTCATAAATGTATTTTTTAATTAGTGGTTAAACCTACATCCACACATTCTCTTGGCTGCACTCTTTTACATTTATCTTACCCTTATGCTACATCTTATCCTCCTCTTAACCCTTACCTCCATACCTTGATATTTACCTGAAACATGTTTGCAACACTTAGATCTTAGGTCAGGTGATTAATTGTATTTCACCATATGACCCCCTTGTTTTTAGTGTTTTTAAACATGCCACAGGTACTCGCTTGATAAAGAATACTGTGAGTATACCGCTAGGTATCTTTTGTATTCATCGTTTGCCCCACAAAAAGCAGGACCTATTGTATTGTCCTGAGCACAGTTTTATAAGAACTCCCAGGTTTAGACTATCTTACGTAGGTTGAGTCCACCGGGGTGGCATTGTTCCTACCCCGGTGTGTGAGGTCATCAAATGAAGGTGCATGCCTCTATAGGATGAGGATGATAAGACCTCTAAAAAATCTTTTGATGACCCACAATGAGGAGAACTCAATAAAAACCTAATATGACATAGTTAACTCTTTAAAAAAACATTTCGAAAATGCCACTTTTAGAAAACTGTTATTTTTTTGCCCAAACCATCTATGTCTTTCTACCAGTGCCCTGGCTCACTTTAAACTGAATGGCTCTCCCATTGTGCAATGTGCACTGATTCTAAACATTGAGAGACAAAGGAGGTCACGGTGTGCAGGGCGAGGGTCTTCCTGACAGGATGGCCAGAGAGGAGTTGTGCCATGCCATGACTAAAGTTCAAGGAGCCCTGCCTGTAGCACATATAAATTGACCTGGCGCCAGGAGTGTCTTTGCCTTTGTCACTATGTTGTTTAGAGCCAGCACCAGGGAAAACAGAAGAGCTTACCAGAACTAATTTTGAGGGTAAGCCAGGGAATTCCTCCACACATAGCCAGGCATCCGTTATACACGTGGCACCTTCAGAACCTCTCCTCTTATTAGAACACTTCTGAACATTTGGAAGTTTAGGAGGACTGCCCTGCTGTCTGCAGTAGGAAGATTCAACCTGCTTTCCTTTCAACAAGGCTCCCCAGAAGTGACACCTGGGGTCAGTTGGTTGACCTCGTATTTGAGCTACAGGGACAAAACAAGCTTCTTTAAGCCTCTCTGCAACTGCCCAGCTGGCCATCCCCCAGTGAACCTGCCTAGATCTTCCTGAGACATGCTGATGACCTCTGCTGGAGGGGGACCTGATCCCCAAGGTATGGCCCTCAGGTCCCGGACCCTAGGATGGAATTAGAGTGTACTCCTCCGGAAGAAAAGGCAAAGATACTGTAGCTTTGTTCTCACGACCTAGTAGTGACCTCTTCACACCGAGAATTGACAACCGCCAACAAAAAACTCCACTGGGTATTCTTTTTGTGCAGACAATGATCACCCATGACAAATGCTCTTTATGCCAACACTGACAGTCAGTGTCAACTGCCAAGGCAAAGTTCTAGTGACTACTCGCTCTTCATGCTGTAGCAGTGGCTGCTCATGATACCTGACCTACTCCTCGCACTAACAACGACCTCCTACCGGCCCAGTGCTTACTTGAACAGCAGCTCCTGCATGGACTTGATAAGGTAACTTTTCAGCAGGTCAAACCTGGTCCCTGTATCCATCCCGCACTCCATCCGTGTTTGCATTCCTACATGTGATTATATTGGGTTTTAAAGCAGCATGAGTTCCTTAAAGGAAGCAGTGCTGCTTCAATAATGGGGAGGTGTCACTATTGGTTTGTGAATCAGTTTCTACCTCCATTGAGGTGTGGGTAACTGGTCAATCTTTTGTGACCGCATTTGTGGGCGCAAACCAAACCATTGAGACATACCATTGTGACTCATAAATAAGATGGGACACCTCTTTCCCGTTCCCTCCTAATTACTAAATGGAAACAATAACCATTTTTTTTTTAGCTGGAAAGGCTATTCTGGCTCACAAAATGGGTTTAGTGCATAGAAGCAAGCTGTGAGTGAATGTAAACCCTGTGATTTTGTGAATTGCAGGGTTTAAAATCATAAATGGCTTTGTACATCTAACCCTTAAATACCTATGTAAACACAATTAAGCACACAATCAAAGTACAATAACTGGGATGGTTCAATTAACTGCAACTATGAGTGTAGCCAGTATGTATTTTCCATAATTGGCTTTCCGCAATACTAAACGTTGGCAGCATTTTCTCAACAGGTCTCTTCCGGTTAATCTAGCTGTGATAAGAGTTAACGTAACTATTTCTTTTAACTGCAGCTCAGCTTTTAAAAGCTGTAAGGTGAATCAACCTACAGTTATATTTGAGCAACTTGGGACTTTTTTTTCAATATGACTGGGTTTGCAACAAGAAACTGCAAACATGAATACATAAATATTCCCTCAACATTTTGCTTAAAATGTATCTAAATTCATACATTAACTCTTGATTTAAAAATTACAAAACAGTGCTAAGAGTTTTAATGATGGTAGATACTAATTTCACAGTCAATATATCTGTTAAATAAGAATTTAGAGAAAAACAAAGGGCCTCGTTTATGAAAAGTGACGCATCGCTGCGTGAAAACAGCGATGCGTCACTTTTCACTGCGCTCTCCCTGCGACATGATTGTTGCGTCATATTTATAATATGACGCATCATGTCGCAAGGAGTTACAGATACGTCAGCATTTCTGACGTATCTGTAGGCGCAAAAGTGACGCATTGCTGGAGTGTGTCACAAAAGTGACGCAACTCCAGCAATGCTTCCTTTCACATGGGGAAAGCCCCATGTGAAAGGGCTTGCGTCAGTCTTACGCCTGCAAGATTTTGACGCAACAGCATCCTAAAAGTGACGCAGTGAAATCTCATAGATTTCACTGCGTCACTATTACGAGGCTTTTTGCGGGTGAACGCCCCCCCTGCATACATTATACCTGACGCAGGTATAATGTAGCGCAGAGGTTTACAAAGTGACGCATCTGCTTAGATGCGTCACTTTGTAAATTGTGCGCATCAGGAGGCATGTTTTACGCCGCTGATGCGTCACAAAAAGTGACGCATCCAAAGCGCAAAACTCACGCAAGGCCTCATAAATGAGGCCCCAAACCTTTAACCTCATGCAGGAAGATCTGTTAATGAATATCCACAATATAATAACATGTTAGTGGGCAGACGCATTTTGATAATTGTAGACAGTCAATGAATCTAGGCCATGCTAAGTGGAAGTAATTGTGAGGATGCATCTGTAATATGATATTAAATCTCGTGGCAACATCATGGATGTGCTCATGTTTCGTGTCAACTTCCTCAGGTTGTACGCTATCTTTGTGCTTGCTCACTGATCCTCATTACTGCAAATGAAAAGGCGGCATGATCTATGATGGACTCAGAAGTATGAGCTTTCTGTTTGTCAAGTCTAAGCCCTTGCATGTCCACTAAATTGAACTCGCCACCACCGAGTACTGTTTATTAGATTACTATCCTGTAGAACCCCGAAACTAAAATTGTGTTACAATGGTTTATGTATGTGCCAGTATCTTCTGTAAATGACAAAAATGTAATTCCTATATAATATATAACATATACATCACCTGATTCCTGTCCGAGCGGCAAAAGCTAAAGTATTTTCTGGTCACTAAAATGGTGAAATAAAGCCACGTGGTTCAACTATACAACTTGTGAGCAACATTTCTATCATGGAATGGGGTGACATACATTATATATTACATTTTGAGGTCTGCCATATAGAGACAACATTGATATGCACAGTCCCAACTACATATTCTGTTAGATGTGTGTGATCCAGTAGGTCAGCCTTGAATTTTGAAATATGTTTTTTTTTTTAAACTCTGTTTATTGATTTTTCAACACAGAACAATACAAGGGTTGGTTTTGCGGTTCAGCGTAGTAGCACCTGGATAATTCAGCATAGACAGTTCATGGCAATTCAACAGCAGAATACAGTGGTAGTCGGTCATCAGAGTGAATACATTGTACGTCAATCAGGGATAGTTTCACAGTGCCATTGTACATTAGGAGAGAGTTATGTTTCAGCTCATCACTAGGGGATGTAAAGGGTAGTATCTAGTGTTTTATGCATATCAACATTGACCAGTGGTAAGTCATGCTATTCGGTAGGACATGCAATCACATATGTAGTAAATGGTCCTAATCTTAAGCCACCTATTGATGGCTCCGCCTGTATAGTTAGACACATCTCACCTGGCTATCAACGCCACTCGGAATCCCACCTCCATCCGGACCCCCATCCCCATCTACCTGGACCAGTAGGTACCCAACTAGAGGACCCCAAATGTCATTAGGCCTGCTGGAAATCGGAAGTAATTCAGCAAAAATTGCGTATTGTTCCTGACAATGGGTCATATCTGCAAGCCAGTCCTTAAACTTTGGGGCCCTACCACGACCCCATCTGCATGCAACTCGCCGTTTTGCAAGAAGCAAAGCAATATCTAAGAATTTCCTGCAGGTCTTAGGGATGTGTGGTGTGTGCCCCAGGAGCATTAGTGATGGATCAGGATTTATGGATTCTCCAACCATTGATTCAAGGGCGCCATGCACCTGCTGCCAGTAGCTTTGAACAAGGGGACACTCCCAGGCAAGATGCAGGAAACCTGCATGTTCCGCGCGGCAGCTTTCACTTTTATCGTCATTGCACAAGGGGAACTTGTATTTATTTACCGGAGTGTAGTACAGTCTTTGTAAGAACTTGTAGTGGAGCATCTTGAGCCTACTACTGGCCGATATCCGAGACAAATTTTGAAATATGTTAGCATTCATTCATTTGTATTGCTTAAAATAAAATGCTCGTTTACTTAGAACATTAAAGGCTAGGTTAGTTGGAGTCACATGGAAAGGGCACTTATAAAGTGGTACCCTTATACAATTTTCAATTTGGGGTTTTGCAGAATAGTGATACCTAATGAAGCTAATAGACACAATAACACATCTATAGGTACTAGAGGGATAGCTAGCTGTGGCTCATGCAGGTAAGAGCGGTGAGGCGGTGGGGCCAGGTGGGGCCAGGTGGGATTTTGATTGATGACAATGATGGAAAATTAATTATTTTAGCTACTATTCTAAGAAAGATAAGGCATTTGATACCTTCTGTCTCATGCCTAATTACTGCCCTGATACATTCCACAATTTGATATGTAGGTTGTTTACCACTAAAGTATCCAATAATGAAGTTTTTTAGGTCTCTACTATTATATCCCGCAGGGATAAATAGACGAGAGTATAGTGGGCAAACCAAGCTCTGAAACCATCGCGGATTGCGTCCAGTTTATGTGGTGCACTCGTGCGGAATGCACGTCCACATCAAGCCCATCAGCCTCCCTCCCACAGGCATCTGAAGCTTCCCCAGTGTGTGCTCGGCCTCAGGCATTCAAGCGTGAAGCTTTCCCAGCGCGCGCTCGGCCTCACTTCTCCTCCCCCCTAATTCACCCCTGCTGTTGCTGCCCACGGCCGTATTTCACTTTAGCTCTAGCTCATTATGCTGAGAGCTTCACTTCAAAGGAATGCGCCCACTGCACCCGCAATGCCGAGAGCATTTCCCGGCCACTTTTAATTTCATTTTGCGGCCGTTTTATCTAAGTGCGTCACTCCCACCATCAATGCATTTTCACACTTTCTCCCTCTCGCTCCGAGCTCTCAGTCTGTCTAATTCTATGTCTATATTTCTCCAGGGGACGTCTGTATTTCCTCTCACCAGCTTCATCTAGATACCCGGCTGTGTGCCTCACTTTCTACAGCGTCTATCAGTTTATTTGTCTTCTCTTTCTTGTCCATGTCATCTCTACTTCCTTTCCCCTCTCTCTCTTCTTTTATACAACCCTTGCTTGACCGCCCTGATGCGCCAACACTTTCTTCCTCCCTCCCCCTCAGCCCCTCTGCTCTGCCCTTTCGCCCTTTTACCCTCCCTTCTCCCTCCAGCCCTCCACAGGCGTGAGCTCTCTCTCAGAGCCGTTCCAAAGACGTGCTAACGGCATTAGCAGCCCCTCCAGCTGGTCACTGTGCTGCAGTTCTGGGAGCACTCCACGGGGCTCAAGAGACCTCTGCGCAGCCAGTAATTGAGACGTCGATTCAGCACTTACTTTTCAAATCAGAGCATTTTCTCTTACTTTTCACGGATACAGCTGGCCCTTGATGTGCTCGTAGTGATGTGAGCATCGCTTCCACATTAAATCGATTATCTGAGACTCTACATTTGCCTACATTAAACACAAATCGTTAAACTGCTTCTCAGCCCTAACGGTCTGTGAACCCTGTGCATTGGGTGAAATTAGGCCAACTGTTCTCTGTTACCTCTGTTGAGTTTTCCTCTCTTTATCTAAGTGCGTCACTTCCACCATCAATGCATTTTCACACTTTCTCCTTCTCGCTCCGAGCTCTCAGTCTGTCTAATTCTATGTCTATATTTCTCCAGGGGACGTCTGCACTTCCTCTCACCGGCTTCATCTAGATACCCGGCTGTGCGCCTCACTTTCTATTAGCGTCTATTACTTTATTTGTCTTCTCTTTCTTGTCCATGTCATCTCTACTTCCTTTCCCCTCTCTCTCTTCTTTTATACAACCCTTGCTTGACCGCCCTGATGCGCCAACACTTTCTTCCTACCTCCCCCTCAGCCTCTATGCTCTGCCCTTTCGCCCTTTCACCCTCCCTTCTCCCTCCAGCCCTCCACAGGCACGAGCTCTCTCTCAGAGCCGTTCCAAAGACGTGCTAACGGCATTAGCCAGTCAGTCAATTAGGCTTTATTTCGATATGGTGCATATCTTAAAAAGCATTACAAAAAGATAAAAACAGTTAAAAAGCCAATGGATACATAGAAGGTATACAATTCATATTACAAATAGCACAAATAAATTACATAAGAACAGACTAAAAATACATATTAAACAAGGTGCAAAAGCCTAATAGATCTAATACGCCATGCCCAACTTAAAAATTTCGCCAATCCACATGCAAAAAGGGGCCGCGGGTCTGTTTTCAAGATTCGTAGGGCCTCCTTGTGGGATCTAGTCCTAAGCTCTCTACAGAGTGGCTTCAACCATCTGCGGCGAGGAGCTGCATAGGCCGGGCATTCAAACAACAGGTGGGGGACTGACTCTATCCTAGTCTCTCAGAAGGGCAGAAGGGAATTGTCTGTGCCGGGACCTTCCACCTGGAGGTCAGATTCCCAACTGGAAGTAGCCCTATCCTAAATTTAAAATATAGGGCCCTGTCCCAGGGTTTTAAAATAATATCCAGCTATGGCTCACAGAAGTGCACCTCCTTGACCAAGAGGAAATCCATAGTGGACCTACACAAATTGGCGTTACTATTTCTGCCATCAAACACCCAACTCCAATATAACTTCTTCAAAGCTAACTTGGGCGGGGCATTAGCAGCCCCTCCAGCTGGTCACTGTGCTGCAGTTCTGGGAGCACTCCACGGGGCTCAAGAGACCTCTGCGCAGCCAGTAATTGAGAAGTAGATTATATTTTTAGACTAAAAACTATCAGGATCATCAATCACCTCCCAGGGAAGAGGAGAAATTCTGCTTCTTGTTTTTTGTGCTTCTGACGCCCGTTCAAATTAAACTCTCCTTGTAAATGTTTTCATTTCCACGCCATCTGCGTATCACAACTGTACCAATGTCACGTTGTCTGCATTTCTTTTCCTCTCGCTTGCCTCCTCCCCATTTCACCCATTTCCAGTCTCGGCTTCTCTCTTGTGCCCTCCATCTAGCTACCCTCTCCCTTCCTCCTCTTCCCTATCGTCTTCCTCCCCGCTCCTTCCCCCATCTTTCATGTAATGTAAAAAGAATTTATAAAGCGCAGCTAACACCCAACGGTTTCTTGTCGCTAAAGCAAAAGGAGGCTGACAATCCGAGGGCCAGAAGCGTTAATTATAAGCATTACAAAACAAGTGAGTTTTAAGGAGAGACCTAAAGTGGATGTAGGAGGGGGCTTGTCTCAGGCCTAACGGGAGGGCATTCCAGTGTAATGGGGCAAGGAATGAGAACCTTAGTCCACCCAATTTTTTACGTTTGAAGGTCGGGGTCCGGAGTAAGACCAGGTGGGAGGAGCGAAGATTACGGTAGGGGACGTATGGGTGTAGTAGAGATGAAATGAAAGAAGGGCCTGTGCCTGCAAGGGATTTGAAGGTGATGCACCCCAATTTGAACTTACAACGTTCAGATACCAGGAGCCAGTGAAGGGATTTTAACAGGGGGCGGACATGTTGGTGTTTAGGCTGATGGTAGATAAGCCGTGCCGCCTGGTTTTGTACGAGTTGTAACCTCTTCAGTTGATAGGCCGGAATGCCAACATAGAGCGAGTTGGCATAGTCTATCCTGGAGATGACTAGGGCCAGCAAAACCAGGGTGAGAGCCTCGGTGGTCAAGAAGCGTGCGATCTTTCGGATTTTCCTTAACTGGAAAAAACTAGAGGAGTCCACCACGTTGATCTGGGGCTTCATGGTGAGGTCGTTGCTGACAATGATCCCAAGGCTCTTTACTGAGTTGACAGGGCTGGGGGGAAGGCCCAGCCTCGCAGGCCAGAAGGTGGATTTCCAGGGGTTAGAGACTCCCCCGACAAGCAGTAACTCTGTCTTGTCGGGGTTGAGTTTCAGATGGTTCGCCCCCATCCAGTCACTGATGTGACAGAGGGTGGTTTGGAAGTTGTCGATGGAGTGGTCCGAGGAACTGATATCGAAAACCAACTGAATGTCGTCCGCGTAGTTAAACGCGGTGACACCGCTGACGCGTAAGGACCGAATGAGGGGAGTGAGGTATAAATTGAAAAGAAGGGGAGATAAGGAGGAGCCCTGTGGAACGCCGCAGGTTAGTTCGACCTCATCGGCAGAAAACTGAGAGAGCCGAACCGCTTGGCGGCGATTGCTCAGAAAGGAGCGGACCCAGTCAAGGGCGGTGCCCCGGATGCCAGCCTCTCTGACACGGTCGACCAGGATGTTATGGTCGACCATGTCAAAGGCGGCCGACAAGTCCAGGAGCACCAAGGCCTGACTGGTGTTGGAATCAGCCCCTCTCCGCAACTCCTCCATAACTGAAAGTATAACAGATTCCGTAGAGTGGTTGGGTCGAAATCCAGCTTGTTGAGAATCAAGGAAGTGAGAGTCTTCAATGAAGGTACTCAGGGTGTTAGTAACATGAGACTCAATGACTTTACTGAGGTTGGGGAGGAGGGATATAGGACAGTAGTTACTCATAACCGTGGGGTCTGCCGTGGGTTTCTTCAGAATGGGCACAACCTCTGCTCTTTTAAACGACCAAGGGACTAGGCCAGAAGAGAGAGAGTTGTTCAGCAGCGCCAAAGAGGGGAGGGGTAGGCTGTAAAGTCTCACGGAGAATCAGGGGAGGGCAACAGCCCGTGGGGGATCCGGAGGCGACCTTTTTTAAGAGGGCGAGAAGCTCCGTCTCCGAGATTGGAGGAATCTGTGTCAGCTGCATGGAGTTGGGAGAGAGCAAGGAAGGGTCGAGCTCAGGAGGGTGGGGCGGGGTTAAGGAAAAAATGCTGTTTTTGATATTGGCGATTTTCTCCACAAAAAAGCGATTTAAAGAGTCACAGAGTGCACGAGAGGGAAGGGGTTTAATGGTAACCCTATCTGGGTTTGACAGTTCCTCCACGATGGAGAAAATATCCTTGGTTCTAGTGGAGGAGTCAGCGATTTTTTTGGAGAAATAAGTGGTCTTAGCTTGTAGGAACGCTAATTTGTATTCCTTAAGCAGGGATGTAAATCATATTTTCATGTCGGGGGCGTAGCCGAATCGCCACCGGCGCTCAGCCTGTCTGAGGCCCAATTTCAGGGCTTTGAGGTCCTCCGTGAACCACCTTTGAGCATCATGCAAGCGCTTAATTTTAATCTGTCTGAGTGGAGCCACAGCGTCGCTTGCTGATTCTAGCCAGTGTGTAAGGGCGGAGGCTTGAGTGTCGATAGATCCAAGATAGGGGGGGTGGAGGATCGGAGTAATGTGACAAATTCACTGAGATCGGCCCTGATCCAATTCCGGGCCGAAAGGTTGCCTTCCAGGACTCTGCTAGGGCAGGGAGCGATCGTGAGGGAAAAGGAAATCATAAAATGGTCTGACCATAAGCAAGGTGAGATTGAGAGGGCGGTTGTGTCCAGGTTGAAGGTCCAAATCTGGTCTAGGGTGTGTTCTTTAATGTGAGTTGCTGATTTTATATGAGAGAGGCAGTTCATGCTAACAGGAAGGTCGGAGAATGTAGCAGAACAGGCACTCTCTTTGACGTCAAAAGGCCAATAATTGAAATCTCCTAAGATTAAAAGTTTAGAGTTGTTAATGACAAGTTCGGAGATCATGTCTCCGAACATTGTCGGGAAATTGGGCATGGGCTGAGGGGGACTGTAGACTAGGACGCAGATGAGCGGGGTCACTGGAGAGTCAAGCTTCAGCACGAGATGGTCGACCAAGGGAATACCGACTACAGTCAGGGCGGAGAATCTAATAGGGTTCTTAACAATCGCTGCAACCCCACCTCCTGATTTACCAGAAGGCCTGTTCGCTTGGATGATGTAGTAACCAGTGGGGATTGCAGCAAGAACGTCAGGGGCAGACTCCTCATTGAGCCAGGTTTCTGTTAGTAGTAATATGTCCGGTTTCTCAGAATCTAGCAGGGCAAAGATTTCCAACTGGTGTTTTACCAGTGAGCGTGTATTAAGATAAATTACTTTCAGGTTAGAATTTAGAGGCCTGATAATAGTGGGAAAACTGGAGGCTGGCAGGGAGACTGGGGGTATAGGGGTTTCCATCTCGGGAAAGGTGTCTCTGGCGCAGAGAATCCCCAGTGGCTCAAGACTGGACGGGAGTGCTTGGGGGGTAGGGTGGCAGGAGTGTAGGAGGATCAAATCAGCAGTAGTGTATTTCATAAAACCGGCAGGGGGACATGCCCCATGCCCTGGTCGGCCGCGGACGGGCGCAGACGGGCTTGCCTTACGCGCGCCTTCGGCGCGCTGACGGCGCGCCCGCTGCGCTTCCGAAATATACACATTTTTATAGGGGATGGTGGGGGCGTGGCCTCGTGTGAGTGGGCGTGGCCTGTGGTCAGGTCGGAGGATGGCGCCGAGGAAAGATTTCCCTCGCTGCGCGGCAGCGTTAACCTCCGCTGCGCGGGAGTGACTAAGTGGGAGTAAGTGCCCAGCAAAACAAGAAGCAGGTAAGAATAAGTTTAAAAAAGCGATTCAAGTTCAAAGTTTTTTTTTAAAAGCAACAAACATTAGCTCCCGGCTGTGCCTCAGGAGTGTCAGGGTCCTAGGCTCGGGCTCGTATTCAGTCTGGCTTAAGAAGGTGGGGGGCGTGGCCTCGTGTGAGTGGGCGTGGCCTGTGGTCAGGTCGGAGGATGGCGCCGAGGAAAGATTTCCCTCGCCCGCGGCAGCGTTAACCTCCGCTGCGCGGGAGTGACTAAGTGGGAGTAAGTGCCCAGCAAAACAAGAAGCAGGTAAGAATAAGTTTAAAAAAGCGATTCAAGTTCAAAGTTTTTTTTTAAAAGCAACAAACATTAGCTCCCGCCTGTGCCTCAGGAGTGTCAGGGTCCTAGGCTCGGGCTCGTATTCAGCCCGGCTTAAGAAGGCGGGGGGCGTGGCCTCGTGTGAGTGGCCGTGGCCTGTGGTCAGGTCGGAGGATGGCGCCGAGGAAAGATTTCCCTCGCCCGCGTTAACCTCCGCTGCGCGGGAGTGACTAAGTGGCAGTAAGTGCCCAGCAAAACAAGAAGCAGGTAAGAATAAGTTTAAAAAGGGATTCAAGTTCAAAGTTTTTTTTTTAAAAGCAACAAACATTATCTCCCGGCTGTGCCTCAGGAGTGTCAGGGTCCTAGGATTCCAGTTTGCTTATGTGTGACTTTTCAGTGTTTGAAATGTACTTGTATGTGAAATGTCATTTTCGAATGGGTGCCACTGTGAGTTACAGTTTATCGCAAGTCCAGCTTTGCCTTTGTTGCCAATTTCAGAATAACCTGGGCGACCTAGAAACAGTGGAGTGATTAGGAATGTAGCTGGGTACATTTTTGTTTCCGGTGTAAACGACATAACATGTTGGGTGTTGCATGCTTCCCAGGATAACTTATGAAAATATAAGAAAATCGAGAAAGAACGGTCTGACTACAGTGCCAATTAACTAGGGCACAGCTGTCTGTATGAAGCACTGGTGACAGCAGTTGCTGACTTCTGCCATACAGCTTGCTGCCTTGCTTGCGCTCCTCTTTCCCTCTTTTACCTGTTTCTTCTTTTCTCTATCTACCCCGCGGCCCCTTCTCTCTTTGCCTTGCAGCGTCTTTTTTTTGGTGTGCTTCTGACGCCCGTTCAAATTAAACTCTCCTTGCAAATGTGTTCATTTCCACGCCATCTGCGTATCTCAACTCTCCCATTGTCACGTTGTCTGCATTTCTTATCCTCTCTCTTGCCTCCTCCCCCATTTAACCCATTTCCAGTCTCGGCTACTCTCTTGTGCCCTCCATCTATCTACCCCCTCCCTTCCTCCTCCTCCCTCTCGTCTTCCTTCCCCCACCTGTCTAAACTCTTTCTTCCATAGCTGCCTAGATTCCAGTTTGCTTATGTGTGACTTATGTGCAGCTGCACGCTTTATTTCCGCTTTAAAAGCAGTTTTTATGTGCACAAAAAGACACTTTTCAAGATAATGCTGCAGATGCATTTCACATGTATTTCAAATATGAGCGCGAAAAAAGACAGAACTGTAAAACACACCATGTATAAATCCTGGCAGCCACGTTCTAAGATATTACTACATCAGTTTTGCCTAATAATGTACAACTATTCAGACGTACTGTTTACAAAATGTAGCTTTTAATCTACTTTATGTCACAAATTTTACTTTATTAGCATTGGACTGCCATTGCATGTTGCATTTTTTTAATTCTCTCTACACCCCTCTCTCTCTACACCCCATCTCTCTCTACACCCATCTCTCTCGCTACACCCCTCTTGCTACACCGCTCTCGCTACACCCCCCTCTCGCTACACCCCCCTCTCTCTAAGCCCTCCTCTCTCTACGCCCCCTCTCTCTACGCCCCCCTCTCTCTACACCCCCCTCTCTCTACAGCCCCCTCTCTCTACCCCCCTCTATCTACACCCCTCTCTCTACACCCCTCTCTCTACACCCCTCTCTATACACCCCTCTCTCTCTACACCGCTCTCTCTACACCCCTCTCTCTACACGCCTCTCTCTACACCCCTCTCTCTCACTACACCTCTCTTGCTACACCCCTCTCGCTATACCCCCCTCTCGCTACACCCCCCTCTCTCCAAGCCCCCCTCTCTCTACGCCCCTTCTCTCTACACCCCTCTCTCTACACCCCCCTCTCTCTACACCCCCTCTCTCTTCACCCCCCTCTCTCTACACCCCCTCTCTCTACACCCCTCTCTCCACACCCGTATCTCTCTACACCCCTCTCTCTACACCCCTCTCTACACCCCTCTCTACACCCCTCTCTACATCCCTCTCTACACCCCTCTTTACACCCCTCTCTACACCCCTCTCTCTACACCCCTCTCTTTACACCCCTATCTCTACACCCCTCTCTCTGTACACCCCCTCTCTACACCCCCCTCTCTACACTCCCCTCTCTACGCCCCCCTCTCTACACCCCTCTTTCCACACCCCCCTCTCAACCCCCCCTCTACACCCCTCTCTCTACACCCCTCTCGCTACCCCCCTCTCGCTCCACCCCTCTCGCTACACCCCTCTCGCTACACCCCTCTTGCTACACCCCTCTCTCTACACCCCTCTCTCTACACCCCTCTCTCTCTACACCCCTCTCTCTCTATCGCCCCCTATCTATCTTTCGCCCTCTAACTATCTATCTATCACCCTCACTTTATCGCCCTCACTATATCTATCTGTCTATCTATCGCCCTCACTCTGTCTATCTATCGCCCTCACTCTATTGCCATCACTCTATCGATCGATCGCACGCACTCTATCTATCTATCGCCCTCACGCTATCTATCTATCGCCCTCACTCTATCTATCTATCGCACCACCACAGCATCACTCAGGGGCACCATAACATCACTATGCGCTACCACAGCTTTACTGAACGACACAGCATCACTCGTTGCCATCCCCAACATCACTAAGCGCCACCACAGCATCAATCTGGGCAACCATTCAACAACAACTGGTTCAAATATGTTCTCTCAATGTTTCAAACTTTATTACAAATGTCACAAAAAGATGTTAATATTACACTTCTGTTCTTAGATTTTCCTCCCAGTAAAACACACTGAACATAATCTTCACAAAATTTAATTACAAAAGCTTAAGCTATTGCCATTATACATTACAATAACTTTTATTTAAGTATTAATTATTTTAAAAAATTAAAAACCATTGTTATTTGTAATATCAATACATCTAAGTCGCGTAAATACAAAACATGTTGCATTACAAATGCTATAGGTGTCACATTTTCAAAATTTAAACGTATTGGCATTCTAAATGACAAAGCTATTAATTTTGCTATTTTCAAAACCAACACATAAATAAAAAAATTGTCATTTACAAGACCAATAGCTCAAACGTTCCTAATGCGAGACCTATTGCATTGCAAATGCTTGTTTTAAATAGGACCTGTGGTTGACAAAGATCTTGGTACCGTCCAGTTTACATAAGTAAGAAACAATGAATTGACTAACAGCACTAAGGGCCAGATGTAGGTAGGCTTTTACCGGTCGGTAACGGCCGAATTCGGCCGTGACCGACCGGTAAAAGGAATTTGAGATGTAGGGGGCAAATTATTACAGAATCGGTAAATTTACCGATCGGTAAATTTACCGATTCTGTAAATTACCGAATCGGTATTTTTACCGATTCAGTAATTTTGAGATGTAGGTGGGACTCTACTGAGTCCCACAAGCCTTACAGAATCGGTATTTTACCATCAAATTCAATTTGATGGTAAAATACCGATTCCGGTGTGCATGCACATGTGTGCATGCACATCTATGCCATATGACAGGCAGACCTGCCCTTAGGGCAGGTATGCCTGCCACATGGCACCCGAGCCTCTTTTGGGGGTGCCAGAGGGTGTCAAAGTGACACCCCCTGCACCCTTGTGACATTCGGTATTTACCGATTCGGTAAATACCGAATCAGTAATGCCCATGCATTCCTATGGGCTTCAAAGCCCATAGGAATGAATGGGCATTACCGGTCGGTATATACCGAATCGGTAAATACCGATTTTTACCGATTCGGTAAAAAAACATCTGGATGTACCTACATCTCCCTGCTTCTATTTTACCGATTCATAAATACCGAATCGGTAAAATTCGGTATTTATGAGTCGGTAAAATAGATTTACCTACATCTAGCCCTGAGTCCTTAAAGAGTAATAACAGCAAACAGTAAACAAGCCAATAACGTATGGTGTATATATTTTTTTTAGTTAAAAATGTTTTTATTAAAGTTTGCAAACAGAGGTAGACAGTGGTAAAATAAATAAATATACAGTTAGAGAGGCTGGTTACATTGAGGGGGAGAGGGAAAGGCTGTGCATAAGTTGAGGCATTATACAGCAATTGAAATAGATCACTTATTTGCATATGAATAAATACAGATACAACTGGGCATAAATATCACAGTGAATCGGTAATATCCGAACAGCAAGGGGACATACATACATTTTCATTTTAAAAACTTCACATTTTCGAATGAGTAATACATTAATGATACATATACATATAAAAAAAATGGTACAGCTGATCACACAATGTAACCTAATGAATACACCTTGATGTCTATGAAATACAGAAGATCGTATCCCTGTTTAGACATTCATGCCGCTCAAAACAGATTACATACAGTGTGGGTATACGGTATTATAATTCTAGAAGGTTCCCCGTGTAAACATAAAATTTGCACAGGTGTGAAAAAAAAGTGATTGTCTTACGTGAATGATGGTGTATAGTTGTAATGTTAAAATCTTTCTCTTGAAGTTAACGTTAGAAAAGGTGTCACAAATTCTCAGAAATTAGTACAGTCATAGAAATCTCAGGACACACTACATAGATCGCCATTCTGGCCTTCTTAAATAAAGTCTCTTCCCAACAAAGGCAATTCCCATCAAACCAAGCACCCAAGAAATACATAATCACCTCGCTCCTATAAAGACACAGGGCAGGGAGTCCAGATTACAAAGCTATTCACTGGGACGATCTAAATTATCTCAACAAAGGCTTATCTTTCAATCTAACTGAGAAGCTAACTGAGACTGGTATCCCTTTCTTGTTCTCGTTCTTGTTTGATGACCATTTGCTCCCTTATTCGAGTTATATTATGAGGTCTCAAGCCTTCAAATAGCAAGAGGCAGTTCTCTCAACCATTCCCCAGTCTTTTCCTGAATGGCAGCCTTCAGGATTCGCTCTCTCAGATACGAGGACATAACCGTCAGATGAACAAAAAAACCTCTTCTCCCTTGATAGTCGGTGGGCCTTCATCACCACTTTGAAGCCCCACCCTGACGAAATCTCAAAAGCATTGGCAGAACCTCCGAAATATCCGCTGCAAGTGCCTTGTCAGGGAACTCTGCTTGAATCTCTATAAATTTAATCTGCGTAGCTCTGCATAAGCTCCCAGGGGCTCAGTATTTTTTCCCACCGCTCCATAAGTGCTCAGTAGCTAACTAGTTTCTCCCAAGGGGCCAAGAATTGCACCGTTTTGGCTACGAACCTCATAGTTCCACTCAGTTTCGGATCCTGCTCCATCATATGCCCTCTGGTATTTGCAGCGTCTGTTCTAGCCCCTCTATTTCTGTTCCACTGCTGCAACTCTTTAGAAAATGGTCTCCAGCTTTCTTTCAATGTCTGACTGCCTCCCTGATGGTACCACCCACCTCTTTCAAATGTCTGTTCAAAGCATTGATCGAACACAACAGCATTTGCTCACGTTGTTTTAATGCCGGAAACTTTCCCTGGGAGCCTGTTTTATTAAATCTGATACTCTTGAAACTTTTACCTCTCAAGTTAAAAAAGTCCCCTTTGCTATTCTTTTTTACTGCATAACTTCAACCCAGATGCTGTTTGCAATGTATATCCATCTTTTAATCTTTTAGATAAGTATACTAGGTGAGAAGGTGGCACATCCCACCTACTTGGTTTTACAAAAAGCACCCAGGTGAAGGCCAACGGGTCACAACTCTGAACTTCAAGGGTGGCTGAAGTGTTTTGCAGGCAGCCACCCGTTAAATGCTGGAAAATTATGTATCTCCTACACTTCTCCTCCCCAGAGGCTCTCACCTTCTCACTAGGCACGGTCTACTTCCAGTGAGTCCACTTTCTTCCACAGTGATCCTCGAGGCTCTGCTCCACTGTGTAGCTCTTGTCATCAGAAAAGATCGTACACCACCATCCTTCCTCTCACTCAGGGAATGGCGGTCTCGTAGTTATCAGTTTTGGCTGTTTAGCCTGCAGGTACTGGTGCTATTCTTCCTAATTAGCACAAGGCCTGCCGAAGGACCCTCGATATTTATTGGTGCTGCTATCAGTCTCAGAAAAATCATATAAAAATATACTTTCTCTGTTTCTTGATGCAGCCGCCTGAAACGCAGGAGGAGCTGACCAGCCAGGTTGTGGCCCTATTTGGATGGTTTATACTGTTTTAATACTTTTACAGAAAAGTGAGTTTAAAAATATATGTGTTCATATGTAGTGCTCAGCGCTCCTGGTGATCACCCAGTGAATACAAAATTATAGATTGTGCATATATATAGAAAGAGGTGTTGAAAGATGGACAAAATAATTCAAGATAGTCAAATTTTTAGGGATGCACATTATTGCAATGAACAACCTAAATGTCTACAGTTTTCCCTTAGCCCAACTTTATTTAATGTCTACATGTTCCCACTGGAGGAGGTGGTCGCCCCGTTCGCAGTAAAAACTCATTAGCTACGCCGATGACACCCAATTGGTAGTCTCACTGTCCCAACCTGACCAAGGACCGTCCAACCTTCACACTTGCCTCTCCGAAATCTCTATCTGGATGAATGAATCAGCCCTAAAACTTAATGGGTCCAAGACTGAGATCATGCTTCTTTGACATAAAGGGCCCACCCTTCCCCCGAACCTCTGGCCCACATGCCTGGGAGAGCCCCCGCTCCCAAGGAAGAGATTAAGTCTAGGGATCTGGATAGAAAAGGACCTGTCCTTTAAAACTCAAGCTAAAAAGACAGCTGGGACCTGCTTCGGCCTTCTTAGATCAGTCCGAAAAATTCTGCCACTCCTCCCGCAAACCTCCCGGAAGCTGCTCATCCAAGGACTGATCCTCTCCAGATTGGATTATAGCAAAGACATCTTCCTGGGAGCACCCGAATCCTCCCTCAACAAACTACAACAAATTCAGAATGCCGCAGCCCGGCTTCCCACGAACACCCCGGCCAGAACATCTGCCAAACCAGCTCTGAAACTCTTTCACTGGCTCCCAATAAGAGAAAGGATAAAATGTAAATCCCTTTGTCTGGCACATAAACTTCTACAGGACAAGGGCCCCCCCATCCTTAAAAACCTAATCACGCCCTACAAAGCCTTAAGGCCTCTCCGTTCAGATCATGAACATCTTATCACAGTGCACAGAGTAAAAAAGGCACGAACAGGAGGTCGGCGATTCTCTGTGAACACGGCTAGACTGTGGAACGCCCTACCTCTCAAACTCAGGAGCGAGTCCTGTCATCTCCGCTTCAGAAAACTCTTGAAAACCCACCTTTTCCCTTGAGCTCTCTTTTTTCCTGGTCACCCCCTTCTGCTTCGGCTGTCTTGGTTTAGCGCTGGGATGCTTCCGGGTTACTATGCGCTCTATAAAACCCACATTCATTCATTCATTCATTCAATATCTCATGTGTTGTCCCCAGTCCAATTGCTCATGTGTTCAAACCTTCCAGTTATTTGCAGGGGCATTATGAGGACTGAAGGAACTGTAAGCACAAAAGAGGTTCTGAACTGTGTTCAGGGCATATGTCAAAGAAAAAGTGAGGAACCAGAACCCATGATTTAGAAGAAGGATTTTTATGTGCATAAATCTGGTTCACTTGTCATAACAAGGATCTACAGTGCAGCCATTCATCTAAATTAACTCAATTAAGACAATAATTAATGATGGCACTAATGGGTGAGGTTTTAGTATTCCTCTTGAAGTATGTAGTCCAGATTTATGGAAATAAGTTTGACTTGTTAGCTTCTTCCCTCCCCTGCCCAGTTGTAAAAGTAAGTCTCTCTAAGCCTGAAACGTCTGTATATCTACCCCTCAATGCCGTGCACAAAGACAAGAGGCTACATGCCTATCATCACAAGTCTAGGGTTACGGCAAATGACATCCCCCAAATTTGCTGGAGGTCAGTCCATCCTGGTTGCAATCAGGATTAAGACTTCACACATCGATCTGGGTGTCAGGCATGTGGATTACAGTTAATAAACTCTTGATCTCCCAATAGGTCAATATATAGCAGCACCATCCTCCAATTTACAGTTCTTAGGTGATAAATATCATTGAGATCTGCCAAACACCAAGAGACAGACCACAGCTGCCAATAAAATGTTGTCTCTCTTGATACTTTTTGATGGCACAGTATCTTGGGGGAATTTGGGAACCTTCTCTGTCCTTAAGCCCTGCTATTCCTCAACCTGAGCTCAGCTGAAAAAAGATTATGCCTAGTAGCAAGTAACAGGAATTTTAGACTCAAGAATGCACCCAGCAAGCAACACTCCGAAAAAGCCAGTTGGTTCACTTCCGCCCTCCACAAGCTCCACAAGCCCAGATGCACCTGTAAATGGCTTGAAACTAGATGGTGGAACAACAAAACCGCAGAAGCCCACACAGACTTCAAAGCACACCACCTCCTCCTCAAGATTACAAATAAATTGGCCCACTCAGACAGAGTCAACACCTATGCACACAACAGCAAAGAACTCTTCACCATCGTCAAGGAGTTCACCAAACCCAACAGCGAAACTGCAGTAGTCCCACCCTTCCAAAATCTCTGCAACAAACTCAGCACCTACTTCCACCAAAAGATCAAACAGGTCTACAACAGCTTCAGCATCAAAGACTTGCCAATCACTCTGCCACCACCACATGCAACAATGACGCCCCCAACCTGATCCTGCTCACTGGACCCCACTCATCACTGACGTCATTCTGAGGACCATAAAGAGCATTCACTCTGGAACACCCTCAGATCCCTGCTTACACCACATCTTCCACAGAGCTACCACCTCAATCGCCCAAATTACGCTGCACCATCAACTTCTCCATCAAGACTGCCACCTACCCGATGACTGGACGCAAGCCGAGATCAACCCCCTGCTGAAGAAACCTTCCACCTACCCAACAGATCTCAAGAATTTCAGAACCATTTCCCTGCTCCCCTTCCCAGCCAAGGTATTCGAGAAGGCCATCAACACCCAACTCTCTGAGTACATTGAAGCAAACCATGTCCTGGTCTCCTCTCAATCTGGCTTTTGAAGATACCACAGCACTGAGACCACCTTCCTCACTGCCACTGAAGACATCTGCTCCCTCCTTGACCAGGACGAAACAGCAGCCCTCATCCCCCAGGACCTCTTAGCCCCCAAGAACACCATCTTCCACTGCATCCTAAGCATGAGACTCCACAACGCCGGCATCAGTGAAAAATCACTGGTCTGGATCCGTTCCTTCCTCACCAGTAGAACACAGTGAGTCAGACTATCACCATTCCTCTGAGAAGCCACAGAGATTGGTTGCTGAGTAGCACAGGATCCTCCCTCATCTCACCCTATTCAATGTCTACGTGGCACCATTCGCAGCCATAGTCAGCAACCACGGACTCAACATCATCTCCTACACTGACGACACTCAGCTGACCCTCTCCCTCACCAAAAAGACCAAATTAGCTAGAAACAACTTCCACAACATGATGAAGGCCATCACTACCTGGATGAGAGACAGTTGCCTCACACTGTAGATCTGCAGCCTCCCCACCCCGACCCCCCCCAGTGCCTTGAAATCCTCACAGGTGAGTAGTCGTGCTCGACAAACATTGATTGATTGAGTGTCAGTCAGAAGTCAGTCAGAATATCTTTATTCGACTTATTACAAGTCATACAAAGAAACAAAACAATAAAACCATGGAAAGGGATACACACATGCATGGCCCTACAATTACCTTAAAAATCAACAATACGAATACATATTTATAAATACTATATATAAGATTAAATAGAAAATACATTTTACAATTCATATCAAAAGAAAAACATAACAACTTTAAAAAAGTTTTTAAGGCGAAATTTGGCCCCCCATTTTTACCCTCGCAGCGGCCACTAAGAAGTTAGCAATACAGAAAGTTGTGCGGGGATTTGTCAGGAGCTGTAAGTAGAGCAGCGCCGGGCGCACCTGTGTAAAACCCGCTTCTTTCAGGATGGGGAACAAATATTTTTTCCTCTGCTCATGGTACAAGCTACAAAACATGACAAAATGCATTGTATCCTGCACAGAAAAATGGTCACAACTGCATGGGGGGCTAGGTCTGGCTTCTGCCAGGACTTAAAAGAACCTAAATAAAAATGTAACAGGTTAAACCTGAATTTAGTTAATAAAAACCTGTGATAAGGGACTGTAACAAAACTGAGGTAAGGTGCGAGGGAGGGTACACTCACCAAAAGGTTGTGTGCCCTGACTGCTGGCTTCTGCAGTTCAACTTCCTCGCGGCGCGCTTCCTTCATCTCCCTGAATGACTTTTTTATATGGCCTATGTCCAGAGCCCTGATTTTATCTGGACTTGAGAAGAGTTCTGGGCGACCCAGTTCAGTAAATAATTTAGTTAAATAGGCCAGCCATGGAATACTACTATGTTTATCAAGAGATAAGACATCCTTCAATATTATGTGGTTCAAAGGAAGATCTTCATTCAACCACATTTTCAACCACAGGGTCAGGGGTGCTAAACTCAGTAAATCTGGCAGGTAGGGTAAACCCACCTCTTTATGTATGGAATAAGTCGGGGTTGACTGGGGAATGGAGAGAAGAGATCTTATAAATCTATTTTCTGCCCTTTGAATGGGGTCAAGATTTACATACCCCCACAAAGGGGATCCATATAGTGCAATAGCCACAGGCTTGCACTTATAAATTTTTAAAAGGGCTTCCATGGGCCTTGCTCCGAGTTTACCAGCAAAACCCAAAAGCGCTGAGGCAGATCTAGTGACCGCCAGCCTCTTTGCTCTTATCTGTGGCCCCCATGTTCCATTCTGGTCAAACAGTACACCCAAATAGGGAAATGTGGTTACCTTAACCACCGGGACCCCTCTACAAAAAAATAATTTATGTCTGTTTTTGGAACGCTCACGCCCCATTACCATCGTGTGTGATTTGGATACATTAACCTTAAGGTCCAAATTATCCATAAAGGAGCCAAAGGCGTCCAAGAGGCGCTGCAAACCTACACCGGTGCGGGCGATCAACACGGCGTCATCCGCGTACAGGAGTGCCGGGATATGGACATCTCCTGCACGTGGAACGTCCGCATCCTGTTCTCGTAGGTGTGCCCCCAGGCCATTAATATAGATGGTAAAAAGCATGGGGGCTAAAATGCAGCCTTGCCGAACCCCCTTTAGAGATTTAAAAAGTGGGGTACATCTACCGTTATTTGACACTCGGACGGCTGCAAAAAGCTCCTGATGCATAGTGGCCATGAACGTAACCAAAGCTTCGTCAATACCCATCTCCAAAAGAATTGACCAAAGTTTTGCCCTATTGACGAGGTCAAAGGCCGAGGAGAGGTCCATAAATGCCAAATACACGGAACCCTCCTTGGCCACCGTGTACTTAGAGATGAGTAGATGCAGAATAATACATTGTTCAATGGTCCCTTTTCTCTCCCTAAAACCATATTGCAGGTCAGACAGCCCACCACACCCATCAACGTTCTCCCTCAATCTAGATAAGAGGACTCTACCCAAGATTTTTATAGCTGAGTCCAGGAGGGATATGGGCCTATAAAACGCGGGGTCGTCCCGCTGGCCTTTATTTTTAAAAATAGGGACAATAGTGGATATGGCCCACGAGGCGGGAGCTGGATTACCATTGACTGCATTGAACACATTTGACATAACCTCAGCCCACAGTTTAGGAGAGTACATAAAAAAGTCAGCGGGGACTCCATCGGGGCCAGGTGCCTTGTGTTTGGTAGTAGCCAGGAGTGCTTTTTCCACTTCTTGGGGGTTAAAGATGATGGGATGTACATCCACGTTGAGTAATGGACCCTTTTTAATACCCTCGTCGTCACCCCCATAGACATTTTTGAAGAAAGACAACCATTTTTCGTCTGTGATCACGCAGTCCATGGGTGCATTGCTGTCTTCAGAGAATAGGGGCTGTTTAATAATCTCCCAGAATCTCCTACTATCCTTAAGCACTGCCGCTGACAGGAGATTGTCCCATGTTTCGCGTTTGATGGTGTATTTACGGTTCTTGATGGCTGCCCTATGGGTTTTCCTTAGTCTCGAGATGTCATTGTTATCCCTCGAGACGTTTTTTAGGGCCGCTAACAGTTCTCTGTGGGCTTTCGAGCATACAGAATCAAACCATCGCTTATGTCCTTGTGCTCCCTGGGTTGGTTTTACTAAAAGATCCTTAGAAACCTGGTTGCAGATTGCCTCATAAGCTGCTACTATGTGTTTACCTTGCGTGCCCGGATTTTTACAGAGCTCCACCTGGTCTTTGATTTTAGGAAAGCATTTTTCATAAACATTTTCCGGAATCACTTTAGCCCACTTCACTCGTCGATCTTGGTCAGTGGTCCTCAGGGGATGTGCCGGTTTTGCAATGATTGGTGGCGCCCCCATCTGGGCACCCCAGGCCACTTCGAGTAAAACTGGATTATGGTCGCTGTGGTATGTTGCGAATGTACGATAGGCCATGGTCCGATTTAAAATCCCTGGTGAGACAAAGATGTAATCAATCACTGTACCATTTTGGGCGCCGGTAAAAGTTGGTAATCTCAGGCCGCAGTCAGGTTCGTATAGGTCATAGTTAGCCAATAAATCTTCCAGCTCCTGCCCCTCTGCAGAGTGTTCAAAATGAGGTCCCTGTAAGGCCGCGTCATCGACCTCGTTGTCACCTCTTCCCTTGCAGGCTAAATTACATAAATGAATATTAAAATCGCCTAATAAAATGAACTCAAAAACGAACTCGATATTCTGTGCTGCTGTGTTTAAAATACTGTCCAAACTGGAGATATTGCGACCGCTATAGTCACTGTTCCCTGAATTATAAAAATTGACATATAAAGTCCTGCTTGTTTTGTTAATCACCCTTTCAACCAATAGGATGTTATCAGAGTCAGTGCTGATCTGCCTATAACTTCCTACTAGATCCAGCGAGAACAAGATCACCAAACCACCTTTTGCTCTGCCCGCCCTGCTAGCCACTGCAGGTTTGGTAAAGCAGGTGAACCCATCCCACCAGAGATTGTTGGATGTATCCCAGGTTTCTTGCAAGGCGATGATATGATGCTTAGTAACAAAGCTCAGCCAGGCATGATCCTGACGTTTTGCAATTAGGCCTGCTACATTCCAACTAATGATCTTACAAGTCAGTGGGTGGCCTTAATTCATTTACATCCTCTGTGTCACCTTCAACTGCTAGTTGCAATAATGTACCTTCAATGGTTTCCGCTCGGCCGAGGCTCTGTGTGTCCTCTCCCAACATACTCATGTCTCCAATAGCCACAGTCCGAGTTGAAATCATTTGCTGGATTGAGTGCCCCGGGGAAAAATGCTGAGAAACTGACATATCAAAGAAGACTAGTGTGCATGTGTGTATGTGTGTGTGTTCGTGTGTGTAGCATGGGTGTGTGCTGTGTGTGTATATTCACAAAAGTCGTATATGGTGGCTTAGTGGACAACTGTGTCCACTATAGGTGCCTGTGTTTGACCTCATGGTCACAGGTTCAAATCCTGGTGGGCCCACCCAGCCTTTCAAACTTCTGAGGTCGATAAAATGAGTACCATTGAGCTGGATAACAATAAAAATGTGTAATACCCTTGGGTGAAGTGCACTTTACAAATACATATGTGATGTTAAATACTTGTAAAGTTGTGACTTTGCAGAAACATGTGCACTTACACGGATAGATTGATTTTTCCACCATCTGGTGCATACATGAAACAGTGGAAATTATGGACACATAGCCGATTTCCTCAGTTGTAATTGCACCTATTCTTGAAAATACCATTGTTTTCTATTTCTGCAAATCGGGGTCTGTCATTAGCAGACACTAATGACACTTTTTGTAAACCTAAGTATCAAAGGCTGTATGAGTCAGGACAAACCTAAATTACACTTTGTGATACAGACACTCAAGAACAACTTCCTTAGCTGCTAAAATACGTGTTCAGAGACATATGTGGGCCAAAAGAATCCCAAAATACATAATAATAATAAGGCTTGGAAGTTAAAATTGCATCTGAGTTCTCCAGGGAGGCTGTCCTAGTTCTAGGAGCTTGACAAGAGAAAGTCTCTTGGGGATTTCAAGGAGTGTTAATTTAATGCAGGTGCTTCTCTGAGCTCCAGTGGTGTGGAGTCTGAAACTTTGATAATTAGATAATTATCTAATTATAACAAATAGATAAATAATAATTAACCATTAAATAGATAATGTGTTTTGTTTTAATAAACTGTATTAACTAAGACAGCATGACCTTGTAGACAGCAAGTACGTGAAAATAAACACGTGAAATTCAAGAGCTCCATTGTTTATTAAATGTTCGTTTTGTATCATAAATATATTTATTAAGCTATAAATACACCACCCTGTTGTCATCAACTGCTTCCACTCTACTCCTTATTACTTCCTCTTCCTTCATATAACTATTTACTTACTCATCACCTTTTTAGATCAGTATGGGGCATATTAGCAACAACCTTGTTAAAATTATTGCTGTTTTAGTGGCAGGAAACTACAGCTAAAACGGCGATAATGGACTTGCTAATATGCGTTTTAGAATCCAATAGAAGCCCAGGTTAGTTTCCTGCCGCTAAAAAGGCGATAATTTTAACAAGGTTCTTGCAAATATGACCCCAAACTCCTTAGAATAATAATTCAAATTTTCAAATGTCCTCTAAATAGTTCAATTCGGTATTCGTTCTAAAACCGCTTACTCTATTTTCAAATATCCTCTTGGTTGTAGAATGCTCTTCCTATCAATTCCAACAAACACTGCATCAAATATAGATTTAGAATTCAAGCACTGTATAATTATTCATCGAGAACACATTACGGTTGAGGAAGTTTATGAAAATTAATAATATCAAAGCAAACATCTGTTTTCCTACGCCGATATGCAAAGATGAGTTTTGTTGGGTAAAGAAAAATACTTTCTATTGATTCTGTTCTGGGTAAACAAAAATGAAAAAAGTTAAATATGGTTCTTTGTGCTAGACATAAATAGACAACCATTGAAATATTCAAATGTAAAGAAAGCAATCAATATGCCAGGATTTCAATGTACTTATGGTTTTTTTCACTAGATCAATTCACACGACATTAACATTCACACTACGATAAGGCAGTCAAAGCATTTCCAAGAATATGACTCTGCTTGCTATAGTAATTTAATGATTGAGCCAACTAACTTGCAAGATATGAGCCAGGAAGATGAATCCTCGGCAGTGTTTGTTTATAGCAATCATTATGTTATGGCCGGTATCTGAGTTCTGTATCAGCATCAGCATAGGGACAGAATCAATCACGGTCTGGTTCTTTTGTAATAGTAGTAGCAGAGTAGTAGCTGTTGTAGTAATAGTGAGGGCTCTCTGTGTTGCTGTAGAAGTAATAGTAGTAATAGTGATACCTCTCCATAGTCTTAAGTAGGCAGTGCATTTGTGGTCCTCCTGTAATTCTGAGTATACAGTGAACTATCATAATTCTTATTACAATAGTTACACATGTTGGTAATTCCAGTGACAGAAGCCATATATGTAGGACACTTTTGCAGCTAATTTCCTTTTGTTACATACTCTGATAAAAGGTCTATCGCTGGAAATAAGAACCTGACAATTATGTGGATTAATATAACACAGGGGTGAGGCCAGGAAACATTTAAAAAAAATGTTCAGTGCGATTAGAATGAGCTACACAAATTAGCGTGACTTTGTTAGACAAAGCAAACCTCGCCTAGCTTATTACCTATACCTACATCTAGTAAGTGACGGTCCACATTCCCTATTTGTCATTTGCCTATTTTCAGGTGAAAATATTTTTTTCAGGTTTAGAGCCAGGAACCGACTTTACACACAGAGATGAGAACATATTTCATACCTATTATTGTAGACAGCTGCATACTTTGTATTGCAGTTGGTACAGTCAGACTGTATGTGGCCATGTTTCCTGCTTGGTAGGTCCACTACTAAATGCTGGTTTCAGCGGTTGTATGTGTGTGGACTGGAAATGTGGTACTTAGTCCTAGTTTTTTATTTCTACATTTATAGTACATTTTAATAAGAGTAATCTTTTGAAGGATCAATTTGCTTGTCTTAAGCAACCAAGGCATACAATTTTATATATCAATTTTGAACGCTTCTAAGACATGTGTGCACAGGCAATTAATTGCTTTCTGATTGTTCAGTTCATTTGTATATTTTGTTTTACAATTTATTAAGTACTGCCTTGGCTCAAAGGCATCTAGGTACTGTAAAAGTGTTGTGTAAAAGATAAACAAAACAAAATGGAAGTTTCATAATAAAAATAATATGGTGACAGCCCTAAAATTTGGTACAGCTGCTACGCTGAGAAAAAGTACAAAATATAATGATAAAAACTTGCAAAAGTAAAAGTCAGGATAGTCATGCAAAGATAGTCAAAGTTGTAGGGCTTCACAAACCAGTAAGAGAGGGAATGACATTTTGATGGCAAGAGGGAGAAAGCTCCATAAGCACGGTGCCAGAGAGCGTTTTGCATTGCAGAATTTAGGGATGATCAGGATCAGTAGAGCTGTTGTCCTGGTACTTTGGCTCTACCACTGAATGCAATATTCTTCCCAGATGGGACAGCTCATCAAAGACATATTCCTTGTATGTCGAAAACAAGAATTGGAAGACAATCCTAAATTGCAGTTGCAGTCAGTAATTTGAGACAGGAATAAGAGTGGCATGGTCAAATGTGTGAGCGTTGGTAGCGTAAAGGGCTACAGGCTGAGTCACACCTTTTAAGAAAGAGAGTGAGATGATGCATGGAGTGCACACAATACGTTGTTGAATCCATTTAGCCTTGATGAAACAAGAATGCGGACAGTAGAGCAGAAGTCATCAATAGGTAGCAAAAATTGGATTCTCTTGTAAGGAGTAATACCTAACTGGAGTATGAAGAGACTTTTTATTCATATGTGGCTGAAGTTACAGGAATAATCAATCGTGCTACCGGATATCTAACTAAGGAGAAAAGAGTTGGAGTAATGCCGTTAGTGGACGCATGAGGGGAGAGGGGGAGGTATACACCACCTTAAACCCTCCTGGATAACCCATAACCACTAAAGAGTTGTAAAGACCATAAAGTTCTAGTTAGGAAGCAATTCTTACTTGGATGAGGAGACCTCACTCACTTGGTACAACCAAGACGGACTCAACCTCACCAAGGGGGAGTTCTTAATCAATCAAGAATTGGATAGTATCTGGATCCAAACTAACTACAGAATGCCTTAGTGTATACTGAAGGAAAATAGGAAATTCCTATCTCCACAGAAGAACTAAAAAAAGACCTGGAGAACATAAAAATGAATAAAAAATTAAATGAGACATAGTTATATCATAAACGTACATGAAAACATACTAGCTGTTCATGTCAGTGACAAATCTTACACAGCGCTCTTGTGATGTACTTGCAAATCTACAAGCACACACAACAAGCAACACACATTAGAGGTGGAGAAAAGACTATCTTCATTCGTACACTGGAGTGTCCTATCCTAGCAGTAGCTTACTATAGCTACATGGCCTGTGCGAAGAAAGGGAACTCCTATGGTGACACAATTGTTTCAAGAGAAATATGCTAATTAAATCGAAGCCAAGTAATATGAACACTCATTAAGAGGTAAATTTCCTGGTCATCATAAGTCGTAACGACTTCTGGAAAATGATATGGTTATGAATTAGTCCTGCACTCTTATTGGCTATTTAAAAAAATAGTGTTCTCTCCTTATCCAGGATATTGTATATGTCACAACCTAATAATTATCCCAAGCCTGATCATAGAATGAATCATTGGAGGCAGTGAAAAAGGAGGTTGTAAGAAAATTGATCTAAAAAAATGTCCAAACCATGCACATTACTCACTAGCACCTTTTTCTCGTGTGTGCCCCATGGCTTTCAGACTCCCTGGGGGAAGTACAGAACTGCTCTTTATGTTCCCCCATTTCTGGGTTCTTGAGCCACATTTCACAGCACTCACAGCTCTCTTTGATTGGAATACATACTGACCAGCACCCACTTAACTCTCTTAGCAAATTTGAAGTAGGTACTAGTTTCAGCCAAAAAAGGACGTCTAGTTTGAAGTGGCACTTTACAGTTTTTTCAGTTTATAAACTTTATTTCGATTAAAAAGATAATCAAAAAAGTTATCACAGTCCACAGATAAAAACCGGGTTAACCGTTACAAATTCATGGATGAACAGACTTGGTTGTACGGGGACATAACACTAACAGATTAAAATAATAAATAATAGAGTAAAAACTAAATCTAAAAACCTGCCTGTTACCGCCAGTACTTTACATCATGATTTGGCCAACTCTTATTTCATTTCATTGAAACAATATTCCAATGTCATTAACAGTTCATCAAGGGGAACATATGACTCAACATACAATAGTAAAAGTAATAGAACAAACATGTACAGGGAGTACAGTTACCTAAACCTTCCCCCTGACCACCGAATCACCCACACCTGGCCCAAGAACTTGGCCGTTGCTATCATAATTGGGCCCTCAAGTGCACTTTTCAGTATTCTATACACTTCCCTATAGTCTCTAATTACCAAAGCTAGACAGATTGATTTCAGCCAGCGTCGCCTCGGTGCACTATACGCCGGGCATGCGAAGAAAATGTGTGGTATTGATTCAACTTGTTTGGACAGTATGGGCACCTGCTGGTTAGTTCCACAAGATTTGGCCTCCACCTTGAAATAAAGGCCTTAGTTGGAAAGGAGCCTACTCTGAACTGATGGAACAATTTCCTATCATGCGGAGAAGTGATTATGTCCCAATGCAGTTAAAAATTGGGCTCTTGCTTATTTTCAAGAAAGGTGCTGGTGAAAGTCAAACCAGTGGAGGCTGAAAACCGTCTAAGATTAACCATATCCCAGTAAGCTGCCTTTAGTTTCACTTTACTCGGAAAGGAACTTACTGAAGGCAAGGTCCACAAATGACTCCACCCCAGCTCACAAAAAATTTTCCTTACACAGTTGAACCAAGGAAGTTTCTTGTTGACATCTAGCTTCCTAACTTCATCCAGAGCCAATTGACCAGCTCTGGTGTTACCCAAAGTCTCCTCCAGTATATTGCAAGCCTATATAACGCAACATCTTTAATGGAGCAACACCCCAGATCTAAGTATAAGGGAACCAAGGGGGTAGATTTGAATTTGAATTTAAAATCATTTGTACAGCGCTCGTTTACCAGGCGGTTTCATGGCGCTAGTGGCGGACGATGGGCGGCGGTGACAAGAAGAGTCTATGTCAGGTAGGCTTGCGTGAAGAGGAAGGTTTTAAGGTTCTTCCGGAACAGGAGGTAGGAAGGAGAAGTGCGCAAGGCAGCAGGGAGGGAGTTCCAGAAGGTTGGAGCCAAGACAGCAAAACTGGATCCACCCGCTTTCTGTTTTTTAAAGCGGGGAATAGTAAGAAGGGCCGAATAGGTGGAACGGAGTTCTCTGCCGGGAAGATAGGGCTTAATGGCCGAACAAATGAATTCAGGGGCAGTGCCTGATCTGGCCTGATAGGTGAGGCAGCCAAGCTTGAAGAGGGCGCGCTCTTTTATTGGGAGCCAGTGCAGGGTTTTGAGCAGTGGGGTAGCCCGATGGTATTTGGGCTGGCCAAAGATCAGGCGGGCCGCCTGGTTCTGCACCAGTTGCAGGCGGTGGATTGCGTAGGCCGGGGCCCCATTGTAGACTATGTTCCCATAGTCTATACGGGACAAAACCATGGCCAGCACGATGATTTTTAAAGCGGGGGTGGAAAAGAAACGGGAGACTTTCCTAATTATTCTAAGGGAAAAGAAACAAGAAGAAACTACGGAACTAACCTGTGAATGGACAGTGAGTTGAGAGTTGAGGTAGATCCCCAGGGTTTTCACTTTGGCACGGGGAGTGGGGGGACACCAAGGGAAGGGGGCCAAAAGGAGGGGGACCATGGACTGCAACCACCTCCAGTCAAAACCAGCTCGGTCTTGTCTGGGTTGAGCTTGAGGTGGTTGCAGTTCATCCAATCGTGAATGAACGTCATTACTGTCTGGACGTTCAAAGCAGATGAAGATGAGTGGGATAGATTGAAGATTAGCTGGAGGTCATCCGCGTAATTAAACACGGTGACCTCCAGCTGCTGTAACATAAAAATGAGGGGAAAGATATAAAGGTTAAACAAAAGTGATGAGCCCTGGGGAACCCCGCACTCTACCTTGCGTGAGGCCGCAGCGTAGCCAGCCAGACGTACCGCTTGGCTTCTCCCCGCAAGAAAGGACTCAAGCCATGAAAAGGCCAGGCCTTCTATGCCCGCCGCCCTGACACGATGGAGAAGGATGGAATGGTCCACCGTGTCAAAAGTGGCGGACAGGTCGAGGAGTATCAAGGCTTGCGGAAGGTTGGTGTCAATACCTTCACGCAGTTTGTCCATTACTGAGACGACCACCTTCTCAGTAGAGTGCATGGGGCAAAAACCAGCTTGACAGGGGGAGAGGCAATGATTTGTCTCAATATGTGCGGTTAGGGTAGTGGTGATGTGGGTTTCAAGGACTTTTGCAAGGTAGGGCAGGAGTGAGATGGGACGATAACTGGCAGGAGCCAATGAATCGGCGTCCGTTTTTTTAGGAGTGGTATGACAATCGCCGATTTGTGTGAACTGGGAACAGAGCCGTGTGTGAGTGAATCATTAAGGAGAGTGAGAGGAGGTGTAGGACAGATTGAATAGATTTCTTTAAGGATGCGAGCAGGAGCAAAGTCCAGGGGGGAGCCAGATTTGACCCGATGAAGAAGAGGGAGGAGAGTGTCATTAGTCAGCAGTGGGAAGGTAGTTAACTTAACAGAGGTGATGGGTGGGGACGGGGTGACAAAAGTGGGGGAGGGCAAGGGAATGTTAAGTTTGATTTTGATCACTTTGTCTATGAAGAACTCATTGAGCGAGTCACAGAGGGACTGGGAGGGGGGAGTGGTGGCCATGGTTCTACTGGATGATGAGAGTTCGTGAACGGTGGAGAAAATTTCCTTTGTTTGAGATTCTGCTGTCATTATCCTGTTGGTGTAGTATGCGGTTTTTGCTTCCAGAATGCCTTTTTTGTAGATTTGTAGGGTGAACAGATAGGTTGCCTTTTGCGCAGTGTTGTAGGTGCTTCTCCAAGCCCGCTCGGCCCTTCTTGCGGCTAGTTTCATTTCCTTAAGGTCCGATGAGAACCAGCGGTTTGCTGCGTGGGCCCGTTTAACTGTAAGCTGCCTTAAGGGAGCGAATTCGTCGCCCGCCGTGGTAAGCCAATGATTAATAGCAGCCAACTGGGAAGTAGCTGGGAGACCCGATAAATCAGGGTAGGTTTTAGCCAGGGCTAAGCAGAGAGAGGGCATGTCTGTTTTGCCCCATTTCCGGACCCAGATGTTTTTAGGGAGCGGGGGCTTAACCGTGGGCGCCAGGGCAAGGGAGAACGTGATGATAGAGTGGTCCGACCACGAGCAGGGGGATGTAATGGGGGGTGTGGACGGGACGTTCAGTGACCAGATTTGGTCGAGTGTGTGACCGTGAGTGTGAGTAGGGCTGGAAATCAGTGACCTAAAGTTTAAACTATTCATAAGATTGGTAAATTCCTTGGATTGTGGACTTTCGGCAGGGTCGTTAGGCCAAAAGTTGAGGTCCCCTAAGACCAATACCGAAGAGTTTTTGATTACCAGGGTAGCCAGAAGAGTCTGGATGCTGGAAAGAAACAAGGGGGTGGGTTGGGGAGGGCGGTAAATTAAGACAAAAGTAAGGGGAGCCCGGTGGGAGGTAGAACGAGCTACCAGGTGGTCCACATCAGGGATAGGGGAAGATGGGAGGATTTGAAAGTTAAGATCGGTACGGGTTATTAGGGCCACTCCTCCCCCCGCTTGCCTTCTGGACTATCCGCTCGGATGGCGGAGTATGAGGATGGTAAAGCGGCAAGCACATTGGGCAGGGAGTCGGCCTTGAACCAGGTTTCGGTTAAGAATAAGAGATCTGGTTCATGAGACTCGATGAAGTTGAATAATTCGTATTGGTGGTTGACTGCGGACCTAGTGTTCAGGAGGGCAGCCGAGGTATTAAACAGAGAGGCGGGAGGTCCAGGGGGCCGGGAAGGAGTGGGGCGCGGTGTGAGAGGTAGTGAGGCTAGGTGTGATATAATCCCGGAGGGGAGGTGGGGTGGGGTGAGGTTCCGTGACGATTTGAACCCGTGTTTTTAACATTGTCGCAAATACATAATTTTGGTATCAGTGAACCGCAAATGATCCATTTAGTATATCCTGGTGTTTTTGCTATGCTACGAGCAAGAGCACTCCCGTTATGAACACATTTCTGATCTACCCGTGGCATCCATCTTAGAACAAGGAAGCCATTTTGTATCCCTTGCCCTCACATAGTCAATGGACACGCAATGACCTCTTTTTCATTTAAGGACACGTAGGCTTTAGCCGGCAATTCACCTTGCTAGTGACACGTGCACCTTAGGCCAGCAACGCTATAGCAGCATGACTCGGCAAGAGCTGCCTCCCCAGCCTGAGGCCAGTCCTGCTATACTGGTTCTCGTGTTCGTTGGCCTGTTCATGATTAGACGGCCGAAGCCGGTAACCGTGCCCATTTACGACCCACAAACATCTCTTATCCTACTTTTCTATCTTCTGCACCTGGCTCTGCTCCTTTCCTTCTGGGCCTTTATTAGGGGGAGGTAACGAAATTTACGATGAGGCGGTCCGGGTCTTGAATGAAGAGTTGACATGGGATTATGATGGAATAGTGGGAACCCCTCGTTCGTAATGTTTTGACATCAGATATTGTTGACGATTCCTGTGCAACGCCAAATATTTATTGTTTTAGATACGAAGTTTTTGGAATGTGCTAACATGTAAAGAATTTGCCTGAAGCCCAATATTCAGTATATAAGGAACAACCCTCTTTGTACAAATTGAACAGGCTCCTAGATACTGCCCATGCGTAGTTTCTGTGACTTCTGTGTCCCTGCAGTAATAAACCTTTGGTCTTTGACGCCACCATCGAGAAGCCCGTGTTTCTGTTTGTTTGTGCACCGAGGCAGGTTGAACTCCGGGGTCTTAGGGTGTTATCCCTGACACCTCTGGACGGAACCAAAAAGTCCAGAACTCCAATTGGCGCCCAACGTGGGGCGACGTCATTCGGTACCGGTCCAAAAGCCTGAAGAGTTCGAGAAGCTTCGTGTGAAGATTTCAGAGGGAGGCGCCCCACTTCATCGATCCCGGCATATCGCAAAAGTGGCCCGACGTTCTCTTCCACGAGGGTTCCCGTTCAGACGGCTGCAGTGGTTCGTTGCCTTGACCGTCGCCCTGTCTTGGACCCGAGGTGCAGTCCTTAGTACGGCGAGACGTGACGGGTTTCTCCTTGGTGACGTCTTCAGTGCCTCAGTTAAGTATTAAGTGATTGATAGTTGATTACTTCGTGAGGGTTGTTTCTGTTTCGATAATCCTTTTAGTTCTTGGTTTCGGTTCGGTTTCATAAGATTATCACTTGTTATTCTGGTTACGATAATCATTCAGTTCAGTTCGGGTATCGATACGTTTGTCTGTTCTGGTAGGCCTAAGTTCTTGGTTCGAGTGCGCACCTTTCTTTTGGTTTGTGTTTTGTCTGTTTTGTGTTCCGGGTTATAAAATGGTAAGTCGGAAAAATTGTATGTTGTCTTGTTTTAGTTGCAACAGTGATTCCCAGTTGGAGGACTCGTGTTCGGTTCCTCCGATTGGAACTCCCCTTTATGATCTATATTGCAAATTTGGTGTGGGCCCTATCTCTTATAACGAGGTATGGATCCACTACACAGAGAAAGATGGTGTCCTTAGTTGGCCACTGCATGGTAGTTTCGAACCTCAAGTTCTTGATAATTTAGAAACAAAATTATTCAAGAAGAAAGCCCGGCCGGCAATGTTTGATTCTTTCCGTTATTGGCGAAAAGAATCTAAACAGAGAGAAATTAAAAAGTTGAAGAAAGAACAGAAAGAGCAAGAGTTGACCTTAGAACAGTCTGCTAAGCAGCTGCAACTCAACGAGTCTGAGAAGGCGATGGAGGTGGCCAATAGAGAGCGTAATTTAGCGATAGACAAGTGCTATCCTGCTTTGCCATCGAATACAGCTAAGATAGTAGAGGACCCTGAAAAGGATCCCCTGTTGTCTTACTTGTTACGATCACCCCCACCGTATGCACAGGGTGCTACGGCTCCACCTATACCGAATGTTCAATTACCGGTTGCTGGACAACCTGGTGTTCCTGCTCCTCTGAATCAAGTTCCTGTACCTCCTGTGGTCAATATTAATGTTCCTTCGGCACCCCCTCTTTCAGGGTTGCCGGCTTCTTTACCTATACCTGTATCGCTCACACCTGCTAGTTCACAGGCTGTTTTGCCCGCTACTCCTACTGTTCCTAATCTATCTGTTCCAACTGCTACTCTATTTACTGCTTCTGCTAATATTATGACTCCGCTTTCTGTTCGTCGGAGAATCACTGATTCTGTCTCCAATATTTTATCTCCCTTCTATAAAACTCTGATTAAGACTCCTACCTCTGACTCTGTGCAGAGACGTAGTCAGCTTCCCAGTACTGAAGAAAGAATTCTAGAGGTCGAGGAAGAGGTGCTATGCCTCCACAGACAAGTGATCGCCCTTCTAATTATTTCGACCAACGAAATGGACAATCTGCCCAACAAAATAGGTCTCAACAATATCATGTTGAAGATTACTATGAAGCTAGTGAGGAAGTTCAGCCAAGGGAGTACTAGGACAGCCATGGACAAAGAGAGGGAGTAGTATCAGTTCCAGTAGATCAGAGTGGGCCTTATGTCGCAGTAGCAACATCAGGTATAGTTGAACCGTTTCTGTTGGATACTGGTGCAGCAAAAAGTTCTATCATACATGCGAAACTCCCTGGCGCACCTTTGTCTGGCTCAACAAACGTTTCAGTAGGTTTCTCAGGCGCCCCTGTTCACAACCCTGTTTCTGGTCCTTTGTCTATTTCTGTTGGACCCCGACAATTGAAAGCACCCCTGATTTTGACGACAGGTTGTAATGAAAATCTGCTTGGTTTAGACTTGTTAAAACGCCTATATGCGACATTGTACTGTTCTCCAGAAGGAGTACAGCTTACGTTGGGTAAAATAATAATTTCTCCGATGTACTTGTCGATGGATGCGCTCCCACCAGAGCTGCGTTCACTCCCTGATACTCTTTGGGCGACTGGTCCTAATGATGTAGGTCTTTTAGAAATTCCACCATATGTAGTGACTTTGAAAGCGAATGTAAAATTTCCACGAATTCCACAATACAGAATCTCTAGTGAAGGTGAACGTGCGCTCCTACTGATAGTACAAGATCTGATCAAGAAAGACGTTATAGAAGAAACTAGAGGTAATGTCTGTAATAGTCCTGTACTGCCCATTCTGAAACGAACTGACCCAACAAAACCTCCAGTATATAGGTTTGTAATTGATCTTAGAGAGGTTAATAAAATTGTGATTCCACAGTTTCCTGTGGTTCCAGACATTACTGCATTGTTAACGTTGATTCCTGCTACAGCAACATGGTTTTCGGTTATCGACTTGAAAAATGCCTTTTTCAGCATTCCAATAGCCGAGGAAAGCAGAGATATCTTCGGTTTCTCTCTAGGAGGACGAAGCTTCAGGTTTAAACGCGCTCCACAAGGTTATTGTGAAAGCCCATCCATTTACAGTCAAGCATTAAAAAGCCAATTAGATTCATTTGTACTTCCTCCTGGTTCTGCTTTAGTACAATATGTTGATGATCTTCTAGTGGCTGCCGATGACAAGGAAACTTGCAAAACAGCTACAATTTCCTTATTGCATCACTTATCAAACTTGAATCACAAAGTGTCACCTTCAAAAATGCAATACTGTTGCCAAGAAGTGACCTACCTAGGTCATCTCTTGTCAAAGGAGGGAAGGAAGTTGACCCCAGAGAGAATAAAAGCAATTACACAGATGAATGTTCCTAGCACGCAGAGAGAAGTACGTGCCTTTTTAGGTATTACCTCATATTGTAGGCAATGGATCCCAAATTTTTCTCTTTTGGCAAAACCGTTGGTAGCTTTGACTGGGAAAAATGTTCCGAGTCCAGTGCCATGGTCTGCCGAATGTCAGGAGAGTTTTTCTGAGTTACGAAACGCACTGTGTTCAGCTCCTGTATTGGGTACACCCGATTACAGTAAGCCATTCACTCTCTATGTCCATGAGAGAGAAGGTTGTGCGTTGAGTGTTTTGACACAGAAATTTGGTGATAAACAACGCCCTTGTGCGTATTTTTCATCAACGTTAGATCCGGTAGCTAGAGCGTTGCCTAGTTGCTTGAGAGCTACAGCCTCAGCTGCAGCCTCCATTCGACAATCTGCCGGTTTAGTAATGAACAACATGCTAGTGGTTATGGTTCCTCATGCTGTGGATACACTCATGAACCGAACCAAGACGCAGCACCTTACCAGTGCTAGATTATCAGGTTACGAATTGACACTGCTAGCGAGTCATATTCAGATCAAAAGATGCAATGTATTGAATCCAGCAACATTGTTGCCGACTAGTCAAGAGTCGAGTGATTCCGAACCACACGACTGTTGTTTCAGAACTGAGGAAGAAACAAAAGGACGAATTGATTTAAAAGACACTCCGTTATCAGATCCAGATGGCACGTTGTATGTTGATGGGTCTTGCTTCAAATTGGAGAATGGTGACGTGACTGCTGCCTATGCAGTAACGACCTTGAGTACGATTGTGGAGACTGCGAGAGTGAGTCAGAATTCTGCCCAGGCTGCAGAATTGATCGCGCTAACAAGAGCGTGCGTTTTAGCTAAGGTAAAGAGAGTGAATGTGTTCACAGATAGTCAGTACGCGTTCGGCGTGGCCCATAGTTTGGGCCGTTTGTGGAAAGAGAGAGGTTTCATTACGTCCCATGGGACTAAGATCCAACATGGTCAGCTAGTTAATGACTTGTTGGAATCTCTAACCTTGCCGACTGAAGTTGCGATTGTGAAATGCAGTGCTCATAAAGCAATCACGGATGATGTTGGTCGTGGGAATGCTTTTGCCGATGAGACTGCAAAACAGACAGCTAGAAATATGATGAGTAGAATGTATGTTGCAACGTCTGCAAGATGGATTTCTGAGTCTGGAATGTGTGAGGACACAGTGGAAAGCGTGAAAGAAATTCAGAAAGAGGCGACTGAGGAGGAAAAGCTTGCATGGAAAGAGAGCACGGGTAAATTGGACTCGAGTGGGTGTTGGATTGACTTGTCGGAACAACAGCGTTGGATGTTGCCTGATGCGTATGTGCTTGCAGTAGTAACGATGGCACATGGAGCAGCACACATCAGCTCTAAAGGGATTTGTAAGATGTTGGCTCCAGTTTGGAAGAATGATGGGATTAGTAAGTGTGCAGAGAGAGTGGTGAGAAATTGCATGGTATGCCTGATGCATAATCCTGGCAAGGGAATCCCCACACCTGCTGGTCATTTCGCTCCTCCTTCCTGCCCCTTTGAAGTGATCCAGCTAGACTTCATTCACATGGATCGTTGTAATAATCTAAAGTACGTCCTAGTGGTAGTTTGTGCGTTCTCCAGATGGATCGAAGCATACCCACTGAAGGACAATACTGCTTTGTCCACTGCCAAGATCCTTCTTAAAGAATACTTCCCCAGATTCGGAATGCCTCGGATTGTATGGTCAGATAACGGAAGTGAGTTCGTAGGGAAAGTTATGCAGAGTGTGTGTGCCGGCCTAGGGATTAGACAAAAGTTTCACAGTGCGAATCATCCCCAGTCTGCGGGTTTAGTTGAGGGTTACAATGGCACCCTTAAACTGAAACTTGCTAAGATACAAGCGTCTACGGGTTTGTCCTGGCCAGATGCACTGCCTTTGGCTTTGTTATCAACAAGAGCAACTGTACATTCTAGAGTAGGGCTTAGTCCATATGAAATAATTTTTGGTCGTCCTGCAAATGTTTGGGGGGTACCTAGACCGAAAGAATTTAAGCAGCTGGAATATCCAATGTTAATTGATTACCTTTTCGACTTGACTGCTAAATTGAGCCTTATTCACCAACAGGTTTTCGATGCATTGCCAAAGCCACCGGAGAGTCCAGGTCATCAGCTGAAACCTGGGGATCAAGTAGTCATTAGAAATTTTGCAAGAACGAAAAATCTTCAGCCCAGATTCGTTGGCCCGTTCCAAGTCTTATTGGCGACGAGAACTGCTATTCGAGTGGCCGGACGGAAGAATTGGATCCACACGACACACGTCAAACGTGTGCCTCTGCCACTTCCTTACGACAACTGGGTAAAGAAAGGAATCAGTGCCTCTGAAGCAGAACAAATACCCAGGTTCATCCCTTTCAGTGATGCAGAACTGATCACTGATACATCAAACTCTGACTCTCCTCCTGAAACTGCTCTTTTGAACCCTGAACATTTGCCATCTGCACCAAAAGAACATTTGTCATCTGCAAACGCGAACATTGCAACGTCGGCTGAAAATATATTGTTTCCAGATCAGACAGCTCCTGCAAAACTGAGATACAACTTGCGACCTCGCAATATGGACAAATAAAGCAGGAAACTGCCTATTTTCACATTTGAATTTTCTGATACATTGCCTCCAGCCAGGAAGTTTGCTATTATTTTGTTGTTTTAAATTTTGCCTTGCCGTCTGGGTAGCCGTAGGGTCGTGGCTGTGTGCCTAGTTGAATCTGCGGGGGTCAGACACAAGGTCGATCTTTCTGTTAGTTCTGGGAACTCCCAGGGCTGATAGAGGCATTTTCATCTGCGTACACATCATCAGTGGTCACGAGCGGATTGTAGAAGATGGAGCTTCCTGAGCTGCAACGAAAGAACGTAATTTATGTGCGCAGAAATAGACTGTACAGAATACTTCACAGCAAGTGCTTTCTAATGCAATGTGCAGTTACATTTTTAATTGTTTTGATAACGTTGGTGGGTGGAATCATCTTTGGTGTACATTTGATTTTTATGCCGGTAACTACAATACCTCCCCTTGATCCTACTACTTCTACGGTTTCTTCTATGCATTCTTTTCACTCATTTCCTGAACACGAACAAGCTCGACGCTCAGAATTTATTAACAATACATTTGTACAGCTCTTGCATCAACACCAACTGGTAGTTAATACTACAGACTGCTGGGTGTGTGGCTTGATACCTCACACTATGGATAAAGGCATTCCCTATCTAGTCTTGCCTTTTAGCTATAATGGATCATTTCAGGCCTTTCAGACCATTTTTTCCTATGCCCTTGAGACCTATCCTCCGCGTCCACCACGGTCCACTAAATACAACTCAGCCAACAAAGCTTTAGTCCAGGGAATTATTGACATGATTAAAGACGTCAATAATACTCCATCTTACCCTAGAGATGAATTACGGGTGTATTTGAGTTGGAACTCTACAGAGTATCGCCTTAGTTTGGGTGAAAGCAAGCGTAAAAGCTCCACTTCAGTTTGGGTCGTGCCTCACCGAGGTCAGGTCTGTTTGCAAGGAAATGGGAGAAATCTGAGAGCTCAGCTAGGGAGGAGTGAGTGCGTTGAGACTTATGTATTTCCGTCTAACTCCTCCCCTGCCTTCCTTACTGCTAGGGGTACTTACTTCATCTGTCAAGACAGAGCGTATACATGGCTGCCAGCTGATTTCTCAGGTTCATGTTATATTGCTCGATTGTTACCTCCGACGTACACTGCTTCCTCAGATTATCACAAAACCAGAGTAGCAAGAGGTGTCTTCAGCAAGGAAGATACCGCTGGTCAGGAAGCTGGAGACTTCTTCAAAGGTTTCCTTCCGTTTTGGGGGCCTATGGCCAATAGTAGAAGTCTACGTCAACTAACAAGGGTAGTTGAATCTACTATTACAGAAACTGCTGGTGCCCTTAGTAACTTAACAGCTGAGCTTCAGGCGGATCGTCTCATGACGTTACAGAACCGAATGGTTCTAGACGTAATACTTGCAGATCGAGGTGGGGTATGCAGAATGCCAATCGAGCTGCTGTGTTTTTATTCCCAATAATGCTCCAACCGTCTATGAAGCGATCTCTAAGCTACACAAGATTTCCGACTCTATACACGTAGACAAGGGAAACTGGTCCTTCATGGAGTGGTTTTGGACTCTGGTAACAGCGTGGGGATGGAAGGTTCTGATGGTCATTGGTGTCATCCTAGTATTTCTGTTCTCATGCTGCCTTATTATCCAATGTGGTCCCGCTTTGTGTAGTCTCTGTGCTGCAACCTGTTTCAGAAAACCACCTGTATTAGGAGAAAAGGCACGAGACAGGATGATGATGCAACAACATGTCACTGACCTAATGAGCATAGAGTTAGATTCTGACATAGACTGAGTAATTGCCTATGTAAGGGCAAAAGGAGGGTCTGAGATTCCGTGACGATTTGAACCCGTGTTTTTAACATTGTCGCAAATACATAATTTTGGTATCAGTGAACCGCAAATGATCCATTTAGTATATCCTGGTGTTTTTGCTATGCTACGAGCAAGAGCACTCCCGTTATGAACACATTTCTGATCTACCCGTGGCATCCATCTTAGAACAAGGAAGCCATTTTGTATCCCTTGCCCTCACATAGTCAATGGACACGCAATGACCTCTTTTTCATTTAAGGACACGTAGGCTTTAGCCGGCAATTCACCTTGCTAGTGACACGTGCACCTTAGGCCAGCAACGCTGTAGCAGCATGACTCGGCAAGAGCTGCCTCCCCAGCCTGAGGCCAGTCCTGCTATACTGGTTCTCGTGTTCGTTGGCCTGTTCATGATTAGACGGCCGAAGCCGGTAACCGTGCCCATTTACGACCCACAAACATCTCTTATCCTACTTTTCTATCTTCTGCACCTGGCTCTGCTCCTTTCCTTCTGGGCCTTTATTAGGGGGAGGTAACGAAATTTACGATGAGGCGGTCCGGGTCTTGAATGAAGAGTTGACATGGGATTATGATGGAATAGTGGGAACCCCTCGTTCGTAATGTTTTGACATCAGATATTGTTGACGATTCCTGTGCAACGCCAAATATTTATTGTTTTAGATACGAAGTTTTTGGAATGTGCTAACATGTAAAGAATTTGCCTGAAGCCCAATATTCAGTATATAAGGAACAACCCTCTTTGTACAAATTGAACAGGCTCCTAGATACTGCCCATGCGTAGTTTCTGTGACTTCTGTGTCCCTGCAGTAATAAACCTTTGGTCTTTGACGCCACCATCGAGAAGCCCGTGTTTCTGTTTGTTTGTGCACCGAGGCAGGTTGAACTCCGGGGTCTTCGGGTGTTATCCCTGACACCTCTGGACGGAACCAAAAAGTCCAGAACTCCAGGGGGTGTGAGTAAACCAAAATGTTGAAGGCGAGTAAGGGTGGCAGGGTCAAGGGAACCAGGGGCCCAGAGCTGACATAGCTGGGAAGGCGAATAGATGGTAAAACTGGCAACATCTCGTGCCCCTAGCCCCGGTCGGCCGCGGACGGGCGCAGACGGGCTTAACTCTGGCGCTACTCCGGCGCGTTTACGGCGCGCCCGCTGCGCTCGTCCGCATAGGGGACGTTTAAATAGATTGCGGTAGCCCAACCACAGATCTTAAAAATGTATTTTGGCTCATCGCTAGGTTCCCATAACCCCACAGCTCAACACCATACAAGAAAGATGCGCTCATTTTTGCTTTGTAGATCTGTAATACAGGAGCTACAGGCTTAGTGTATGGGCACTTTTGTTCCTTGAGTAAAACCCCGGTAAGTTGGGCATGCCTCACAGTCATACTATCTATTTGCTGTTTCCAGCTCAGTTTTTTATCGATCGTAACCCCCAAGTAGGAAAAAGTCTCTGCTTGTTCTAAGATACCCTCCTGCATTCTGACTTCACCAATGGATTTGCCACTGTTCTGTAGGACCATGAACTTGGTTTTGTCTACATTGACAGCCAGGTCGTGGTCCACACAGAACGCCTCGAATCTTGAGAGAGTGCGTTCCTGCCTAGTTTTTGATAAAATCAGGGTGTTGTCTGCGAACATTAGGAGGGGTATCCGTTTTCCCGCTAAACTTGGGGCATCGGTGGGATACTTATCAAAATAATCTAGAACTCCATTAATATAAATAGAGAATAGGGTGGGTGCTAAAACGCAACCCTGCCTAACTCCCTTCTCCACCGGAAACTTGGCTGTGGTATTGCCTGCCCTATCCCATCTTACTTGGGCATAATTGTCCGTATGTAGTTTGATTAAAAGGCCAATATTTCCAAGGGCATGCCCAGTTTAGAGAGTGTTGCCCACAACTTTGGACGGGGAACTAGGTCAAAAGCGGACCTGAGGTCCACAAAGGCAGCATATATAGAGCCTTTTCCCAAAGTGACGGTTCGCCAATATATAAGAACAAACCTTAGGACCTGGTCCACAGTGCTGATACCCTGCCGAAACCCAGCTTGTAAATCAGACAGAATATGAAAGGTCTCCAACCAGGCCTGCATTCTTCCTAAAATTACCCTGGCCACTACCTTCTGAATGCAATCAATCTGGCTTACAGGCCTGTAGTTTCCTGGTTTGGAACGGTCACCCTTCTTAAAAATGGGAAGGATCACCGCGCCAGCCCAGGTTTTTAGAATTTCAGCACCTCTATCAATGGCATTCATTAGGATTTATATATACGTGGCCCAGGAGTCCAGGTCCTGGAGAAACAAGCAGGGATACAGTCAGGTCCCGAATCCCTACCCTTAGGGACCTGATGGAGTGCAAGTGCCACCTCCCTCTTGGTAATATAGAGGGCGTGCGGGGAAGATGGCATTACAAAGATAACCTGGGGATTCGAGTCCCCTGCAAACTGGCCACTGTAATGTTGGACCCACTGATCTGGTTCCACAATATTAGTAGGCACCCTGGACACGTTACCGCTCCCCCACTTGACCAGGTGCCTGAACTCGGACATATCTCTCCCGGAACAGGCTCTAAGCAGATCTGCCCAATGAGCTTAGTCCCAGTCTCTTTTGGCCCGAGTTTGGGCAGCCTTGTATTCCTTCCTTTTTTCCTTTATGGCAACCCTATCTTGGCTCCTGATAGCCCCTGCCAAGGATCTATAAGCCGAGCGGCAGAGTGAATTATACCAGACCACTGCATTATGGGCGGGTGGTATGCGTTCTTTCTTATTTACAATTGTAAAAAACCTCTAAGTTGGTTAAAAAGGATCTCATGAGTGTGGTCAACTCTATCTCCGTCCACCACGTCTGTCTGTAGTACCGCTAAGGTATTTGCTACTAAATTACTCATAGCTGGCAAGGCTTCCTGATTTTGCACTACTTTTGCCCAATTGAGGCGTCTCACATTATTGGACAAGTGACCTTGGACAGAATCCACATGGAGGCACAACCCATCTACAGGCTTAAACCCGGGAAGCCCTAAGCTAACTAAAAGTGGGTTATGGTCGCTTTTGGGTCGGACGTCTACCACCATATCTAACAGGTGGGACCAGAACTCATTATTTAAGATAAAATAGTCAATTCGACTTGAACGGAGCCCACTGTTGTAGGTTGACGACCCACATCTATCTGTTTCCGTGCGACCATTTGCTGCCCTCAGCCCGTGTTGCAAACAGAGTACTTTCAGTTGGAGTGCTGCACTGGTCCACTTTTTTGTAGGCTGCAATTCCAACCGCGGAATTAGCCACTGCTCATCTTCCTCATTACTTAAATCCATGTCCTCAAAGTCAAGCGGTTCGTAAGTACAGTTAAAATCCCTGGCTATAACTAAGTACGTGTGACCTCTGTGTTTCAATAAAAGCCATCTAAATTGGCAACTGTATCTGAGGCCTTCCCACCTGGAAGACCCCTAGAATAAATATTAATAATCAGGATTTCCATGGAGCTACCCAGTTTTAGCTTAACAATGAGGATGTCCTGCGAATCTATGGCTATCTCCTCTTCCCTAATAATCTGTGTTTGTCTAACCCACAATGTCAAGCCCCCCATAGGCCTGCCCCGTGCACCCTGGACTGCTCGTTTAGATATGTTAATATATCCCTCACAAAACAACCTATCCACTGCCCGTGTCTCTTGAAAGCATATTATATCATAATTCTCAATGAAAGCGGACCAATCAGTAGATACAACTTTACTAGCTAGTCCCGTAATATTCCATGAGATAAACTTTATTTTAGAATTGGGTACAGTAGATACTTGATTAACACTTGGGGTTCCTAGGGCTGGGTACAACATGCTAGGTGCTGGGACCTTGTCCTTAGTGTTAGGCATATGTAATTTGCCCTTGGTCCGTACCCCACCCACCTCCCGGGGAGTCAGGCTGGAAGTCTGAGGATGACACAGGGGAACACTAGGAGGATCTTCACCTCTGCTACGAGGTCCCACTTCAAAAGCGTCCCCAAAGGATACCCCTGATAGAGATATGATGCTTACATCAGGGGTTATAGAATAGAGTCAATCAATGTCCTCCAGGTTCACAAAACAATCAAACCTATTACGGGTTGGGACAGAAAATTCATATGTTTCCTGGGTGTGTGTCAATAAATTACAACCAGCCCCACCCCTTGATGGCTGGGGGGGATTTTGATAAAAAAAACATAAGGACATGGTACTGATGCCTTCCCTCTTTATGAACCTTGACCCAGTTCTATCTAGGATAGTTTTTACAAGTAGGGGGGTGCCAAAGTTTACCACCACGCAGTCTCCATTGCTAGCTTTCATGGATTTGCCAATCCAAGGGACTCTGGGTGCCATTTTGAAACCCCTAAAAAGATGGACCCCAACCCAGTTTTGGCATTTATGTGGTGGAGTGCCTTGTTCCTAAGCGAAACCCAATTCTCTACACACCCAGGTTGTAGGGGGGGTACATTTGTGAGTATAATGGTATAAGGTGTAGCCTCCGGGGGTAGATTAAGACTATCTGTCCGGGTAGGCTCGGACCCCATACCCTGCACCAACCTCACACAAGGAACCCCTGGTCGATCTAACCTAGCCTGAGCTATGGCTGGTACATTACTAGATCTCAGAGGTAGAGCGGGAGAGGAACTTGAAACAGCCACACAGGTCTCAGAGGGGGAGGGGGAGACTGGATAGGGGCAGGCATAACCTTACCGTTAGATACGGCTGCACCGCTAGACGTACCATTAGCTAGACTATGTACTGGCTGAGTTAGTTGGTGCTCGATGTTGATCAGTCTTTGAGCGATGGCTTCAAGTTGCAAGGCTAAGGGTTCAAATACCACCAGTAATTTGGCCTCAAATCTTGCAATAAGCCTATCCTCCCCATCACTAGACAGCTGGTTAAGACTAACCTGCGGACAACTTGTTGCAAAGTTGGGAGTCTTTGCAATGCTGCACTCAATAGAGCCCCCTTTCTAACCCCGTGTAGACCCTCTGGTTTTAGCCACTTTGCTTGCCTGAGTGGAATGCCCCTTGCCTTTCTTTTCTTAGTGGAAACAGTGGGCTCGACACCTCCCTTGCTCGACTGTAAGTGGCGCTGCTGGCGAGTAAGTACTTTCGCAGGTGACTGAATAGAGTCTGGTGGGTCTATAACTGGGGGGGGGAAGAAGCCAGAACACGTGTCACAGGGGAGCCAGAAACAGGTTGTGGCAGCAGGTCAGCGGAATTGGACGGGGTAGGTTGGGAGCAGGATGCAGGGACTCCCATAGAGACTCTACGGGGCTCAAGGGACCCCTTAAAGTTTGTCTTGCTCATTATAAGCTGTCAATCACAAGACTCCACCAACGGGATGACGTTCAAAGATCCAGAAGTACACAACTTAGCTAGAGAAACTGAGTTAAACTGTCAAAGTCACTAACCGAGTCCCTCTGGAATCCAGAATGGGCAATGGAAAGGGGGTGGCCCAGCCCAGCCTCCTCCGGGCTACGACGGGCCCGGTCGGGCCCTCCCTTGGCCCGGGCTTCTCCTGCACTGCAGGAGGCGCCCTGCTAATTTATGTGCCCCCGGGCGCTGGTGAATGACGCAGCGAAGGGGCGCCGCGTAGGGATGACGGGAAAACGGGTCCGGTACTGCTCGTAGTGTGCCCAGTTGAGCGCACCCCCAACAGGCGCTGCTGCCGCTCAAAGAGAGTCTGGTGAGTCAGGTGAACGTGCCCCCAGTGAGCCTGCAACTCAGGTAGGTCTGGCTTGGTTGTCCTCCAACTGGTCCCCTTTGTCCGTCTGGTGCAACGGAATCCCAGAGCTGTGCCTCTAATACCCACACCAACTCCAGCCAGCAGACGCAGAAGAGGTGAAAAACAGATCTCTTCAATGGAAAGATTCCTGCCTTTGTGCCGCCGCTGAGCATGGAAATCTGGCAGTTATTCATGCAGCAGCATCCCGGGCATGGTTCTGCGGTTCAGGGTAGGCAAGGGCTGGGCTTGCAGCGCCGCTACTGCCCGTCTCCCTCCGCTGGCTTCTGCCTTCTGAAACCCCACTTTACAAGATCTACTTATGAAACTTTGTAATATTTGACTGTGGCTTCAAGAAAGTTCCTCATGTTTGCAAAATGCATTTTCGACCTGTTTGACTTCAACTCTACCAACACTTGGGAGATCCCCACAAAGGTAAGCTTACTGTTCCAGTCGCCTTTCAATGACGTTTCAAAAATGAAATGATAAGAAAGGAGTGCAGAGAGACTTGGACATTATATGTATTTTGCTTGCAGCTTTGTGGAATTTTAATAAATAAGCAACCTGTTATCAATCAAGTATCGGGAGTTGAAATATGCAGACCCCCCTTTAATGCCAAGACATTCTTTTTCACTTTGAGGCATCATCACATAACATTTGCCAAATAAATTGTCGTGTAGATATTGGTGAAACATGACAGAAATAACGTAAGTATTTATGACTGCATACAGGTGACTAGACAGGTCTACATCTATGTTGCCTTGTCAAAAATACCTATCTGGGCCATTGTCATATTTATAAGTAAAAACGTCAAAAGTGCAGAAGGAAGAAAATATAAAATAATAAATGCTAGATGGGGGGGCAAAGACGAACTAGATCTTGCTGCGGCTGCTTTTTCTATGGACTTACTGCCACCGAGTTGGTGGTCTCCCTGCCCTGTTTAGATGTTGGGAGGTTCATGGGCAAAAGACCGCCAGAGTCCCCCAGCCTCTGCCAGGAATCTTCACCCACGTCGACTGTGCTACAGGCAGAAGTGGCTGGTGGCAGGAGTCCAGCCAAGGATTCCGCCAAGCTAATTGCAATGTGCCTTTCTGTCAAGGCAACTGTGGCAAGAATATATCCTACTTTGAGTTGGTGGAATTGAAGGAAGTGAGGTAAAAACTCAAATTTTTTCCTGTTTTCCGTTTCTGTTTTGTACCCCGTCGCCCAGGTCCCTATTTTGCTGCTCTAACTTCACCACAACGCTAAATGACTCAGTTGTCGCTGGGCTCTAAGCTGTACAATTGTCCAACTATGATTTGTGTGTTGACAATTGCTGTAGCCTCGTGTACCTTCTGCGTTGCTATTTCCGGCAATATTTTTCTTATGTGTAATGTAGTAGTGTTGTTTTTCTTACTTATCAAGGTAAAGTGAACACACCTGCAATGGCAATAAAAATAAATTGTTGTTCTTGCACTTTAAACTGTTGTGATTGTGGTGCCTGTGGGCGTGCATTCAATAGTGTTTGTATGTTGCTTGAGTGGCATGCAATGTGTAACAAAAAGCGGCATAACACATTAACTACATATGTTTTTGAATCAAACACAACACATTTGTGCATTGACATGAAAATAAGTTGTACTTACCAGTCTCTGCTTCACTGGGGATCCACTTCATCATGATTCCGCCGCCAGGACAACGCCATGGACAAGGTATATCGCTGGTGTGACGATGACGGAGTCAGCAGAGCCTGCACACATCTAAATACGGTAGGCAGGACTCCGTCAACTTGACGGAGTACTTGAAACCGTCACCACAGCAGGAGTACCACCAAGATCTAAATCAGGCCCACAGTGCCATTAGCATCAGAACCAGCATGAGACTCATGCACCATTACCTTCTTTTAGACGTTCACTCATTTTTAATTTCTAAATCACCCCTTTTTACCTCTCAAGTGTTATATGCTTATCTTTTCTCATCAAACTCCCATACCCTGTAAACTATAAGCTAATGCACTCCTTTGTAAATGCATGGGACTCCTCACAGCACAATTACATAGTTCCTCTTAACTGTCAATGTAAAGACACTGATTTAGAGTTTGGCAGTTCGACATTTGGACCACTGTAGCATCGGTTGGGAGAATGCCATTATGCCAGGAGCATCCGACCGCCATATTGCAACAACAAAGCGGTGTAGTGTGGCAGTGCAATAGCAGTGGCATGCTTCGACTCATAGATAGACTGAAGCATATGCTGCTATAGCAGTGCAGCTTGCATGTCGGTGCACTGTGTGCCATGCAATATATCGTGTATGACACACAGTGAATGCATGACAGTGCAAGCAGAGCGGGCACAACATGTGTCCCCATGCACTCAACTCCATGGGCTAAAATGCCCTAAGGCCCTGTTTGAGGACCCTTTCTCTGTCTTTCGGCTCACCTTTTCATCGCAGGGTCCTTGCCATGAAAAGGTCAGCAGTAAAGCAGGTCGTAATCTGCACCGCAGCCACAGACTACCACTTTATTAATGCTAGTCCTTTGTCACATTTTCACCAAGTAAAGTGGTACATGCGTGACACAGGGCTCTTAATCTGATTTATAAAGCCACCCAGTGTGGCTTGGAGTGGCCTCATAAATCATCAGTAAGGAAACACAGCAAAAATCACTGTGTCACCTAACTCCTCAACCCGGGAGGCTTTCCATGGCATTCCGGTGAGTTTTCCCATTCAACAACCATGGAATTTGACACTGTCTCAGATTTATAAAGTCATATAAACCTAGAGAAGCACCGAATGCTTAATCCTTTCTAAGGGAGGTGTAACGAGGTGAAATATGTTTATTTATTTACATTATTTCCTCTTTGTATGTGTGCTGCATTCTCTAGCACACATAGAAAGAGGAAAAACCCTCTTAGTATTGTTTTTTGTGCAGGAAGGTGCCCCTTTCTGCACATAATTGATGATAATTGGAGACCTCAATTTACATTTAGAAGTTGCAGACTGCCAGGCAGCCTCCTCTCTAATCAGAGATCTTGAAACCCTGCAGTTATCCCAATTAGTTTCCAACCTCACTCATGAAAAAGGTCATACGCTTGGTCCCATTTTCTTGTATGACCCCAGTATTTGAATTGCATATCCTATTAGACTTCGTTGGACCAACCACTTTTTGGTCCTTTTTCTTTTTCCATTGACCTCAATCTCCCCTTTGACCTCAACTGCCCCTTCTTTATTATGGAGGAAATGGTTTAGGGTTACTACTAAAAATGTTACGAACGCTTTGATTAATGTGGACCCGGACATCGGAAGGGACAATTATCTGAACCTTGCTATATATAGTTTTAAAGCATGGTTAACTGGGGCTATTGACAATATAGCACCACTATCATCTAGAAGCAACCTTAGATCCTCTTCTTCTGCACCCTGGTACAATGAACAACTAGCAATGACTAAAAAACATGATAAACACCTTGAACGCGAATGAAGGAACGAGTATAATACGAGCAGTCACACTCGACTTAAGGAAGTCTTCAAACAATATAAGAAGCTCATCGGAGCAACATGTAAAAAATATAACGCTCAGAAAATTGAATCAGCTACTAATCCCACTAAAGAATCATTTTCTTTACTGAAATCTCTCACAGCTCCAGAACGAGCATCTACTGCTGCTACGCCATCTCCAGAATACTGCAATATTATAGCCACCTTTTTTCTGCCAAAGTCACTAAGATCTATGAGGTCTTCCCTGAGACAGTAAAGACGGCAAACTACCCAGCGATCAGTTAACAGTCGGGTGATTAGATCAATTAGGATATTCCCTATTTGAAGGAAGTGAAAAGCCTCTTTCTGGACATCAAACCAGGTGCACCCCTTGAGTCCGCTCTGTTCAGAATTTTAAGCTTGGGCATTACTGCTATTCTCCCCCACATATGTGAATTGATCATGAAATCAATCAATCTATGCTTAGTGCCAAAGCAATAGAATCATGCAATGGTACTTCCCATTCTGAAAAACCTAACTCTGGATCCCTCTGTCTTAGAGAACCTTAGACCTATATTCTTGCTGCTTTTATGGGCTAAAATACTTGAGAAAAATGTCAAAAGTTGCCTAACAGTTTCATTGAATCGAAAGGGATGCGACATCCCTCTCAATCAGTCTTCAGGGAGCACTACTCTACTGAGATAGCTCTCTTCCTCTGGGAGGAAGTTCTCAGACAGAACGCTGATAAAGGCCAGGCCTCTGGCCTCATATTGCTTGACCTAAGCGCTGCCTTTGACACTGTGTCCCACAAGATCCTAATTTATAGGCTCCAGGAATGTGGGATAGTAGGTAAAGTGCTTAATTGGTTTATATCCTTTCTCCAGGACGAAACCTTTCAGGTCATTAAAAAGTCATGTGTGTCAGAAAGCTTTGTCTCACCTCAAGGAGTTCCTCAAGGCTCAATTCTGAGTCCTACATTGTGTAATGTCTACATGAGACCTCTAACAGCTATCATTAATAAATACAACGTTCAGGTGGTGTCGTATGCTGACGACACCCAACTTATTGTGACACTTAAGGAACTTATTACCATCTCAGCAGAGCCTTTTAAATCTTGCCTGGCTTAAGTTACCACTTGGATGACGAATATCTGTTTAAAATTGAATGCAAATATAACAGAACTCCAGTTAGTAGGAAATACTCCTTCGATATGGTCATCCGCTTGGTAGCCTGCATCCTTGGGCAAACCACCAGAATCTAAACAGAAAGTGAAGAATTTAGGAGTTTGGTTTGATTACAAACTAAGAAACAAACTAAATTATCTGTGGGTATATTATGTTACTTAGCGCCCTAGGGCGTCTTTTACACATGTGGATAGTACCTACTCTGACAACTGCAGCTGCGAGCAAAGTGAAGCGAGAGGTGGGAGGCGAGGACGCGAGGACGCCGGTCAAGCAGCCAGGCAGCCAGGTTATCGGCTACCGGCTACCGTGACTCTACGGGGGAGGGTGCCGGCCTGCTAGACCACCTGCGCCAGAGCGGGTGAGCCTCGGAAAAGAAAGCTGTGGCACCTCTATCTCGGGTGCGGCGCACCAGCAACTGCGGGTTCGACCCGGCGGTGGCGGGGAGCAGCAGGTAGCGGAGCAGTGAGCAGTGAGCACAGCACAACGGAATGGATCGACACGTCGAACCACGGGTCACCACAGGGCAGCCACAGCTCGGTATGAGTCTCGTGTGGCTAGTTGGGGGCCGTAGAGCAGAGAAGACCAGGCGGCACTAGGTGTGAGCGCTGAGCTCAGTTGAGCCGAGCGCTGTGAGAACAACACTAGCGCTGGAGGAACAGCTGAGTTAAGTGCTGGGAGAAACGCTGGGAGAACAACATCTGAACCCATCACCTGATCCTGGGCTAGGAACCATCGGCAGACGTGAGACACCATTGAAGAGCTCTCACTACAGGTACCTCGCTGGTGCTTTAATTATTCTGGGCAAGGAGGAGGAGTGGCTGGGCAGCAGACAAGTGGATCAGAAGGCTTGATCTGCACGCCCCACACGCAGTTAGCGTCTACAATAAAGACTCCCAGCCAGCCCAGTTAGCCAGCCCACAAACAATACAAACTAGCCGCCACCAAGACCAAGACCGCCACAAAATACCACAAAATACCAAATCCAACTTATTAGCAGTTATAGTTGTCAGGTGTGGCATGGTGCTGGGTGTGGGGGCGCAGTGGACAATCCGTTCCCCTTCCCGGCACCCGCGCGAGGGCGTAACAAGGGATTACCAAGGGACTACAATTAGGCTGAGTAATGAGATCAGGAACAGTCAGGCTTGAATTAAAGCCTAAACCACCGGCCAAATCTAAAACGAGAAAAAGGAAACAGGGCAAACTAGAGCCGAGCAGCTCACCGAATTTAGAATACGTCCAGGCCATCAATCTTCAAGCACATAACAATATTGGAGAGGACCGTACGTCTGCAGTTGTGGACATGCTGTCATCTAACCAACCCCTATCCCCAATTGACTCCACTCATAAAAACCACCAGGCATCCTTTGCCCCCTTGTCACCCTGCTCAACTACTGTCCCCCAAAACTTACAAAACTTACAAAGGCCTGCGCACAAACTACTACAAGTAGCACCGAAGACTCCACCAACAGCCTTGGAAAACCTGGCAATAATTGACGGAATGCCACCTAAGAAAAGGATATGCGCATATCAGCCTAAGATCTATACAAAGTTCTCCTTTCTCAAAGATCCAGGGACAGCCATCTTTTCTAAAACAGTGGCCTCCAAACTCCGCTACTAAAAGGTGCTTCTGTCGATACTCAAACGACAAAGAGCCAAGCAGGTTCATCCAATCATTCCAATGCCCTTTTCCCACCCAGCAGCGGGGTGGCTACACCAACGCCAATACCACTACAATTAACATCAATGGTCCCAGGGGACACCGCTGCACTCAATCTTACAACTAGTCATGCTCATACCACTCTCAACTTCTTGGGAAATGGGTCTGAGAGGAAAAACCACACGTTCATGCAGAGTCCTCCAAATAAAGCGGAAATAATCGAGTCAATAGGTGTGCAGACCTTATCCACCCCCAATTTGACTCAACCGAGTAAGTATGGTTTATCTCCCTTGAGAAGCCAAGACAGGTCCAAGGAAACTAAAGCTATGGTTCACAATGAGGGAGTTAGAGAAGACTCGCCTGGCCTCCATCGAGCCAGCAGTTCCCCTATTTTTGTAATTCCTGGTGTGGAAACTCGAGGCGCTTGTATGGCACCACCGATGGAGCCATCAAGGGCTCTAACAAGAGAAGAAAGCGGGCATTCTTTGCTCCAATTGCCAGGACTCCCCTCAACTCCTGTAAAAAAAACACAAGTTAATCTGAGCATAATCATTGAACAAATAACTCCAAACATTGGACCAACGGCGTTAACGGCATCTCAACGCCGTACTTTACTGCAGTTTAATGACTCCCAAGCTGTAAACAATTCCATAAATAATGACATGTCTTCCATCACAGTACAGGAGTGGGAGGAATTATTTGCTGCCTACAATGTCAAACCCTCTGTAGAGAAACCGATGACCAACGCCTCCCTAAGACCAGAAGGGGGCACTAACTTAGGCAACCTAGTCACGGATACCCTTTGGTCTATAATCCTAAGCACCTTACAACAGTCAGCCACCGCCCTGGACTTTCAGTCACAAAAAATTTACTTACAGCTCACCGTTCTGCAGTCAATGGCCGATTCAATTTCAGGGATCGACTGGAAAATCTCGGAATTGAATGGTCTCATAAGGAGGAGTCAAGATGCAGTTCTTGCAGATTACTCATCTACCATCCAACCCCCCCCTTATGATCCTCTTTTAGATAAATTATCATCTTTACCATCTATGCTAGGGGACCTGATAAGCGACTTAAAATCATCATCTCTCCAATCGTTGAAGCAACAAACCCCTGACCCCCTCGCAGCTTCCCCGGCGTTCGCTTTAAGGCATGCGACTAAGCTAATAGGCGATCAGCGTCTAGCCATTACTTTGCCACCCCACGCCTCACCTTCTAAACCATCGGAAAAGGAGGAAGTGATCACTACCACGAGCACAGCCGAACCCCCGACACAAACCAACGCAAAGTCTCGCAGAAAGAACAAAATGAAAGGTAGGAACCGTACGTCAACAGGGGCAAGGCTTAATTTAGAAGAACCACCACCCCTCATTGCGGTCTCAGACATTGATGCTCGGAGTTCATCACCCAGTGCCCACCGGTCCCCCTTGCCCGAAGCCCGAGCTAGCGCGTCAACAGAGTCCCCATCACAGTGTTTAAAATCAACGCTTAATCCCATAAAAAACCTGACATCAAAAAAATGCAATAAACAGAAACTTTTACAATTCAAAAGAATTCAGCCAGGCCAGTCCTTGGATAATAGTAAAACTACATCGGGAGAAGAGGCCGCAAAAAGCAGGGGGGACGCCACCCCAACGGTCATGATCTCGGAGACATGCCTGGAGTCCAAGCCGAAAATAATCAGTACTATGGTCACGACCTTGGAGACACGTCCTGAATCCAAGTTGAAAACAAACAGTACCTCCTGGACTACGAAGCTAGACAATGACCAAGGTGAGGGTTCACTCGCTTTAGGTGCAGCATCCCCAGGCCACGCCCCTGAACCATCTTCTCAGGGGGAACATATTAAGACTCTTGCACTCTTCAACAAGCCTTGCAAACATCAGCTCGACTGACCTTCTACAAGTAGGGTTTCAATCCAACACCTTGTCCCACCAGCCTGACATTACCAAAACCACTTGGATTTTGATGGAGATAGCTAATAAAATTTTGGAAGAAGAGGCAATGTTCCAGAAATGGGGAATTGCCTTGAAATTGGAAAGGCAACCCCGCTATCCAACTCCGCTTATACCTTCCACCCAACCTCAGCCTCAGAAAAACTCTAACTCAATATTAAAGGGAGCCAGGAGCTGCTCACCAGGGCAACGCTTTCGAAATACTATAAGTCCTCAACTGGCTCAAAATCATAATCAGAATACAAACCTGTCGCTATCGATTGACCCTAATTGGAGACGTATACAGCGCACTATTGTGACAACGACCGTTGATGTCTGACAGAAGGGGCAAGCGCCCTTCAACCCCCCGGCGAAACGCAAAGCCATAAGAATCTGTTCATGGAATATCAATGGCTTAGTTAATAAAAGGAACGACCCGGAATTCACACAATACTTAACCTCATTTGATCTTTTGTTAATACAAGAAACTTGGGAAGATAAAGAATTTGATCTCCAGGGCTTTACGTCACTCTGCATGCCGGCAAATAAAACCTCAACCTTTGGCCGCGGTTCAGGAGGACTGATGGTCTTTGCTTCTATAACGACAATAGGCGAAATTAGGGCTCTGGACTTTCACATAACCCCCCCAAGTGGCATACAGGTGGCAAAGCTCTCACTCCCTCTAACAAAGCAGCATCAGAATATTATTATCATAAACACATACATTCATCACTAACGGAAACAAGAATCGGTGGAAGAGTTGGCGCACGTTTTACAAAAAATAAGGGATGCCGGGGTATCGGACACCTTTATCCTGGCTGGTGACTTTAACATGCTTCTTATTAGCAAAGAGCAAGACACTGACCTCATTTACGAATTAGATGCAGCATGGGGCGTGCCGCCACAAGGCCGAACAAAAAACAATAACCTAACAAAATATTCAAAAAACTTTCTTTGGCAAGTGAATATCCATAACTTAAGGGCCCTAAACGGACGGTATGCTGAAGACGTCCCACCCGCAGCCACCTTCCACTCTAGTACACAGTCCTCGCATTTGGATTACATGTTCATGTCCTTAGACATGTTCAGCTGGATAACATCATTTAAAATAGATGCAATCGACTTTAGCGATCACCTGCCCCTGGTGGCTGAGATAAGATCCAATTCGGCAGAAGAAAAAGAACGCCACATTGGCCAGGAGACAGAAGTCAGTGCAAACTTAAAACGGATACGGTGCAATCTCGACAACATCGACCTTATTAGTTCCACTGCGAAAACCCTCTTCCACCAAGTTCATTGCTCATCCAAACTAGCGAATGTCTGGCAAGACTTCATCAATACTATCGGGGAGCAATTGGGTAGTACCAGGTCTACCAACTCTTGCCTTGTGAGGGCCCCCTCATGCATGAGACAGACGCGGCTGGACATGAAATTACAAAAACGTTTGATTAACCAAACTCTGAGGCGGATACGAAAGGACCAGGGGAACCCTAGCCTGCAAGTAGTGCTGAGGGAAGCAAAACAGCAACTAAAACGGCTGAAATGGGAAAGTCAAAAACAAAGAAATGAAGAACTCTGGGGGAAACTCCTACACGAAGGGAAGCAGAAAAACAGTTCCAGGTTCTGGCAAATGATGAAAAGAATACAGAATCCTGAACACCTGGGGCAAAATTCGCACATAGCAGAGGAAGTATGGACCAAATACTTACTGTCACACTTCAATAACGACAACAACATAGGAAATACAACAACAAAGTCTCTCTGCATAGAAATTATAAAGCTTGGTTGTGATGGTAACCTCCATAATCCTAGGGGTGCAAACACGTGTGGATTGCGGGAGGGCAAGGGTATCTCCCCACCACAACCTGACTACCTAGAACGGGAAGGAAGACCCATAAAGGACACGGAGACAGTGCCCATGGGATTTACCCCAGCAGACATCGGACGGCGAATCACCAAGGGGCGCCTGAATGGAGCTCCCGGGCCGAATGGAATCCCTCCCATGTTGTATAAATCTGACGTAGCCTTCTGGAGTACATCGCTGGGTCTAGTTGTTAACGAGGCCAGACTTACTTTGTCCCTCCCGGACTACTGGCATGGGTTCGTTATAAGCCCAATTTATAAACATGGGAACAAGAGTAATCCGAACAGCTACCGTCTCATCGCTTTGCTTGACATAGAAGCAAAATACTTGGCTGGTCTCATCCTGGAGGAACTATCAGCATGGGCGTCCGAAAAAGCCATCATCCCCCCCAATCAAACGGGTTTCCGTAAAGGTCAAGGGACAACAACAAACATCATGGCCCTGTCCCTACTGATGGGTGAAGCAAAAACCACCAAGCTACTGCTATTCCTCTCATTTATCGACTACACCGCGGCCTTTGATCACGTGGACCGAAACAAAGTTTGGGAAAAACTATTCAATTGGGGCATTCCGAAACATCTCCTGGATATCCTAATACTGCTTCACTCCAACACCTGGGTTAAAATCAAACTTGGATAGGGCCAACACCTCTCGAAGCCGATTAGGACAACTAAAGGACTAAAGCAGGGGTGCCTATTAGCGCCAATTTTATTCAACCTGTTTATTTCGGACCTACCTGAAGAACTCGAGAAATGCCGCAAACATGCGCCCAAGCTAGGAAAAGCCACCCTCTCTAGTCTGCTATATGCGGACGACTTAGTGCTGATAAGTCGGTCGCCAATAGGCCTTCAGCATCTTTTGAACTCTACCCAGGCCTTCTCGGTAAAGAATGCCCTACAAATAAACCTTAATAAATCTAAGGTTATGACGGTGAACTATAGGAAGAAAAGGATCCCTTGTTGGTACCTGAACGGAGAAAAGCTTGAACGGGTAGCCACATACAAGTACCTTGGTGTCGTGTTGGATTCTAACAATACGTCTAGGCCTCAGCTTCAGTCCATTCGAGGGAAGGCAACAATGACCTACCTCGCACTGAAATCACTGAAGGTTAAACTCCCTGACCTCACCCTTAAACCCTTCCTTGAAATCCTCCGAGCGAAACTTCAGCCAACGCTCACCTACGGGAGTGAATCTCTGCATGGGAAGGATGCTGCAGTATTGGACACAGTTATAGCCAATTGTTACAGGGCCATCTTTAATCTCCCCAAATATGTTTCCCCGGCCCAAATTCGTTTAGAGTTTGGGGTGGTCAAACAAGCACTAGAAAGACGGAGTGCATATGTAACTAATTGGCGTAAGATCCGCGATTCAGACCCTGATTCTTTAAATGCCAGCGTCTGGGAAGAGCTACTCAGATGTCGCACGTTACTGCCTAGGGCCTACCTATTTGAATCTCTTGAAGTTCTAGGCTTATCTGACACGTGGGAAACAGCCATAGACCTCAAGTCCTTTAAAAAACTGGCTAAAAAATCTGCTCGGATAATCTCGGCAGTAGAAGACAAGAAAGCTCTAGCCAACAGAGCACATGGATGGATAACGGTGGGAGATTACGGCAAAATACGGCCACAAGCCTATCTTAATATCGGGATGAAAATAAAAATCAAAGAAAAGTTTCTGAAACTGCGTCTTGGAGCCATCCCTATATTACCGCATCTGCCACCATGTGAGAGATCTCACGCCTCAGTCTTGTGTCGCCTGTGTAAATCTGGCAAGGAGGATATTGTTCATGTGACATGTATTTCCCCGAGATTAAGGGATTTGAGGCATAAGCTGCTGCTACCATTTTTTAGATCACACGCTGTTCGGACCTGTAGGCAGGCAGTTAAACTGTGTTTTACCACCAGCAATATCAAACTGAACTGCCAGGTTGTGAAGTTCTTTGATCTAATAAAGGAAAGACTCAAGCAAACTTGAAAGACTACTGGGACTGAGTAACAGCCTGGAATTGACAATAGTAATGACTGTATTTTAAATTATTTTGTACTGTTATATGGTGTTTTATACTTTTGTAAAGATTTTAATTAATCATATACAAATAAACATTTGCTTATTTACTTTACTTATTTACTTACTTACTCTGACACAGGAGAACCCTAATTAAGGAATGGGATCCCATCACTCACCAAGGTGACATGCTTCATCTGGGATCTCCTTCCTGCTGTAACTCCTAGTACAGCTAAGGGCTACAACCCCCTCACTGTGAGGGAGGAGCTCAGGGATGTTTTCGACAATTGCTAGGATATACTAAAATCCACGAGATGATAAGTTGAAGTAAGTTACTAAATCGTGGGCGCAGTGCTCAAGTGAAAGGATGTGTGGTGAATGTGTAGTAAAACTAACTACCAGGAGAATTTTAATGTTTCTCTTGGTGTCAGGAATAAAAACAGTGCTAAGGCAGTTTTGAAAAAATACCTGCAACTATCTAGTTAGAGGGTTGGTCTACATGTTTCAGCTATCGTGATCTATAGAGTGTCTAGCCTTCCTCAGGACCTAAAAGTCTAAGCTACTGCGTAATAAGTGAAAAAAGTGATGAAATTACTAGGTGTAACTGAATAAAGAAAACAGATACAACCAATTACACCAATCATCTCTGTTTTCTTTATTCAGTTACACCAAGTAATTTCAACACTTTTTTCACCTTAAAGTCTAAGCTACTGCGTAATAAGTAAAAAAACTCTCTCTGAAGGAAGTCTCTGCATATCATACGAGTAAGAGAACTTTCTCTGAAGGAAGTCTCTGCAGCGAGTTCAAAACTCCGCAGCGAGACTTGTACTAAATAGCCCCAAAAGATCCTCACCTTCAGCCGCTCTGGCTCCCAGTGTAAAGCCTTGTGTTTTTGTTACCACATACTTCACAAGCAAGGCCTTAATTCCCAGCATCCTATGATACAAATTTACATCCCAGGTTGTGATCTTAGATCATCTGAGGCTCAGCTTGCTAGATTTCCAAAGACTAGGAAAGCCAGAATGGGAGTTCGTACTTTCTCCTTCTTGGCTGCGAGAATGTGGAACTCTTTTCCTTATGATCTGAGAGCATTTTCTTCGGGGAAAGATTTCAGAAGCAAATTGGAAAACATTGCTGTTCCCCAACCCACTCCAACGCCCCAAGGTAGCGCACTTCCTGTGTCTCTCCTCATCTAGATCTAGGGCCCAGCACAGGGGCACACCGCTGGTGCTCTACAAATCGCAGTATTATTATTATTATTAATATCATTATAAAAGCAATCCTGTATGCAACTGAGGCACTCTTTGACCATGGTCCAAGGGTGCCTACATTGATGCTAGGCTGCCGAAATGGCACCAGCGCAGAGAGAAAGGACATTAATGCACCGTGTTACATAAATACAGTGCATTCCTGTACTTTCACTATGGCATAGAGTAGCGCAACAAGATGTCTTGCTGTGATGCCCTACACCAATGTTTCTGGTATATTGCCATGCCCTTTTTCTGCTTGTGCCTGTATGTGAAGCTCTCCGGAATGTATGTAGTTAATGCTGGAAGTGTTTGCGCAGAGGGTTTTTATTGATGTCAGTTGAGAGAACAGTACAATAAACACCCTTCCTTCTGAAGAGGAATCTGCCTGTGTAACTGCTTAACATAGAAACAAAGCAACTTGAGGATGAATTCTATATGCTCTGCTTCATGCTCCAGTATGCCACTTTCTTACACTGGAGACATTTCAGTCATACCTGGTTTGAGGCACTCAGGATGTTGAAAGAACACCTGGCAGCCAAAGCTTGGAATGACCATCCCCCAGCAACCTCAGGACAGCCCTTCACTTCAGCCGTTCAGGAAGGGACTCAAGACGTGGAGGTTTTAATGACCAGATCACCATGCGGCAGCTAGTAACTACGGCCCCATGAGACCCACACAGGTGATTTGCCATTCTTACAAATCCCTTGATTGAAACTCTTGATTGAAAGAACTGAGAAGTGAACTAAGGTGATGCTCCATGGGTGCCTTGCACATCAGGCAGTATCTAATATGGACTGGAAGATGAGTTGACCTTCAGAAAGAAGTGAGAATCTTGTCCAATGGAGAACGGTGGGTAAGGAGTAATGCAGTTGCATTGTTCCTGGAGAGCAGTCAGCGGAGATAAGCTCTCTCCAGGATAGAGACACTGCTGCAGCAAGCAGATTGACAGATGTTCTTTAAGGAAAGAAGGATCCTTTCTACATCAGTAGATTGCTTGCAATAAGGACAGCTGCAGTGCTATGTTACAGTAATTGTGTGCCCTTCAAGTGCAAATATGCAGAAAATTAAGCCATGAACTATCTTTGACGTGTAAGTCATGTTTTCCCAGCTTTATCTAATGGTAGTTGTTGCCAAGATGTTAAAGTGTCTGTGAAATTGCATATCCCGGCAGACAAAAGGTAAATAGAGAAATTAGAAATACGTTTTTCCCTGCATTGTTTATTTATGTTGTATTTAACCTCCTATCATAGTCCCAATTGTCTGTTGCTATTGGGGTGGGTTTCAGAGGAGCTGTGCCCGTGTATCCCTAGGACTGTGGAAGAATAAAACTGTGGAAGCTAAACGGGAAACTGCTGGATTCGTGTTGGTGCTTGTTGGGACATATTGAAATGTTAGGTATGGGCAAACTGTGGGTTCCATATTTTCATTACTCCCATACCAATTTGTTTCTGATTATTTCTCTGTAAATTTCCAAGGATGCCGTTAGATTTGCAAGTGGAAAACTAGAATATGGTCAGTAGAGAGGAAATACTGTGCAAGTACATTGTGAGGGGTGCCGTCTAAGGCATACTTACTGAATACAAGACCTTGCATTTACATTCTACATGTCAAACTAGGCCATGTACAACCTCTTCCACACTTGACTCTCAGAATAACAAGGTCGAGCAGTCACAGGCTTCTCAGGAAGGCAGTGTGGGTGTGATAGAGCAGAGCACTTTATAATCAAGCAGCAGACACAGTAATCACAATGCCCAGCACAGTGCTTTTCAAGAAATAAAGTACCTTAATCACACAGTTTCACTAAATGCTACACAAATCCAATGAATATACAAGTGAGTGTCTCGGAGTATGATTCTCCCACGGTATTACACCAACACAGCGCCTACTGTTACTTGGTTCCAGATGACCCCTCCAACTCTGAGTCGTCCCGCCTTATAGGAGTCAGACTTCTACTCAGGTGCAGTATGTGCCCACAATCAAATGTGTGCTCTGTCTTTTTAGTCTTACCCACTTCTCAGTATGTATGGCACCTTACAATAATTGTTCATCCTCTACAATGAGCTGTTGGCTTACAATGTATTGTGTGTGGGCAGCGGCAAGTTGATAGTTCACTAGAGTGCGTTGAAAGGCTGACAAATTCCATGTTCATCAGCGCACATACCTAGCCTCAGTCTGTGGAGCCACGTCACCTGGTTTGGTGCAGCCAAGAGCACAGTCAAGCCTATTAAAATTAGGCATTTGCAGCCCCAGTTCAGTCTATGGAAAGAATGAAGTTGCAGCCCTCATCCAGGCCTACGGCCCATACACAGCTGCGACCTTCACCCATATCTATGGCTTTTACTCTGTTTCAGACCCAATTGCGCAGGAAATGCACATAGCATTGCAGTTCACTCCAGGAACTGAGATGAGGATCCAGGAGCATTCCACAGGTCACACATGTCCTCCCTCGTTTGCCCTTGTGCAGTGAGTTCTCACTGGATGTCTGACAGCCAACATGGACAGTTTCTCCTCCTTAATAGACAGGTAGACTCCTTTGCTCTCTTAACAGGAATACAGTCTGTCTTCAAGGTGCTTCAGGAAAAATACACAGCTCCTCAAGTACTGAGAGCAGATTTCAGATGATGTCCGCTCACCCCTGGAATGCTGGCTGACAGGCAGTTACCAGTTCTGGTTTCACAGTAATCCTATGAGTACTCCCTTACTTGTTCATAAATGAGTTAAACCTGTAACAAAGTGGGGTGTTTGAATCCCACTTTTATTGTTAAAAAGAATTTGTTATGTTAAAAGAATTTATTGAGCGTGACTAACACCATTAGGTTTCTTGGCGCTTATGCTGAGGGAGCAGTGGAGAGAGCATGAAACAGAAACTAAATATAGAACTCAGTGAAGAGGAGGGTTTTAAGGAGAGATCTAAATCCAGAGTATGAAGAAGACAACCTAAAAGAGAGGGGGAGGGAATTCCAAAACGTTGGAGCCAGAAATGAAAACCTAAGGCCACCATGTTTCTTCCTCCTGAATCTGGGAACTGATAGCAGTGATCTCTGGATTGGTGGTAAATCAGGCGAGCGGCCTGATTCTGAATCAACTGAAGTCTCTTAAGTTGGTAGTCAGGTATGCCTACATACAGTGCATTTGCGTAGTCAAGCCTAGAAATGACTAACGCAAGCAAAGCCAAAGTAAGGGCTTCGGTAGTAAGTAGGCGAGAGATTTTACGAACTTTCCTGAGTTGGAAATGGCTGGAGGACACTACTGCGCTGATCTGGGGTGTCATAGAAAGATCGTTGCCGATGACAACTCCTAGGCTTCTGGATGAATTAACTGGGGAAGGAGGGCTACCCAGACTTGCAGGCCAAAAAGAAGGTTGCCAAGGATTGGAGGGTCCCCCGACAAGAACCAGTTTGGTCTTGTCGGGGTTGAGCTTCAGATGGTTTGAGCTCATCCAGTTACTGATAAAGCAGAGCGTGTTTTGAAAAGTGATGATGGAATCGGCAGAGGAATCAATGGTGAAGACCAGTTGGATGTCATCCGCGTAATTAAACGCGGTGACACTCAACCCATGAAGAGAACGGAGTAAAGGGGCCAAATACAAATTAAAAAGGAGAGGGGACAAAGAAGAGCCCTGCGGGACACCACAGGTCAACTCGACCTGAGTAGCAGAGAACTGGGACAGCCTGACGGCTTGTTGGCGTTTGGTCAGGAAAGACCGAACCCAGTCCAGGGCGGTACCCCGGATGCCAGCCTCTTCGACACGGACGACCAGAATACCGTGGTCGACCGTGTCGAAGGCGGCCGACAGATCCAAGAGAACCAGGGCCTGACAGATATTGGCGTCGGCCCCTCTGCCCAGTTCATCCATCACAGAGAGGATGACTGCCTCTGTGGAGTGCGCAGGTCTAAACCCGGCCTGCTGGGGGTCCAAGACGCATGAATCTTCTACAAAAGTGCTGAGAGTATGGGTTACATGTGATTCCAGGACTTTGCTAAGGAAAGGGAGAAGGGATATAGGGCGATAGTTGCTCAAGATGGAAGGGTCTGCCGATGGTTTTTTCAAGATGGCAACCACCTCGGCCTGTTTAAAAGAGCAAGGAACCTTCCCAGTGGCCAGAGAGTTGTTTAAAAGGGCCAAGGGGGGTTCAGGGAAGGAGGTGAAGGCTTCCCGAAGGGCCGAGGGAGGGCAACAGTCGCGAGGAGAGCCAGAGGAGACTTTGTGCAAGAGTGAGTGAAAATTGCCTGTTGAGATGAGGGGGATCTGAGTTAAGCTATGGGCATTAAGATAATGGCTGGAGTCTTTCGACGGAGAGGGGGCTAGCGAGGCTTGGACAGAGATACTAGTTCTAATTTTAACAATTTTTTCCACAAAAAATTGGTTCAAAGAATCGCACAGGAATTGGGAGGGAAGGGGCGCGATAGTGACTCTCGCTGGGTTGGACAATTCCTCGACAATTGAGAATATGTCCTTGGATTTATTCGAGGAGTCCAGAATTCTGTTAGAAAAATAAATAGATTTAGCCGAAGCTATGGCTAATTTATACTTTCTTAGTAGGGAGGAGAATGTCGCTTTGGTCTCGGGGGAGTATCCCCGGCGCCAGCGCCGTTCTGCCTGGCGAAGACCAAGTTTTTGGGCTCTAAGGTCCTCGGTGAACCACCTCTGGGCGTCATGACAGCGCCTCGCTCTGACTAATTTTAAAGGGGCCAACACGTTCGCAACTCAAATACAAGGGATGTAGATCCATTTCCCCAAACTGTAGCTCCTTCTTCCAGTTACAGGAATGCAAGCAAGACACTTCCAAAGTCTTGGAGTGCAGTCCTCAACCTCGATTGTGTGCTAGACCAAGCTTGACTCATCCAAAATGGATTCCACTAGTCTCCATTACTTAGGCTCACTTAGACTCACTCATACACACCCACAATGTATAATCACACATGCGTTACACACACTACACATGCAGAGAGATTAGGTGCACACAGGATGTTAACACACGTTTATGGGCGTACACATAATTCTGGAAATGTACACAGATGTGTCTGTATGCCACAGTCACTACTCACAAGTCACAAAGACACAGGTAAAGATTTGGTCACACTATCTTTCCTCTATAAAAACAAGGTATGCTGTCACCAATGCTTTATGTGTTATACCCACTACAGGGACTGTAGTTCATAATCCACAATAAGGGCACACTTGCAATGCCACCTTAGGTCACAGCTCAAATGTCAGGCTGCAGGGAGTTGGGCACTCAAGTCAGGGGAACATGTCCATATACCATGCAAGGGGCAATCGCCTATAAACTATCCTGTTGTGGATTGTTTGCTCCTTGTGTCCATTTGTGGTTTCCTTTGCAGCACTTTCTCTTGCAGTGGCTGAAAGGGCTTTCTTCTACATCTCCACAGGGCTCTCTCCTTATATGATGGTTATAAGACTATGCAATAACTCTAATCTGAGTTAAGGCATTGCATAATCTACAGCAACACTACTGTTATTTGTTATGTACATTCATTATCACTGTTTGCTCTTTCTGTGACTTTTTGCATAAACCCGATTGCAATGGGAACAGAACAGCCTACTTCTATGGAAAAATGCACAGTATTTAAAAGTGAAATGTATAAAAAAGAGAATTATTAATTGAGGTGGAAGGTAGTCCACCAGAAGGAAGAAAGTCGCTAACCTGTTAGGTGCAGTCAAAGTTTTCAGTAAACTAAACTTGAGCTCAACCACTGTTAGCAAGTCCCATGGACAGCTCCCCCGCACAGCCTCTTCAGGTCACCCCGCTGCCGCTTGATAGGTCGCCTGTGTCCTGCTGTCATGGATGCTCATCCCCACACTCGCCACCACTCCCTGCGTGCTATTTTTGTTGTTATTTCTGTTTCAGTGTACCTATTTAGCATTTTCTTCTGAGAACACAGACCCCACTCACCGACGCTCCCCACGCATTTTCAGCTATTCTGCAGATCGTTGTTATTTGTGGCCAGTTAAACTTTTTTTTTATTTTGGCAGCCCCGGCTCAAAGGCACTCCCTGCTCCCGCCTTTTATGTTATTCTGCTCACTGTTGTTATTTATGCCTAGTTAGCCTTTTATTTGTTTAGATAGCCAACTGTTGTTGTGCATCTTGTCACCTGGTGACTTCGGTCTCACGGAGAGCTGGCTGCCTTGCCGCTCACTTACCACCATTTTTCCCGCCTCCTACTACCACTACCCAGCGCCCCCCTGCATCCTTGAACTACTTAATGGAAGCTGCAGTGCGGCCACATAGCGAATACACTGCCGGCCTGCCTGAGGTGACCTAAAGGTAAGCACATTTGCACCCATCTGCACCTGGATCCCATCCAGCACTAGGAACCCTGGCCCGCAACCCACCCACCGATACTCCACAGCAGAGCTCCTGGCCCTGGACTCCGAGTGAAACAACAACAACTGCTGCATGTGCCTCTTTTTGCATGGTTAAACTGCACTTTTTCCTGAAACATGATGCACTTTGACTTGTGTGCCCTGGGTCCCTGCCAATCAGGTACCCAGGGTCTTTGTTCTTTCTCAAAACTGTATCTGTGTACCCACAATTGACACATCTCTGGCCACAGGTAATCTCTTTGTAAAAAGGTACTATGGATACCAAGGCCACTGTGAACAGGGAATACTTCTATGGGCTGCAGCACCTATTGTGCCACCCTTAGAGGCCCTGTAACTTAAAATCCAAACACTGTCATTGCAGGCTGCGTGTTTTGGTGCAAGAAAAAGTGAAGAGTTGAGATGGCTCTGTGTGCCATACCTATAACTCACTGCCTGAGGCCTAGTTAACCGTAACCAAAACTGGGTCTGAGCTCACGGACAATAAGGACAAGCCTCAATAATAGACAAAAACCAAAACGAGCACCATTATTGCCAACTATTTGTATTTGGGTCTGTGCTGACCACTCGACCTACTGAACTAAACAGTAACTCTCAGGACACTTGTTTGTCCGGAATAAATCCAATGATTTTAATCAATTCGTTTTATCAAAACACATCTAAATGAACAATACTTCACATCAATTGAAAAACAATGCTTATTTCACTCCACATTTGACATACATAAATGATTCACTCACTCAAATACTCACATTCAAACACTCGTACAAACAATACAACACATAAATATATGTATATATTTTACATCAGTTAATACACACAATATTTACAATTCAGTTCTTTACAGAAAAACGGCATTGGAAAACACTTTTTTCAAGGGTTTTTTGACAGTGTTGTAATTTTAGCACAACATTCCTAATGCTAGATGGAGGTCTACGCGTTTCGATCACCCCTAGTTTGGGGAGATCTCATCGGGACCACGTGCCTGTGAATGAAAAGGACAAACATAAATGACTCTGGTAGAGGACCCAACCTGTACGACCTCAGAAATAAAGGGGAGCCTAATCCTACCTCAAAGGTGCTCGATTTCTCTTGGACTGGGTGCTGTAACAAAAAACAGACTTTACTTAATATCCTTTATATCCTTTCGAAACTGATTTTCCTTCTGGTTTATAGTGTAATCTTTAAATTCCAAAACATCCTTTTCAACTTTGTCTAGTAATGTTTTTGCATCCGTGATTAATTGATTTTGTTGTATTTCGGTTTCTAATGTTTTGATTTCTTCCAGTTGTTGTAACGAAATCCTTTGTGCTGTCTCGACCGTTAAGACCATGAGGTCTCGGCTACACGTGGTCTCGATGTAGCTGTATCCCTTTTTATAGATCGGGTCTTCGGTGATTGCAACATCGCACTGATGGCGCCAGCTCTCTGAAGAAACCACACGGAGGCTGGATGGCGTGGAACCCCTTGCTTCGGCTGGCTTGACCGATCAAAAAAGGTATTTACAGCTAGAGATAGAATCCCCCACCGTAAATACTAAATTGCGCGGTAGAAAGGAGACCTAACCACAGTCCCCTTTGACTCCAACAGGCACGAACAACGGCCCGCAAGTCCTCACTCAATCGCTGGACTCCAGACACGCCGGAACATAAGTAAGTTTCCCCAGCGTCCCCTATAACAATTAATCAGCATTTTGAATTACCAGAGCACGCACTGACACACCTTTACCTTTTCACAACAGATCTTCACTCCCTTTGAACTATAAGTGGTGTGGAAAACAATTTCTGTGAGTACTTTTGATTGCGTTTCCTCAAAAAGTCTGAAAGCAGAGTTGAGCCTGATATTAAGTAAAGTCTGTTTTTTGTTACAGCACCCAGTCCAAGAGAAATCGAGCACCTTTGAGGTAGGATTAGGCTCCCCTTTATTTCTGAGGTAGTACAGGTTGGGTCCTCTACCAGAGTCATTTATGTTTGTCCTTTTCATTCACAGGCACGTGGTCCTGATGAGATCTCCCCAAAACTAGGTGTGATCGAAACGCGTAGACCTCCATCTAGCATTAGGAATGTTGTGCTAAAATTACAACACTGTCAAAAAACCCTTGAAAAAAGTGTTTTCCAATGCCGTTTTTCTGTAAAGAAATTAATTGTAAATATTGTGTGTATTAACTGATGTAAAATATATACATATATTTATGTGTTGTATTGTTTGTACGACTGTTTGAATGTGAGTATTTGAGTGAGTGAATCATTTTTGTATGTCAAATGTGGAGTGAAATAAGCATTGTTTTTCAATTGATGTGAAGTATTGTTCATTTAGATGTGTTTTGATAAAACAAATTGATTAAAATCATTGGATTTATTCCGGACAAACAAGTGTCCTGAGAGTTACTGTTTAGTTCAGTAGGTCGAGTGGTCAGCACAGACCCAAATACAAATAGTTGGCAATAGTGGTGCTCGTTTTGGTTTTTGAGGCCTAGTTAAGCCACCCCTCTAGCTGGGTGCACTAGCCCTCAGGTAAGGGTACAGTGGTATGAATCCTGTACCCCTAGAGTGTCTAAGTTAATTCTCAGACATTGTAAGTGTAGTAAAGCCATAAAGAGTATATGATATGGGAGTTGGTCATTATGAACTCCAGAGCTCGATAAGGACTTTACTAAAGCCTGGTACATTTGGTAGCAAACTTTGCAGCACATTAAACCCATACTGATGGCAGTGTCAGATTTAATAACACTGATAGCAGTGTCAGATTTAATAAAAAATGCACTCAGAGGGCATTTCAGAGATCCTCCCTGAAAAACGACCACTTCTGGTGTGGTGCTGAATGGCTGCCCACCACTTGCCACCACCAGACAGGGTTCTGGACCCATGCGCTCTGAGTCCAGAAACAAATCCCATCCTGGGCAGAGGTGTCATGCCTCCTTCCCCAAGATATGCTGGGCCACGAAGGGGAAGCTTCAAAGGCCTGTCACGTTTGTAAGCTGTCCCTGCCTTTTGCTGTACCCAGCAACTGGCTCCCAACGGTTCTGCCCCAACTTTGGGTGGGAGAATAAGTTGGAAAAGCGAGCTAGGAGGAGAGGAGCACCCACCTTTGCCAACCCCGCCCCTTAGGTGGTGGAGCAGAGGTGAAGCACACCTTTCAGTCCCCTCCATCTTGAAGATGAGGGGACCCAACCAAGTAGGGATAGGCTCATGCCCCCTCCCACTGAAGGCATAATAGGGGGTGTACCCACCTCAAGTAAGGGACCCTTTGGTTGTGACCTACACACCCCCTTAACGCCCTGAAATGTAGTAATGAGGGGCCACCCTGAACCTTGCCTCCTCTAATTTAAGGAGGAAAGAAGAAAGATCGAAGAGCCATGCTGACCCAGGAAGAAGAGGACGCCTAATGCTTTGGCCCCAGCCCTACTGGCGTATCCCACCTCTGACCTACCTACAGTGAACAACCCGGTGTGTCCAGTAGCAAGCAGACACCCAGAGGACCTGCAATGCAACCATCTAACAGACTCTGTCTCCTGTGAGTACTGGATTTGCTCAAATACTCACCCACAGAATCCGGATCCAAGCGAGTTCTGCAATTCTGCACCCGATGTCCACGGCCTGAGTTTGATTGGCCCACCACCACAAGGAGGTCCCCCCAATGATCCTGACCTGGAATATGGTGATTCTTGACCTCCTTCAAGCCTCAAGACAACACCTACATCTTCAACCAAAAGTGTTTCCCCGACCATGACTGGAGCTGGTAAAAAGGCCCGATGTCAGAAGACATCTTTGTACCCGACACCCCATGGCCTTAGGTGTCTAAAACGATGATGTGCGAGCATCCCCAAGAACCCAACTTACCTCTCCAGCCAGTGGTCGCCTTCAGGAAGTCTCCCTGCCTGAGCCTGCAGCCTGTTTGCCGAATCACAGGTCTCCATTGGAAACCACTGGTTCACCGACATCTTCTTGACACACTGCACCTGGCCGCCCCTGTGCCGCTGGTGGTGCAGCACCTGTGCTGATTGTTGTCCCCTGAGGTGCTGACCTTAACCCCAGGAGCTTTTCTCCCTCAACCGAGTGGCCTGCTCGTAAGCAGTCCCTGACCGAAGGCTCCCTTTGCCCTATTGGCTAACATTGGACACCTGCACTCTGCACCCAACCGCCCAAGTGCCGTTGGCGGTGCAACTTGAGTGCCTAGCTAGACCTTGAGGAACCTTGATTTTAACCCCCAAAACTCTCACTTGTGAGATGTTTACTTACCTGTGAAACTGATAACCATTTTTCTCCCATAGGAACCCATGTTATGAGTTTGGGGCCTAAAATGTTCTAAGTGTTGAACTGCTGTTTTGTATGGTGGAGAAATTAACTATAACTTAAACCAAGAAAAGTCTTACTTACTTTGTATGGTGAGATCCTACGATGTGGTATCTAGGCATACCACCCCAAGTAGTCAAAGTAAGCAGAAAGTAAATAAAAGTATCCTAAAAGTAAATGGTGTGTATGTTAAACAGCTTTTGAAGACATACCAACCTATAACAATTACAAATCCATTCCCATGTAAAATGAAAGTGGATCTTTTTATACATAACCAATTGGTGTGGGTACTGTCTCTGAGTGTGTGTGAACAGTGCTTGAGTGAGTGAATACAATAAATGCTTAACACACCCTCTGGATAAGCCTAACTGCTTGCCGACACTACCACAAAGAGAGCTGTTAGTACTTACCTAATTTTGCCTCTGCAACACCTCTGGGGACTCTCTGGACTCTGTGCACACTATACCTTACTTTGGTATAGTATATACAGAGCCAGCTTCCTACACTAAATCACATCTCCCTGATCAATGAAATGACACTTTGCTTTCTTCCACTGCCACTTCACATGCAACTCAGGACCTCCCGCTCACACCAGAACCCGCGCCACACACACCTCGCCAACCACAAGCACCCCGGATCTGCTCCAGTGAATTCTGCTCAATGCCTGGTCCCTCTGGAAACATGCCATCGAAATATGGTACACAATAACCCTTCTAACCGGCACGATCTTCATCACTGAGACCTGTCTCAAACCCTCCTCAACTCCTGACATTGCCATCACAACACCTGCAATCTACAAGATCATACACCAAGATTGCACCAACAAACACAGAGGAGGAATCATCATCGTCCGCATGGAAACTTTCCCCTCCTCCACCACCGAAGACGACACCAAACTAATCATGGAACATCTCAACTTCCAATATCAAACTGACACCAAGACGACCATCAGCAGCCTCCTTGCTTACAGACCCCCAGATCTCGACAGGGTTCTGCAACACTATCGCTGAATTCATTGCACCTCTGGCCATCGACTCCAAGCATTGCATCTTCTTTGCTGACCTCAACTTCCACTGAGATGCCCATAAAGATGTCAACTACACCGCCCTCCTGGAAAGCATCAGCACCATCGGCCTTAGCCAGCTTGTCACCAGCTCTACACAAAGCGCAAGACACATGTTGGACCCGATCTTCACAGCCAGTGACAGAGTCAAGTACAACCATATCACCAAGTTCACCTAGACCGACCATACCATCATCCACTTCACCATTGGAGAGTACCCAAGCAAAACCTCCATGCCCCGAGCTCCTCCCGCCACAACTGGAACAAAGTGACCAGGCCAGAACTTCAATGCCTGGATCTTCAACTGCGCCAATGAAGTTGCCCCCATGAAACATGCCAATACTAGCAGATCCAATATATGCTAGTTTGTACACACAGGTACTCCAGACCATCAAATGTGAATGCAAGCAAATAGAAAGATGATGGTGCGCCAACAGAAACCCATAGATCACGCTACAATCAAGTCAGCTCTCAATAAATACCACTAGCTCCTCAAGGACACAAAAGGAAACACCCTGACAGACTGCATCCAGGCAAGTGCTACCCACACTAAGGAAATTTTCAGCATCCCCAGAGAGTTCTCCTGCCCTTCAGCTACCAAGAACAAGACACGCCCTTTTGAAGAACTGTGTAACACACTAGCAAACTATTCCACAACAAGAGATCCGCCAAGCAACTTCGCTCCCCAACCCACCAACATCAACAACCTCTTCACACCAACAGACACCACCTGCTCCCCACGTGGAACCTACTCACCATGCAGAACACTACAGCCATCATAACCTCCATCCACTCAGGAACACTCACTGACCCCTGACCAATGACATCTTCAACCTCGGACACAAAGAAATCAGCAGTGCACTCACCTCCACTCTCAATGCATCCATCACCACAGCAGACTTCTGCGATGCCTGGAAACACACAGAGGTCAGAATCCTCCTGAAGAAACCCTCTGCCTACCCAACTGAACTCAAAAACTACCACCCCAATTCACTGCTCCCATTCCCCACCAAAACCCTCAAGAAGGTCATCAACCACCAGCCCACTGAACTCCTAGAAAGAAACAACCTACTCAAGGCACCAACCACAGCACTAAGACTTCACTGAAGGCTGCCACTGATAACATCAGAACCCTCCTCCACGAGGGTGTAAAAGTTGGTTCTGATCCACCTCGACCTCTCAGCTGTGTTCGACACTGTATCCCACCACACCCTCATCAGGAGGCTCTTCTCTCGGTCCCACCCTGTTCAAAATCTACATGCTACTCCTGGCTGACATCATCAGAACCCATGGACTCAACATCATGTCCTACGCAGACGGCACTCAACTCATCCTCAAACTCATGGAAGACCCCACCACCACCAGAACAAACTTCCGCAATGCAATGACGAGCGTCACCGAATTGATGAGAACCAACTACCTGAAACTCAACACGGACAAGTTGGAAGAACTGATTTTAGGTAAAAACACCTCCTTGTGGGATGACACTTGGTGGCCCCATGAACATGGACCAACAACTCGCTTCAATTGACCAAGCCTGCAACCTCGTCATCGTCCTGGACAGCAAACTCACCATGAGGCACCAGGTGAACAGAGTGTCCTCTGCCTGCCTCCATATCCTCTGCATGCTCCGGAAAATCCTCACATGGATCCCTGTTAGCACCAGGAAAACTGTCATGCAAGCCCTGATCACCAGCCGACAGGACTATGGAAATGCACTCTATGCCGGAACTATCACCCAACCCCTCAAGAGTCTCCAGATCATACAGAATGCTGTTGCCAGACTCATCTTCAACCTCCCCAAACAGACCCACATCCCCCTACCTCAGGAACCTCTACTGGCTCCCCATCCAGAAGGGATGCCAGTTCAAGATGCTGACACACGCCTACAAGACCCTCTATGACCAGTGTCCAACATATATTAACCGCGTCCTGATCATCCACCAACCTGCAAGTAAACTGCTCTCTGCCTCCCACACCCTTGCACATGTTTCCGCATTCACCAATGCTACAGTAGAGGTCTTTCATTCTCCTACCTCACTGCCAAGTCCTAGAACGAACTACCCCTCTACTTGCAATTGTAACCCTCACTGCCAGCATTTTAATTGAGACCAGCAAGACTGCAGCGTCTTGATACTCTCAGGGGTAAATAGCTGCGCTCTACAAGCATTGATTGATTGAGTAAATCATTGATTGATAGCTATTAGACAAGCTTAATATAAGAAAATGTGTAAAGCATTTAGAAGTACCAAAATAGTTACAGAAACAAATCCTACTCCACTTTATAACAATATAGTAAAATGTTATAGACAAATTGTCATCAAAATGACAAAAATCCAATAAGAGGAACCAGAGATATGCATTTGTAAAGAATTAGGGACAATTAGCCCCAAGAAGCACTAAGGGCCATATGTAGGTAATCTCTATTTACCGATTCTTAAATACCGAATTTTACCGATTTGGTATTTGAGAATCGGTAAATAGTATGTAGGTAAAAATTCGGTAAATTCTACCAATTCAGTAATATTCGGTATTAGCGAATCGGTAAATACCGATTCGGTAATTCCCATTCATTCCTATGGGCCTGGAGCCCTATAGGAATGAATGGGAAGCCATTCACTATTACCAATTCGGTAAATACCGAATCGGTAATAGGGGGAACATATTCAAGGGTGGCAGGGTGTCACACCCCTGAATCGTGCATGTGTGCACATGTGGCGCACATACATTCCCTAAGGGCATGTATGTCTGCCACATGGCACTAAGAAAGGTATTCGGTATTTACCACCAATTTATAGTTGGTGGTAAATAACGAATCTTTGAGGCTAAAATGCACTCACTTGAGTGCTACCTACATAGGCTTTAAGGAATCGGTAATTTACCGATTCCTTAAAATAACGAATCGGTAAATTACCGATTCCTTATTTGCAGCCTCCTACATCTCAAATCCCTAAATACCGGTCGGTAACGGTGAAATTTACCGAATTTCACCGTTATCGGCTGTTATTACCCCACCTACATATAGCCCTTAGAGTCAATGACAGTCTATGGTTGCAGCAGGCCAAGACGTAGATGCGATTTCGGGCTTACCGTGATGGCACACAGATCAGATAAACCAGACAGGTTCATCACAGTGGAAAGTTTTACTTTGCGAGTTAGTACCCAACATTGTGGCTGAAATCCTGCAGGTGGGCAAGGTCGCAGGCTGTATTCAAGGAAATTATCTCAAAGTCAGATAGCTGTTGGGTGTGGTCCTGCTAAATCTGTTGGTTTGGGCAGGAAAAGCTGCAAGTGAGTATATTCAAATGTTATGCTAAGGGAAGTCATTGTGTCTGCCAGATACTTTTTGCACCTTTACTACACCTTATGAACATTTCTACATTTGGACTTAGTTTTTTTTTCCAAAGTTTAGAATGCCCCATTGGGATATAGTTGCAAACTGATGATGAATTCCACATGGCTGGTGCTTTCTTGCTGAGTGCCCACTGAAACAGATTTGCTGCTATGAAGAAGATCTAAACAGGAGAAACCTGTTTCTTCAGCCCAGTGAAGTCACACCTTGGGCAAATTGACCTCTGGAGATCTGGAATTTCAAAGTTGTTTCAAGTCCCTTTTCAATGTTGTTGACAAAGACTAGTTGAATAGAACCAAGGGTCTCAGTACCTCAAGAACAGCACTTTAAGGTTACTCACTCCAGCGCATCCCCCAGCACGGCCCAGCTCAGGTCCAGACTCACTCCAACACAGGCCAACATCCAGACTCACTCCACTTGCTACTGGTCAGCTGGCCGCTTATGTACCCTGTTGTATCCCTGTATCTACACAGTAGGTCAAACAACATCATCTTCTTACAGGCCTCAAACAAAAGATCCAGCGAATGTTCTGGGGAGGGTTTCTTAGGGTGCCACAATTCTGATTGACACCTGCAAGTGAGTGGGAGTGACTTTTCCTCCTCCCTAACCAACAAGGCAAAATCTCCCAGCAACACTCCTACCCAATTTTTCAGAAGCTCTTATTTGCACTAAGGTAAACAATCCCACAGTAACCCTCACTCTGGAGGTGGGGATCCCATTCTCCCATTGTGCAGACCTTGTTTGTCAACCCAAAGGAGTGACCAGGGTAATGAGGAGCCCCCCTCTCTGGTCATCAAAACTGGTTCTGGGGGTAGCATTCCTCCGACTGGGTTGGGTTCCATCCTGCCTATTGGAACAATAGCTAGGGCCATTCCAGGGGCCACCTAACATTTACTTGTAACAGGGCAGGCCCCTTTGAAGTAAATCAAGCTCCTGCCCCCCACTTGTCTCACTTCCATGGGAAGAGAATAAATCTCCACTCCTATGCCATTGTCTCTGCTCTGAGAGCGGTTTTCATACACCTTTCACACCTAACTCCAGCTGGGCAGTTGCTGGAGAATTAATACAAATTAGCCTCCAGTAGCTTCAGGCATAATAAAGATAACTTTATAAAACTCACATTTCCCATATAGTTATTAAAAAACCTGCGTTGCCATTATATAGGAATTTTACTAAATATAAAACTAAGGACCTGATTTAGATCTTGGCGGATCTGCTCCCGGTGTCACTATTCCAACAGTTACTCTACGCGCCTTCTTGATAGTCCGCCCACTCTATTTAGTTGATGGCAGGTCTATGGAGGAAAGCCCGTCTGAATTCCACCGTCTCTGCCAGAATTTTACTCCACATCTACGGCATTATAGGTATCGGCGGATGTTGGAGAGAGTCCAGCGGGTCAATCATAATGTGCCTTTCTGTCAAGGAAACTGTGGCTGGGATACTTCCAAAAGTGAGTCGGTGGAATCGAAGGACATGAGGTAGAAACGTAATTTATTTTCCCACTTTCATTTCCGTCTTGAACCCCCATTGTTGAGGTCCTCCCTTTGCTGCTACTACTTGACCATGAGGCTAAACAACTCCATTGTAGCCAGGATCTAACGTAAAATTATTTTTCACTTGTCTTCCTTTGAATCCTGTATTAACATTTGCTTTAACCTTGTGCATTTTTACATTTCTCTTACATGAAATGTTTTTACAAATTTTTATTCAGTGTCACAGGTAGAAATAATACAATGCATTTCAATTCATCGACAAATAAATTCATCTTCCAGGCACACATCAACCGATTCATTTCATAAAATCCCCAAGCTCGTATACATATTCCTAAAGTAAGCCAGTGTATGAAGCCTGGCACAATATTGCTGCCCTTCCATTTCTTGGCAGTAGCTTGTTACTCCCGATCCCCACATTATTTGAAACTTCACCAGGGCTCCGTTTCTTTGGAAATATAACTTTTCCTTAGATTCCTCCTGCTTCATTTTTTAGATCCATGAATCAAAAGACATATCTACTAGTCTGCATTATTGTATTACGAAGGATTTGGTCACTGTTAGAAACGGGACCCCCGGCCGGCCAACGCTCACGCCAAAGTCAGTCAGGGATCATCATTTCTAAGTCAGGGCAAGGGAGTCACACACCAAGATAACCCCTGCTCACCCTCTAGGTAACGTGACGCGAGCAGCAAGGCTAATCTCGGAGGCGATGTGTAAAGCGTTTGCGCGCGCACCCCAGCGACAACACCCTAGGCCCACCACAAAGGAAACTCCACACAAGGTTATATCAAAAATAGCCTTTGTATTATAATAATAAAAACACATTAGATAACACACACACTTTACAATGTGCCAACAGGCACGGGTAAGATTTACAAGGGATTATGTACAGGACGGGGCCACCTGGACCACTGTCAGGGGTATGCACTTTTTAGAAATAGCACTTGTAGGTATAACACTTAGCACATAAACATATAATGAATGTAGCACACAAAATAGTTACATGTAGCATACAACCAGTAACTACTGGTAAAGGGTAAATACCTCCTACGCCACCCTAAACACTGTAGGGAAATCACGCAGGGAACTAGGACCTTATCATCAGGACCTATGGAAGGAAAACCTATCACCTTGTGGTAAATAAATAAATAATACCCTATTTTTGACTAGACATATATCATAACAGATAGCTCAATAAATAAGAGTCAAGATTCGAGGTAGTAGGAGTTTTGCAGGTTTAATACAGCATAAGGACAGGAACAGGACAACCTGCATAGGAATAGGATGACAGGGCCCAGCAGCTGCTGGGGCTGGGTCTGGGATGAGCGCGCTAACTTTTAATAACAAATACACGAGCATATATACATAGCGCAAACACATAGCATTACATTGCAGTAGGCGTAGCAGTGGGTGGAACAGAAGGCGTGACGCGTAGCAGTCGCGAAAGATAACAGTAAAAGTAGGTGTAACTGGGCGTATACATAGACATGTGGTGCAGACGTAACAGAATATGTCATGAATGGGCGGAAACATAGGAGGGGGCTACCTAAGGAGCCGGGACCTCTAACCTGGTGGTGCGCGCAAACTGGCAATGACGTGTTACTAGGAGAAGCTGGGGGCTATGAACTCTGTGCTAGGAGCAGAGACTAAAGTCTGGAGGGTCGGAGCGACATGTACCTAAACCCTATCTAGTATCTGATGTTTAGGGAACATGTTGATATAAACTAGAAGTCATGAGGGGAAAAGCTAACTTGATTCTAAGACTGGACCATGCATTATTCTACATGTAGTGCGTGATGAAGAATATTAAATGACCATTAAATACAGTATTTCTCTTAACATGGAGCCGCATAGGCTAGACAATGACGGAAACTATTGATGCAGTTCAGTAGCTTAGGAATGCAGAGAAGGAGGACTAAACTGATAGCTGGAATCATAACATAGTCTTGGCAGACTCGGAGGCAGAGCCAGGCTGCACCGGGCACTGCGAGGCAGGAAGTAAGTGAAAGGTCGAGGATACAGGTGTCCGGGCCCTGTTGAGGCCTGGAAACGGGGACTTTATAATGAAATAACGTGCACACTGAGAAACGTGGCAACATTACTTTACATAGGCCTGATATTCGTAGTATTCACGAGGACTGGGAAACTGGCATACTAGAGGTGGACACAACTATAATTGCGTCATTAATCGGACATGGGGAATAACATATGCATATTGGTCATGCACACATAACATATGATGGATGACACGTAGGGACACAGAACATGGCAAAATTTACTTTTCCACATTCCCTCCTTGTCACTACGTTTCCATCAGGAAACATCAATATTCATGATACCATCTATCATTTCATACAGTACCATTTGTTCATCTCGAATTGTCTTGGAACGAGATTTAGAACGAGGCTTGGGACTAGGAATACAAGAGGTAGCACACATGCCGCAAATCGCAGGGCCACATTGTATACAGAGGCAGCAGCTGAATATGATCGCTACTGCGATACCTAGAAAGGACAGGACTTTCCATCCCCATGCGGAAATTATATTCCAGAACCAACCGGACCATGTCCAGGTGCCTGGATCTTGGTGTAACAGATGGGCAATTTTATGGAGTCTGGTTATAGCTGAATAAACAGACGGCGCGTTATTTGGAATGAAAATGCAGCAACTAGATCCGAGGACTCTACAGGCCCCGCCCCTATCGGCCAGTATGACGTCAAGGACGAGACGATTCTGGAGCACAACAATTCTCATAAAGGATTGCTCTTCGGTTAAGTTACCTAGAGCGGAGGCAGTCTCATCTACTACTGCTTCAAGGGTTCTTGTTAACCTACGGATTAGCTTACTGTTTACAACTGTACCTAAATAAGGGAACACACCTTTATCAATATCAATGAATTGCTCTGCAGCAGTTTCAGTATAATCGACAATCGGGAGGTTTCTCTTGTGTCTAGTATGTACTAGGAAGGAATTCCTATGGTAGTCAGGTGGAGCTAGGAAAACAGGTGGCAGTAGGAAGGCAATGTAACAGGTTCCCTCCCAATCGAGGGGCAGACGAACATATGCAGTCTGACCACAAACAAAATAAGAATGACGTGAAGCTTTAAAAATAGATTTCCCACTGTCACTATACTGGATAATAGTAGTACAATCACTATGTCCTACGTGTACAGAACCATAATTTCGGACACATAGTTCGCCTTTGACTGGTAGTACTGAAATAGCAGGTGAGTCTGGAGTAGTATCAGACTGAACATTCAGGACCATAAAATTCGACGAATAGTTACCTAAATTATACACTTCATTTTCTAGATCTAAACCTGTTCTGTGGGGGAGACCTTGCTTGTCTGGGAAACATGTGCTGTTAAGAAAAGACATATCTGTTGAGGATGACGTTAACGTGGACCATGCTCCACACGAACCATTATGTGAGAATGGATAAGGAAAAAGTGGCAGAACTCCATTCGGGGTCTGGAAAGGGGGGAGTCGACCACACACCCAACAATTAGTGGCATTGCTGGTCTGGTGTGAGTAATGTAACATACGGATAAATGAGTTATTACGCATAGCGAGGCGGTATGAATATTCGTGAGGAGGCAGATCACTAAACGTGTGCTCTACTGTAGCATTAGCAGACTTATTTACATGAGGAACTGGAAAATACAGGAAAAATGCGTAACTGGTGCAGGAAATCATTATGCTGATGAATAATATAAAACTTAGAAAAACGATACATTGAATTGAGTTTTGACTGACTCTCTCACTATGGGGGTCTATTTTATACATGTCAGAAACAGTCTAACCGTTTCACCTAGGGGAGGACTTAGACAATCAAACTGACTGACTTATTTTACTAGACCGGAGTTTTTGCTTATACTCCTGCTGCGGAGTTTTCTCTACCAAGGGAGGGGTTGTATCAATGTTATTTGCGGGACAGTCCTTAGGAACAATGTTTTGACAAGTCTTGATATCCTGGAAAATGTTTTTAGAGACCGGTTTCAATCCGTAGAATTTCTTGACGTGCGAAAGGTGTACCCAGCCGCGGCGTCCTTCCAATTTCACGGCTGTACGGGTGGTGAGGAGGACCTGACGGGGCTCCTTCCAACGTGGCTCCAGCGGACTTGATCTGTCAAAGTTCCGGACCATCACCATGGAACCTGGAACGATTTCATGCGGTGCCACCTCGGTATTGTCTGGAAATGCGGCAGCAACCTGTGAACGACATGAGTTGAGGGCAGACATCAAGGAAGCTAGGTAATCTGTCAGCATATTACATGAAACATCGGTAATACTTCGGGGTCTAGGAGTACCCCACATGTTAGGGGGGCGGCCGAATACGACCTCATACGGGGACAGACCTGATCTGGAATGTGCGACCATGCGCATATAAAACAAAGCAACTGGCAGAGCTACTAGCCAGTCCACACCTTTTTCTTTGCATACTTTGGCAATTCGAATTTTCAGAGTCTGATTATGTCTCTCAACGAGACCGGCTGCTTCAGGATGGCGTACACAATGAAACTTCCACTGGTACCCTAACAACAAGGAAACGTGCTTCATCAACTCAGATGAGAATGGCTGACCGTTATCAGAATATACGACTCTAGGGAGTCCATATCGAGGGAAAAACTCACGAACCAACTGCTTGGCAGTGGTCGCGGCTGTGTAATCTGGGACTGGATATGCTTCTGTCCACCTGGACAAAGCGCATACTACTACAAGGACATACTTGAAACCTCGACATCGCTCCATCTGAATATAATCCATCTGGAGGACTTCAAAAGGGTGGTCAGGAGGCTGGAAACCACCTTGTTCCACCGGGACACTTTTACCTGGATTAAACTGACAACATATCATACAGGTACGGACTTTCTGCTTGGCTGCAGCTCGTAAATGCTTGTTGAACCAAATGTTCTGGATACTGTCTAACATAGCTTTTTCTCCTAAATGTGCTGGACTATGTGCGGTATTAATGATGACTTGAACCATAGAGTCGGGGAGAAACCATGCGGTTCTACCCTTTGTTAACCATCCTTGATCTGTCTGGACCCCTCCTTGTTCAGACCACTTCTTGGTTTCATCGGGAGTAGCATGTAACTGGATATCTATGACATCTTGAGTAGGGTCCTTAACTGTCATACATGTAGTCGGATCTGGAGTATGTGTCAGGTTAACTGGAATGTCTAGAGTCTGTGCTGTAAGCTTGGCTGTGCGATCTGCTAGATCATTACCTTGAGAAATAATGTCAGTGACTTTCGTATGTGCTTTGCATTTCATGATAGCAATGGAGGTCGGTAAATGTATGGCATCTAACAGAGCTTGAATAAGGAGACCATGCTGAATCTTGGTTCCATGAGAAGTCATGAAACCTCTCTCCTGCCAGAGCACTCCGAAGTCGTGTACAACTCCAAATGCGTAACGTGAATCTGTGTAAACATTAACTTTCAGGTTCTTGGCGTGTATGCAGGCTTGTGTCAGAGCAACTAGCTCTGCTGCTTGAGCGGACAGAGTGTCAATACGGTGTGTTTCAATAACTTCGGTGTCAGTAGTCACTGCATACGCGGCGACTAGTTCTCCTGTACTAGTTCTCATACATGAACCATCCACATAAAGTGTCAGGTCAGGATCTGGTAACGGAATGTCTGTCAGGTCTTGTCTTGGCTTTGTCGTAATGTTGACTGCTTCCACACAGTCGTGTGTGGCAGAATTTGAACTAGCTGATGGTAACAGTGTAGCAGGATTCAGGATGTTGCAGCGTCTAATTTCTATGTGTGGCTGGAACAGTGTCAATTCATAACCTGTTAAACGTGCAATTGTCAAGTGCTGAGTTTGTGTTCGGTTTAAAAGAACTTCCACGGAGTGTGGGACTTGTACTGTCAAAGAGTGTCCTAAAACTATGGAATCACTTTGTCTGATAGCTAGGGCTGTGGCTGCAACTGACTTGAGGCACGCAGGCAAAGCCTGGGCGACTGGATCTAGTGTGCTCGAAAAATAAGCACAGGGCTTGTATTGTCCTGCTTGATCTTGTGTGAGAACAGATAATGCTGTACCTTCGCGTTCAGTAACGAAAAGTGTAAAAGGCTTACTGTAGTTCGGTGTCGCTAGAACTGGAGCTTGGCATAGGGCTTTCTTTAACTCGTTGAAACTAAGTGTATGTTCAGATGTCCAAGGGAGGACAGTCGATGCGGCTGCCTCCTGTGTCGTTAACTGTGTCAGTGGCTTGGCTAGAAATGCATACTGAGGAATCCATTGTCGGCAATAAGAAGTAAGGCCGATAAAAGCACGTACCTCCTTCTGGGTTCTGGGCTGGGGAAGACTCGCTATTAACTGGATACGGTCTGGTGTCAACTGCCTACCCCTCTTGGACAGTAAGTGTCCTAAGTAGACCACTTGCTGGACACAGAATTAAAGCTTCGAAGGGGATACCTTGTGCCCCATCTCGGCCAGGAAATACAGAACCGTCAGTGACGCACGCTCGCAGTCACGTTCAGAACGGGCTGTGATCAGTAGATCATCGACATACTGGAGCAGGGCAGTGTCAGTTGGCATATGAATGTTGTCAAGTTGTCTCTTAAGTGCTTGGCTGTAAATACTAGGGCTTTCTGTGAAACCTTGAGGAGCGCGTGTGAACATATAGCTCCTTCCATTTAAACAAAATCCGAAAAGAAACTGGCTGTCTGGATGGATGGGAACACTAAAAAATGCGTTCTTAAGGTCGATTACTGTAAAGAACGTGGCTTCGGAATCAATGGCTGTCAATAGGGAAGAGATATCCGGGACAACTGGGTACTGCGGAATAATACATTTATTAAGTTCCCGCAAATCAATCACTAATCGATATACTGGGGGTGCATTTGGATCAGTACGTTTCATGACTGGAATGATCGGAGAGTTGCATACATTGGAGTCAGTTTCTACAACTACTCCTTGAGCCATGAGCTCGTCAATAATTTTGGATAAGGCTGCTACAGCCTCGGGTGGCAATCTGTACTGTCTGATTCGTGGTAACACTACACCTGGTTTGAGAGTCACACGATAGGGTGTGATTTGCATATAACCTACATCAGTTGGACCTTGCGCCCATAAATGCTGCGGAACATTGGACAGTCTGGAATCAAAATCTCGTAATACATAGTGACCCTTAAAGTCACGTAGGAACAGACGTATTCCCTCTGGGGAACAACATATAACTGCACCTAATTCTTTCAGTGTTTTAATGCCTAATAGGTTTTCTGGACATGACTTAGTAAGTAACAGATCAGTAGTGCGGGACAATGGACCTACTTCTAGAGTGACTGGCTTTGAAATCTCATTAACGATCGGCTTTCCTGAAAATCCAAGGGAAACATTTCTTGAGCCTGAGAGCGGAGCCCCTGGAACCTCGGCATGACTAATTGTGGTCCTACTTGCCCCTGTATCAATCAGAAACTTTCTATCTTTCCCTAATACTTGACTGTGAACATAGGGACCTTCTTGATCTACAGGTATCTCGATGAGAGGCAAGCCTACCTCCCTCTCTAGGCTGTTTCATGAATATGGCTGGTACTCTGGATACTCAGACTGTGCATACTGGTACATCTGCGATGTAACATGCTGTGTTGCAGCAATAGGCTGCGGTGCTGTAACTGTCTGTGGTGTATTCTGTGACTGAGGAGTCTGTGAAACTTGTTCTTGTCTAGGCGGACGTGGTCTTTCTTTAGTCTTACCAGTAGCTATGTTGTGTTTCAGAACTGCACACTCGTTTATAAAATGACCTGGCTGTTTACAATAATTGCAGTTCCCTTTAACGGGAGCTGCAGGATGACTGGCTTGATTCGGACCCCTCTTCTGACTGTCTTGAGGAACAGATTGTGCAACTAGCACTTTCATTTTCGTGTCTTTCATACGTTTTCTCTCGTGTTCTTGCTCTTCCCTGATTCTATTCTGGTGATACTGGAGCATCTGGAGCATCTGGGACGGAGTATTAGCTTGCCAGGTGCTTTCGACTTTCAGAACTCGGTTTTTAATTGATGGACTTGAATTCTCGACTAATTTAGTAACGAAAAGGTGAGGGTATGACTCACTACTTGTCTTGAGACCACTGTTGATACTGAAACATTTTTCAAATCTAGAATAAAAATCACTAATATCTTCATCTTGTTTCTGTTTACAGGCTGAGATTGCATCCCAGTCTTCTTTTCTAGTTGTTAATAATCTAGGTAAAACTTGTATTAATAATTCTGGTAATTCTTTACATTTATCTCCAAGACCAGTACCTGGTACACGTATCTTATCTTCTGCTTCTAGGACTGCCCAATCGATCTTTTTCTCTCCCACCTCCCATTCTTTTTCCTTTAGCTTTTCATACACCCCTGCGGGTAGCAGAACCTTTAACATTTTAATGATATCTGGGTATGTGTATTCTCCCATACGGAGCATGTCTTTTAATTCTCGATGGAACCCTGCTGGATCTTTGTCATGACAGGGAATTAATTTCTTCATTTCAAGGAGTTCCATCTTTGTGATCGGAGTGTATACAAACACTCGTTGCATTTCGCCACCCGCTCCTCTGACTGGGTGGACTTCTCGTAACGGATTCTGTCTGTCTATGTAGAATGATTTACTTTCTGGGGGTGAGACATGAACAAAATGCGGGTTCAAGAATGTTCTATATTTGTGACGCTGTTCTAGAATGACACTAATTAAATCGGTACCTAGACCTCTCCATTTATACTGGAGTAACTCGTTCAAGATATCATGTAACGGGCCTGGATCAGAGTGCTGACCCTCATACAGAGTAATGAGGTGCTGAATCATATACATACCCACCAGTCGTTGCTCGGCTGGGGGCAATTTCAGAAACATTTGTGCCACTATTTCGTCTGGAAAAGTGGTAGAATCAGTAATCCATCGGACTGCTGATCGCACTAATTCCTGTTCATGCATAGTACTTAACTCACTATAACCGATTCGTGATTTCAGAATGTGATCGGTAGCTTGAAATACTTGTTCTAGGGAACCTTGTTCTGGTGCTGGATGATGGAAAGTAGACTTGGGTTCTAGACGTAAATGGCGATCTGGAAATCTAGGTTTCCCTACATACGCTATTCTGGCGGTATTCTCATCGTCTTCCTCTTCAGGATCAGAGGTACTTTCTTTCTCGCTTACTTGTGCTGCTTTACGCTGTTCGTGTATCTTTATTATCTCTCTACGGATTTTCTTGTACATACTTTCCATGGCACTAATGGTATTGTGCTTTCCTTCGGCTATATTATCACTCCACTTTGTCAGGATTTTCATTTCGGCTGGATCTTTAGACGGGTAATCTTGTTCTCTTATTAGACAGTTAATTAAGAACTTTAATATCATGCGCTGAATCTCGGCTTTCCTTTGAGACATGGCATTACTAATACTTTCTGGATCATCCCCTGTACGGATGAAACGATATATTCTGTCTAGATCTTCTTTCATATTCGGCAAGGTAACTAGATACTCGGTCACCCTCCTTATGCGTACGGAATATAAAACCATATTAAATTCGCCTGGAACTGGGTCATAGACACATTCGCCAAGGGTTTGCCTGATTTCTGCAACAGACTTATTACTTTTAGGAGTACGCTGTGATGCTTGAGCATGTAATTCGAGTGCTGATAAACGCTTGTATGGCGGCGGGGTTTGAGGAAGACCTCCCCCTGCGGCCCCTAAACTAGAATCATCAACTGATGCTTTTCGTCCTGGCAGGGTCGGTAATTGTAACGTGGGCTGGACTTGTATAGCGGGCTGACCCGGGGGGGCTGTTAAGGGCACCCCGGTGTCTGGAGGAGCAGGAATTACCTGATTTACAGGGACTGGCGGAGCGTGAACAGGATTTGCATATTCGGGGACTATGTCGTCCAGATAGGACGAAATAAAAATATCAGCTGCGGTCGGTTTGTGACGTAGCTTGGTCGGAACTAATGGTGGCGGGAAATTACTGGATGCCTCTGGGGTCGCTTTTGGCAAGCCCTCAGCAAGAAGAGGATACATACCCTTATTAAGGGCATGCCTCTGTCTGTCTGATTGCTCAGTTCTAACTCGTTCACCTATCTCGATTAATTCTCTTTCTTGGGCTCGTTCTTGGGATTCTCTACTTAGTTCTGTCTTTCTGATTTCTTTTTCGGTTCTTTTATGAGCTTCTTTGCGCCATAACTCGATGGCATCTTTCTGTGATTGTCTGGCTTTCTTTTTCCATAATGCTTCTTCTACTCGCATGATGCATTCGGCATCCCATGTACCCGATACGGGCCATCTATACTTTTCCTCTAACTGTTTGGTATAATCTACCCATAAATCTAGATACAATATGGCGCTTATGCCATGTTTCTGATACATAAAGTGACCTGGACTGTCCCTAGGCGGAACAGGAACTGCTTCTTCTAACAAACCCTTTCTAGTTTTTAACTGACGTAATCTCGAAAAGAGAGACATTGTAAACTTGAATCGGAACACAATACAATAGACGAGGAACAATAACAATTGGGAAAACAATTCAGGCATATCACGACATTGGAAATACATTGAACAACATCATAACATTACAGTTCGGACAGAAATATTACCTGGAATACTGAGAACAGAAGCACAAGAATTTCTCGAGAACGGAACAGACTAGAGTTACTGGATGCACTGCTGAAACAGTACGGAACATACCGGTCCCATAAAGGGACGCATCAAGACCCGTATCCACCTAGGTGAACACTTCGTTTGTGAGTCTGGGTACCACCAACCCACGGACCAGAGTCAATTTAGATTGACCCTGTCTAGATACTACCCCAGTAATGGTACTCACCGGGCAGCAAGAACGGAAAGCTTCGGACTGGACTGGACTGCTACGACGACGGACGACGAACTTCGGACTTCGGTTACGGGTGGGCCTCCGGATACCTCGGACCTTGGACTCTTGGCTTGGGCTCTGGTCGGGACTCGCCGCGTTCCTCCACCGTCTCGTTTGGATGCTGGACCGCCTCCTCCGTCTCCTCCGTGGGCCTGAGGGATACTTGAAGCAGAAATATCTGCACGTGGCCGGTATGGTTCCGTCACGGCTGCAGAGGGTCAGGGGGTCGGCGTGGCTTCACCGACGCGTGGGGAAAGGGCAAGTCCCTGTTCGGGCGCCATTATGTGGTAAATAAATAAATAATACCCTATTTTTGACTAGACATATATCATAACAGATAGCTCAATAAATAAGAGTCAAGATTCGAGGTAGTAGGAGTTTTGCAGGTTTAATACAGCATAAGGACAGGAACAGGACAACCTGCATAGGAATAGGATGACAGGGCCCAGCAGCTGCTGGGGCTGGGTCTGGGATGAGCGCGCTAACTTTTAATAACAAATACACGAGCATATATACATAGCGCAAACACATAGCATTACATTGCAGTAGGCGTAGCAGTGGGTGGAACAGAAGGCGTGACGCGTAGCAGTCGCGAAAGATAACAGTAAAAGTAGGTGTAACTGGGCGTATACATAGACATGTGGTGCAGACGTAACAGAATATGTCATGAATGGGCGGAAACATAGGAGGGGGCTACCTAAGGAGCCGGGACCTCTAACCTGGTGGTGCGCGCAAACTGGCAATGACGTGTTACTAGGAGAAGCTGGGGGCTATGAACTCTGTGCTAGGAGCAGAGACTAAAGTCTGGAGGGTCGGAGCGACATGTACCTAAACCCTATCTAGTATCTGATGTTTAGGGAACATGTTGATATAAACTAGAAGTCATGAGGGGAAAAGCTAACTTGATTCTAAGACTGGACCATGCATTATTCTACATGTAGTGCGTGATGAAGAATATTAAATGACCATTAAATACAGTATTTCTCTTAACATGGAGCCGCATAGGCTAGACAATGACGGAAACTATTGATGCAGTTCAGTAGCTTAGGAATGCAGAGAAGGAGGACTAAACTGATAGCTGGAATCATAACATAGTCTTGGCAGACTCAGAGGCAGAGCCAGGCTGCACCGGGCACTGCGAGGCAGGAAGTAAGTGAAAGGTCGAGGATACAGGTGGGGGCTGGATCACTCCTCAGCGAGGCTTCAGGAGACAGGAGCTGAATCTGATGTCCGGGCCCTGTTGAGGCCTGGAAACGGGGACTTTATAATGAAATAACGTGCACACTGAGAAACGTGGCAACATTACTTTACATAGGCCTGATATTCGTAGTATTCACGAGGACTGGGAAACTGGCATACTAGAGGTGGACACAACTATAATTGCGTCATTAATCGGACATGGGGAATAACATATGCATATTGGTCATGCACACATAACATATGATGGATGACACGTAGGGACACAGAACATGGCAAAATTTACTTTTCCACATCCAGCAAAGGGAAGGAAACCTAAAATAATCACCTAAGCAGGTCACTTTTAACAAAGGGGATAAAACAAACAATTACCTAAGCAGGTCACTTTTAGCAAAGGTAAACAAACATTCCTCTAAGCAGGTCGCTTTTAGCAAAGGGGAATAAAAACATAAGGAATCACCTAAGCAGGTCACTTTTAGCAAAGGTAATAACAAACAATTGCACATGAAACATTAAAACACATTCAGGGGTGCAGGTAGAACAGTTGCGCAGGAATTACATCAGCAAGTAAATCACAAATTGCGCAGGGTGCACGTAGCACCACACTAGAAATGTCCCTCAGGCCAACTGGCCTTGAAAGGGGCTGAAATGCCCTGAGTCTCAATGTCAGGGGAGGCTGCACAGGCAGCACAGAACAAAAGCCTAAACGTAGCAACTGTCCACTAAGTGCTGGACAGTTGTAAATCACAGGTAGGCAAACGTTGGAGCCACGTGGGCTCAAGAACACTGGTGGGGAGGAGACACTGTGTGGGAGCCTCGGGGCTACTGACCACACTCGTGTCCCCAGAGCCTCTCTGGCTCGTAAAACAAACGTGGGCTGGGATAAAGAGCTTCAGCGCTCTAAATCAACAAGGGGCGGGAGCCTCTCTTGCTCGAAACACAAGGAAATGCCCAAGAGCCTCTCGGGGCTCGTCACTGGCGTGGGCGGGACGTGGGAGTCCCCCCCGGGGGACTCGAAAACGGAAATGCCCCCGGAGCCCTCTCAGGGCTCCACACAAGAATGGCCCACTTGTTGGAGCCTCGCTGGGCTCAATAACATGGGATGCCCCCCAGAGCCTCTCTGCAGGCTCTGCTCCACTCGGGGTGACGTTGGAGCGGCCCTCTGCCAACTGGGGCCGCTCGGAACACAACGAGAAACGCCCCCGCACTCACCGGTATCTCGTCCGGTCTGGCTTCTCTGCTGGGTTCTCCTGGCACTCGGGGGGCCAGGCGGGCGCCGGCACTTCTCCTTGGGGCGGCGGGGCTCTCCTCCTGACCGCTGAGCCCTGCCTGCCCCCTCCGTTGTTCCTCTCCTCGCTGCTCGGCTGAGGGCGGGACTTCCGGTTGGCCTCGAAGGGGCCGCGCTGCGATTGGCCAGGTCACCAATCACTTCCGGGTTGCCGCGGGCAGCGCGGCGGCCCGTCTCAGGCACTCGTAGGCTGGGGGAGACTTGACCGAGGGGTGGGCTCCCTCGAGTTCAATTATAAAAATATCAGCAAGGTCCCTGGCGAGGTGGGCACTCGCCAGGGGCTCTGAAAATCAGCAAAAGTAGACGGCCTAATGCCGGGTGGGCTCCGGCGGTGCAAAAAGCGCTCCCAAGCGCTTAGGGGCCGAATAGAGCGCTCTCAAGCGCTAGGAGCAAAAGCAAAGCGCTCCCAGCGCTAACAATGAAAGGCAGCGCTCCCAAGGCACAGAGAAGCGCGCTCAGCGCTAAGGGGGAAAATAAAGCGCTTTCAGGCGCTCTGGCCACAAGCAAAGTCCTTTTAGGCAGGCAGGGGGGCAAGGCAGGGCCAGAGCCAGCACACTGGGTCTCCAGGCAGGGAGACAAGCCAAGTGGCGGTCCTCCTGGCCCCAGCAACAGCAACAGCCCCCTCTGGCAGGATCCACAAGTAGAACAGTGAACAATTTCTGTGGGGACACAGCCCCATTTTTATACTAAGAAATCCTTTATTTCCAGGGTGCAGGGTGGGGGGAAAACAGTTGCAGCTGGCTTGGGAGTACCCTTGATGGCCCAACCACCCCTCTCATTCACTGGGGAGGCTTGGGTCGTTAGACAAACCACAGGGGGGCGGAGCCAGCATTGTGTGGGGAAAACCCCAGCCCATCAAGGACCCAGGTGCACTCCTCCCACACATCACTCATGCTGATCTCACACTCACCACCGGGCAGACCCATCCAGACTTCCTGGAGCCTGGCATGCCAGCCAGCTCCAGCCAATCACGCTCCAGTATCCTCACTGCACACATACATCAATGTCCAGAAGTAGCACTTCCCTTCTAGACACATACAAGCCGCACATACCATTGCGCAGCATTCATTCTCACGAGTTCATACATACCAAACTCGAGCCTGCACTCCCCACACATCAGGAACTAACATGGACACACACATTCTCCCTGCATTCCTATGGGAGGGCAGGCCAGCCATACTACACGCACGCACTTTACTCTGGGACACAGGGAAAAAGTGCGCAGAGACCCAAAAATCACTAACTCTGGGTCACAAACAAAAGCAAAAAGATTAGGGGTGAACCTGCCCTAAGGCCCAAGTCCAACAGTCACTAAAGAGGAAATCAATATTAACTGCTTCTGATGCACAGGTGGATTGAGTGGAACATTAATGTCAAAAAGGGCTCACAGAGGGTATGGGACTAAAGAAACTTGAAGTTTGGTGCTAAACCAATGGAATACTTGCTTCCAAAAATCTGTGAGAGCTGGACAGGTAAAACATCAATGCAACCAATCACCTGTATCATGTCTACACCTAAGGCATATCTTGGTTACAGATAGAAACATTCTGTGTAGGTGAGATGGTGTATAATACAGCAGCCATTTTAAACAAAAAAACCATATGTTTCGAATTAGCCACTCTGATGGCGTTATGGGCCCTTTTGTTGTACATTTTCCAAATATGCCATTTGATCTTACAACCAGGAGAGGCCTGTGTTTTATTCAAAGCTAGTGGTATGGTTTCTGTAATATAAAATGCCAGTTACCCACTCCACTCCACTGACATAATATGTCTGCCTAATCAAGCTGCCCAGTGCATCTCCTGATGGTTGAATCTTTTGTAAAAAATAGCAAAATTGGTGGTAGGAAAAATAGTTTAGGGGTAAACTCTGAATTACCCAGTTTCAGCTGATCCTAAGACTTCCTGGCTCCATCCACCAACATATCTTTAAATCAGTGGATCCCTACCTTTTCACAGTTTTTAATAATCCTCTTGTCGGCCTGAAGATCCAACAAGGCACAAGCTCCTATCGGGATCTCGTGGTGGAATTGGGAACATTGGAACTGTTCCTTCATTTGAGTATGCCTAAAAAAATTATATACTGGTTGTTAGAAATTGGATATCTGGTTGGCCAAAGCTTGCGCATAAGCCAGGTAGAAACCACCACTCTAGTCAGGGCAAGGGAGTTACACGCTGAAGAAACCCCTGTTCACCCCCTTGGTAGCTTGGCACAAGCAGGCAGGCTTATCCCAGAGGCAATGTGTAAAGCGGTTGCGCAACACACACACAACTGCAACACACTAGGTACACCACAAAAGAAACTCCACACAAGGTTATATATACAAAATAGCATTTGTATTATCCAAAACACATTAGAATAGTAATCACATAATATACACTGTGCCAACTGGCACTAGGCCATATTTACAGGGGATTATAAACGCATGACAGTGCCAAAATGGGCCACTGTCAGAACCATCACAAAGCACAAATAGTAAATGTAGAACCCAACCAGTAATTACTGGCAACATACTCTACTCAGCATTATATCCTGCAACATAAATCATATTATGCAGTCAGTATCACCTTAGGTGTAAAACACATTATGTGACTACATTATAAATATAAAACACAGTATACAATAACCTCCTACGCATAAATCACATTAGAGGCATAAATCATGATGCATAAATCACATTTATTATAGGCACCACATAAATCACATTAGGGCCTGGTGCCCTACCAACCTAACACTGACCCCATGGCCAACTGGCTTTCTCTCTGGGGCTCAAATGCCCTATGTCCAAAATGTCAGGGCTGGGCTGCCAATGTAGCAAAATCAAAGTGTGTGATTGCGCTGGGGCAGGGCAGGAGTGTATCTCACTCCTTTCTTCTTGTGCAGACTCAAAAATGCCCCCAAAGAAATGATAGCGCTGGCACCACCGTGCTTCCTGGGTCCCCACTGGGACTCCTAAAAATGATGTGGCCTAAACGTTGCTTCTGCCGCTAACTGCAGTGCAGCTGTGAAACAAAAGAGGCACTGGCACTTCTGTGGGGCCAAATTTTGCAGCTGCCGCTATGGCGGTACAGCTGTGGTCAACAACAAAAGAGGCACTGCTACGTCTTTGCCCTCTGGACCCCCACTGGGGCCCCAAAAAACAAAGGTGCCCCACGTTGGAGCAGCCCGCTAACCTGCGGGACCGCTCAGGCACCAACAAGGTGCAACACCAAGCCTCCACTCACAAGGCTCTCTGGGGGACTCTGTGGCATCTCCTGGTCATGGTTGCGGCAGCTTGAGGAGCCCCCGAGGCTCCCACTTCACTTGCCTTCACCCAGTCCCTCTCCTGGGAAACGGGACTTCAGAGGGGAGCCCGCGAGGCTCTGGACGGCCTTCTGCGGCAGGAAGGAATTCCTATCCCTGCTTCTCCAGACAGCTCCTGAGCCACGCCCATAGACAGGTGGACTGGCTTCCGAATCGGGCCGGCGGCTCCTTTTCTCTGCAGCAATGCAGGGTGGGCACCCACTTGTTAATAATAAAGGAATGCGGGGTGGGCACCCGCAGAAGTAACGCTAAACACGGGGTGGGCACCCGCATTAAAAACAAATATGCAGAAAGCAGGGTTGGCATCCGCTCTTGCTGGCAAAAATGCGGGGGAATCCCCACGTTGGGATTCCCTCTAAATGGGATGCAGCTCCGCGCTGCGAAGCTCCCGCATTCTCCTCTTGGGCAATTAAAGTTTAGTGCTCATGAGGCGCTATAAGCCACCGCTCCAGCCAGCAAAGTTCCAGGGGCACAAGTCTGGGGACAGGCAGGCCAGCACACAGGACCCTCAAGCAAGGAGGCAAACCCTCGTGGCAGTTCCTCCTGGAGCCCAACAGCAGTAGGTACCCTCAGCACCAGGAACCACAACTTCATGGGGTCACAGCCCCTATATTTATATTACAAATTCCCTTTGTTTGTCTGTCCTGGCACAGGGCTTGGGGGAACCAGAAAAAACTGGTTCAGGGGGAATTGGAGCACTTTGTTTACCAGACAACCTTACCCTTTGTCAGGTGGGGGCTCGTCACCAGACACACCACAGGGGGGGCAGAGCTAGCATTGTACAGGCTAGGCACAGGGACCAAGGACTTCTCCTCTCACTACTCCATATGCAGATGTGCCATTCAGCATAGTGCTGACTCACCCTGCCCCTCCTGGAGCCACATACACCTTACCAGCCCCTGTCACTCAAAAAACCTGACATGCAATTCACATCAGGCAGGCAGACACATAGCACACAGCAATACCAACTTCTAAAAGTGGCATTTCTAAATAAGTTATAATTGACCTGCACACACCATTTGTGCAGCATTTATTATTACCATTCCAAATGTTTATGTGTGTTTATGTTTAGGGATGTGTAGCGCGCACAGCTACTCAATAGAATGTCCCGGTGCGAGCCCAAACGTCAGAGGGAACAAGAGCAGGATAAAAAAGAGACAGGCTAATTGAGCAAGAAAGTTTTGAGCTTTTTTCCAAACTGAGCAGGATTCTTACGGTTACGTAGATCCAGAGGGAGGGAATTCCAGTAAGTAGCTGCAAGGTGGGACAGAGACAGAGAAACAAATATACCAAACTTGACCACGCTGCTCCTCTCATATCAGGAATTACCACTGAAACACTTATCAGGGAATCCCCAATGCATTCCTTTTGGAGGGCAGCCTCACAGTATTGAGAAACCAAAATGGCTGTTTGTCACTACCAGGACATGTCACACACTTAAGGTACATGTCCTACCTTTTACCTACAACGCACCCTATCCATAGGCCTCACTAAGGCCTACCTTAGGGGTGACTGATATGCAGTAAAAGGGGGGTCACAGATGTGGCACACACTTTCGGTGCCACGTCACAGCGGCAGTAACACTGAATGCACAGGCCCTGCAATGGCAGAGGCATGAGATAGGTTTGAAAGGCTACTTTGGTGGGTGGCACAATTAGTGCTGCAAGCCCACCAGTAGCATTTAATTTACCAGCCCTGGGTATATGAGATACCACTTTACAAGGGACTGACAGGTAAATTAAATAGGCCAATCAGGTGTAGACCAATCTTACCATATTTAACACAGAGAGCATACACACTTTACACTGGACAGCAGTGCTAAAGTGCCCAAAGTCCTAAAACCACAAACACCATGTCAGAAGAAAGGCTAGGAGAAAGGCAAAAAGATTAGGGATGATCCTGAAAAAAGGGTCAAGCCCAACACTGGTGCTTGTATCTATTATGTTTCAGGAGCTTTGGTATTTTGATGAACGAGGAGAGCTGGATATTTTTTTCTAAAAGCATTTCTCAAAATAAAAGTTATTGCAAAGATCCTGTGGTGCTACTGCATGAAAAGACCAGTCTAAAAAGGCAGATTGATAGTACTTTTTAAATTGAGGAAGCACAAGGCCCCCATCTTCTATCCGCAATTGCAAAATTTCCAATTTAGTGGAAGACTTCTTTCTGCACCTCACAAATTGCCGCAGCACCTGATCAATTTAGCCAAAGTATTTTTGGAGAGCCTTGATAGTTACATTTGAGAATAAAAAGAGAAAAATTGGAAGAATCATCATCTTGACTAACGCTATTCGTCCAATGATTGAAAATTGAAAAGACTGCCATTGTCATAATAAATTCTGAGCTTTGAGAAGAGATGGCATGGGATACATAGATATCTAAATATCTAATGGAGTCTGACCTATGAACTTTGGGTTGGATATCAATGGGTACTACTTGGTCACAGCAGTTGAACAAGAGAGCTTTAGACTTTGTATGGTTATTTGTAAGTGTGGGTGGCAAAATCCTCTCTACCGGTGGAGTTTGCAGAGTTTTGCAACTCCGCACTCTGCTTAGGAATGCGAAGTTTTGGCAAAAAACGTTGCCATCTCGCGGCAGAGCAGAGTTTACCCATGTGCTAATGCTTAACCCTGATTTTGATGGCATCGTTTAGCGTTCTGCTGTGTCTAGACTCTGGAAGCCACAGAGCTCATTTCTACAGATTTTCTCTAACAGGGTTTGGCACACTGCTGTTTAATCCTGCAGAACAGGCATCATTTTCACTTGGTTCACAGCAAAATGGGAAGCTTCCTTCGTGTCTAAACCGCCCCCTACATCCAGAAATAGTTCATCAGTCCCACAACAGTGGCGAGATGATTTTGTTGGAAAGAAAGGCATTTCTCTTTGATGTGCGCATCATAGTTTATCAGATCTGGTGGTTTTGTATTTTTGAACATCAACCGCCACGCGGTTTCAAGCCTCCTCTTTATTATCTATCTCAGAAATAAAAAACAAGCAAAAAAAGGGAAGGAAAAAAATGATCTGAGCTTCTGGCGGCGAGGATGTGTGTGAGTGCAGTCCTCTCTTTAGTCATTTCCTGTTCATCCTGTTTACTGAAACTCTTGTTTGAGGGGGAGAAGGCTCTTGGCGAGGCATGGTCATACCCAGGAAGGCTGCCAGTTATGTGCATTCTGGGCGCCCTGGCTCCACCACCTTGTGAATGCATTATCCGGGCCAGAGAGGTATGCAGGAGCGTGGGCTGGTGTTTGGCGGAAGCCCCAGCATAATTATTACGGGCCGTCCGCACGCCAAAACAGTTGTCCATCCCAGTGTCTGCGGCACCTTACATACCCCCTACTGGCTGCCTTTGCGTTACAGCGATTCCTCACCCTGCAAGTGGGATTGTTGTGCGCTCGGTATGGCAGAGACTCGCTTCGGGTATGGAAGCTTGCAACTCTCTTTCTGAAAGGGTCCGCCATTATGTGGCATACATGGAGAGCGAGAGCCATCCGGCCCGCACATGGTCATGTCATTCCTATTGCAGACTGCAGTGCTCAGCTGGTGTGAGACTAGAAAGACAAGATATTGTTGTTGAGTCGACCAGAGCAGAGCCTACAGAGGAGGCTCGGAGCAGAATATGGAGGAGGGTCATTCCAACTGGTGGAGGCTGCAGCCATCGCTGGAGCTTAGAGGATTGACATCCAGCTACAGAGTTTGTGTCTGTGACCCTACTCTGCCTGCTCGCGGAACTCTGCTTAGCACAGAGGAGTTTTTCGGTCACTTCACAGAGCTTCACGGAGCGCAACTCCACAAACTCTGCAAACTACACCCACACTTAGTTATTTCTATAAGCCCCTAAATCAAATTATTTTAACATTCTGGCAATTTTTCCTGCAAAGTTTTGTTCTTTTGCATCCAGATATAGAATCAGATAATCTGCAAATAATTTAAGTTTGGGAGCCCCCTGCAAAGGTGCCTTAATTTTAGCAAGTTGGCACAAAAATGAGACATAACTGTTCAATAAAAAGTGCATACATCACCAGGGACATGGGGTAACCCTGACGGGCCATATGCACATTTATAATGACATTTGCTTCTGCCTTGTAATATACATTTTGCAGAAGCCTTACCAAGTTAGGGGAAAAAGTAAACCTGTATGAAATGGCAAATACAATCTCCCATTGAACTAGGTCAAAAGCTTTCTCCACGTCTATCATAATGATAACCGCTTTTACATTTCTGTTTGTGAAGTAACTGATAGCTTGTAGCAGGAAGTTGGCTTTAATTGCAATTGATCTCCCTAGTAGGAAGCCACGCTAGTCACTGTGGGAAACTTCTTGCACTAAGGGGGGTATTCTTGAGGCAACCATCTTTGTAAATAATTTATAGCCATTATTCATCAGGCTAGTAGGGCGATATGAGCCTGCCTTGCCGGTGGGTTTGTCCTTTTCAAAAAGCTAACAATTATGACCTCCATGAAAGAATTAGGACAGCCCTCAAATATTTTGTTAATCAATTTGACCAATATTTCTGAAATTTGGGCTGTAAATGTTTCATATAATTCAGCGAGCAATCCATTAATCCCTCAGGCTGTCCTGTTGGGAGAGGTGTTAATAGCTTCCTGGACTTCAGTAATCTTAATAGGAGCCATCAACTGAGACTGTAGTTCTCTACTGAGTGTAGGATGGTCAATTGCCCCAAGTCAGTTGGTAATTATTTCTGGGGGACAGTGGCTGGGGAGTCATGTAGCATACTATTGTGCGTAAGGAAAACCCTAGCTGTATCCTTGGTCTGATCTACTGTCTGACCCCTGTCTTCATCTTATATCGATTTGATGGATGTGTCTTTATGCCTTTTCTTTACTGACCAAGCCAGAAACTTTCCAGCATGCTCATTTTCTTTATATTATTGACGAAAGCATGTCTTCTGGTTAGCTATTGCCTTTGACTCATAAGGATCTTTTAGTCGCTCTCTGGTTTTCTTCAGTCTGGACTCAGTCATCAGGGAATAGCATGTCAAGTGTGTCTGTGTTGTTTGATCTAAATCTTGCTGGAGTACCAGTGATTTGTCCTTCCATAGCTTGGCTATATAAGTTTTGTAGGAAATTGCCACACCCCTATTGAAGGCCTTGCATGCCTCTCAGATGGAAAATGTAGAAGCCAAGCCTATATTCCTCTTTAAGAAATCCACAAGATTAGATCGCATGACCGCAACCCGCCCATTATCAATTAAAAAAGCCTTGTCTAATGCTCATTGTGGTCGCTCAGCCTGTTTAGTGTCACCTTTAGCTCTGTCACTAGTCGGAGTCCCGCAGGGTTCTGTGTTGAGCCCGACTCTTTTTAACATCTTTATGACTCCCTTGGCGGCACTGGTTGAGTCCTTTGGGGCCCAGATCGTTTCCTACGCCGATGATACCCAGCTCCTCTTTACGAGCGGGAAAGGAGAGGAGTTTGACGGAGAGAGCATTCGGGAGTGGCTTGGGGTTGTTTTCGGGTGGTTTCATCTGAACAGCCTCAAATGTAATTCAGACAAGTCGGAGGTACTGTTCTTTGGCTGTGCCTCAGACCCTGACTGGCAGACATGGTGGCCGACCAATATGTTCCCCCCAGCTCATGCGTCCCAGCTGGCAAACAATCTGGGAATTAAGATCGATAATGGTCTGACAATGAGATCTCAGATCTTCGGTCTTATGGGCACATGTTTCGGCATCCTCAAGATGCTCCGGAAGTTTCTCCCTCTGCTCTCGGAAGAGCATATGAGGATTACGGTGCAAGCCTTAATTGGCTCCAGATTGGACTACTCCAACGTCCTCTATCTGGGTCTGCCGGAATATCTTGTACAACGGCTACAGGTGGTTCAGAATTCCGCTGCACGCGCCATCTTTGGCCTTCACAGGCGAGCCAGAGTGTCCGGCCTTCTGCAGTTGCTCCATTGGCTGCCTATCCGGAAGCGGATCATTTTTAAGACGTTGACTCTGGCTCACAAGGCGCTCTTCGGTTCAGGAGCAAAATATCATCAACGCAGGCTTGGCTTTTATCGCCCGGTCCGTGCTTTGCGATCTGAATCTTTGTTTCTTGCGATGGTCCCCCGAATAAAGAAGGCCCGTATCGGGGGGCGTTCCTTTAGGCTAAGGGCACCACAGCTCTGGAACGCCTTGCCATTGGCCCTACGCTGTATCTTTAATCTGCTGTCCTTTAGGAGGGGCCTTAGAACTTGGCTTTTTACCCTCCAATATGCTTCCTCCGCTGTCTGTTGCTGCCCTTTTTGTTTCTCTGTGTTATGTTTTTCTGTTATGAGTCGTCAATAAAAAGCGCCGGGACACTCCAATGGAGTAGCCGTGCGCTATGGAAATTAAAATTAACATAACATAACATAACTAGAGGGGAATGATTTGAAAAGGGGTGTGTGAGTATATAAGACTTCCCCCAATCCACTGATGTGGTTTTAAGTTCAGCGTTGCCTCCTATTTACACCACCCTTGTAAATTGGGGGCAGTGTCAAAATGAATGGGTGTTGCAGTGTAAGACACACCAGAACACCCATTGCCCACCCCTTTCACGCTAAGTAAAGCGTGAAAGGGTGCCTTAAGGCGTCAGTAAGACACGTTTAGTGTCTTATTATCACCTTGTAAATAAGACGAAGAGCCTGTCACCACAAAATGACCTTCCTGAGGAGAAAGGGGCTTGTAAATATGCCCCATAGTCCATTAGGCCAGCAGGGGACTTGGCCTTGCATTTATCCATGGCTGTTGCCGCTATCACATTCTCAGTGTCCAAATCCAAGAACAAGCACTTTCCCTTGTATAAGAGTTTCAGAATTGATGTGAAAGGTTCTGGAAGCCAGGCACCCTTGGCTTTGCCTAGGGATACACCCCACCTCTCAAGCCCTGCCCCAACTACCTTGCACAGTATGCTGGGATAGTTCAACAAGGTAGCCAGATGTCAGTGGTCACATTTCATCTGTGTGAATCAACTCTACCCCTAGCTGACATCACTGCCAGGGCCTTTACCACCAAAATATGAAAGAGGAACTCCCTTCTGTGTTCGCTCCAGTTGTCTGGGCTTCCTTCTTTGTTCGGTGGGCCTAGGCTGTTCCAGCACTGGGACAGTGTAACAGCTAATTAACAGATGTCGATTTTTTTCCCCACTCTTAGCATCTCAGGAGCTGAGGAAAGCACTGTTAATTATTCCTTTTGTGTGGGGAGGCCTTTGTTCTTTTTGCTGGGGAGCAGAGTAATTAACTTGGCCCAGCAGGGTGACAAAATGCATGGACTCTGATCCCAAACTGGAAATTCTGGTGTACATATATCTGCTTGAGACTTGCATAATCAATCATGACGCACACTTTTCACTCCCACTTTGATACTTTTCTAGCCTTTGCAGGTGAAAGGTAAGTGAAACTCCACTCCAAGGTAGATTTCTCCTAGGTCTATAATAGAGTACCACTGCAGGTAAAACATTAAACCATACTGACTTTACCTATGAGTTCCCACCAATATTATAAGGCCTATCCTAGGTCACCATCTAACCTTGCAGAGTCCCCTCTGCACCAGAATAGCTGTGCTTAGTTACCAGGCTGCTCACAACAGTAGTCTCTGATGCACAGGCTGCACACATGTGCACACATTTTCACATGTAACATGCCAAGTGCTCCTTGCTGTTGCTGCATTGTAGTGACCTTAAAAGGTGAACACTGGTGGCAACTGCACGCAGTCCATTTACCATGTGATTACTGTGGGAGAGACAGAAGTAGTGAGACTCATCTACAGTAGAAAATCGAAAACCAGGGGATTAAAAAGCAAAATAATCTGGGTGTACTAACTAGGGGTGGGGTGGGGGCAATTGCAAAAAGTATCAATAACTAATAAGAGTATAAGGGAAATCAAATCAGAAATTTTCTTTATAAATGTTTCTGAAACACCATCATCACCTGCTACTTGCAAATGTTGTCTTCACCTTTTCTTTTCCAACACACATATACCCATACAATGTAGAAAGCAGCAGTCCTTTCTTAAAAGCAATAGGACAAATACATCCAGAATAGGCAGCAGAAGATGTGCAGGCTTCCCTCACCCCCAGGCTAAACACCGCACTGGACCAACAGTGCAAGCTTCATCACAGACTCAAAACAAATACAGACCAAGAAGCAAAAGGGTAATCAACTGTAACAGAACAAGGCCAACTCAGGCAACAGGGGTGCATGTCTCCCTTTACTCATACACACATACAGTACCGAACAAAACGAAACAGCAAAATAAAAAATAGTACAATCTTCCCTCAGACATCAAAGACAGCAGCAGAGTACTCTTCATTAACACAGAAAAGAAACAGAACATTCAGCATCAGTGCAAGTTCTCCTCATGCTCAGTACATTCTGAGTAATTGTGAAATCCTCCACTACACGTGCATGGCCTTGATAGCAGTAGTTCCAGGTTCTCTTGCATACTTAGTTTGTTACTTTATGTGATTTTGTTTGTATGATTTTTCTATATTTTATTGTTCAATAGTAAATAATTACAATTCTTTTTATTCAAACGTAGGTGGGCTTAGAATGTAGCCTGGCTCACTGATGATTGTATTTAGTTTATTCTCCGGATGTCCTTCAAATTGATGGTTGCAACTTCTTCATCAAGTTGTGAAAAAACACAGAAACTGCACTCATTTTTCTTGGTTTATTCTTTGTCCCCAAACTTGGAATCACTGTTCAACTTTCTTTTTCTCCAAAACGTAATTAAATGTACACTTGAAGCTTTCCCTCATTACTGATTTCAACACTGCAATCACTATGATCACTGCCTTTGTCGGGGATCTCACACTATTCTTTATTAGGCAGACATCATCATTTTATGGGATTGGGGTAGATAGCAGTAAACACAAGGCAGAATAAATGTTTCAGCAGAAGAAAAGCCTGTAAAATGATTCATTTTTTTGCTCAACAACTTTATCTGGGCCTCACTCAGGATTTGGTCATTTCCCATGATCATCCCTCTCATGATGTATGTACTCAGCCCTTTTCTTGATTTGGACACAAATGTATTTCCTTTCATGAACCATGAAATAATCTTTCATTGCTGGGGAAAGGTCTTACAGAGACTAAAAGGGGCTTAGGCTGAAGACTTTCATTATAGATTGAATTCTAAGCTGCTATCCATTGACCACAAATTGAGCCCAATGCTCTTATGAAGATTTTCTTTTCCGCCTCTTAAAGAAACATCTAAAGTTCTTGCTGCTACATTTAGGCCCCTACTATTATGTCTTTTACTTCCTTCACCTGCCTTGCTTCTTCGTTAACTCTTTACTTCCGTCAACCTCTCTTGCTTTTTTATACTTCTCCTTTCTTCCATACCTTCCTCATTTATTCTGACCTTTTCTCACTACTTCCTTCTAAACCTTCTGTGTCTACTTCAACCAGCTCTTCTTTCTTCTTTTTTATATTCCTTCCTCTCATCCTTCCTGCCTAAGTCCTACTTCTTAGTTCCTCTTTAAATTTCTTCCATCTATTATTACTCATTTTGACTTTCAACTTCTTGAGTTGTTTTCTCTTTACCTTCCTGCTGATCCATTATTCGTCTCTCCTTCCATCTATTCTTCTCTCCTTCCTTCGTTATGACTTTTCCCTGCCCTGCTTCCACTTGACCATCTCCCCGTATTAGTATACTTCTTATTTTCTTTAACATAACTATTACAGACGACCTCATAGGAACTTAACAATACTGACCGCCATTTTACACTAGAAATCATGCACACCATGTATTAGTTCACCGTAACAACATCATCATTGTTACACACTGTGCCATTGGAGATTGCCCCCCCACCCGGCATATTGCACCATCTTAGTGAGGACTTAACACCATTGTCATATTGTTCCATTCAGGCGGGGACCTATACATGTAGTTACATATCTTCTATGAGGGCACTTCACACTGTCATCATTCTGCCTCATCTCCATGGGAATCTGAATATGACTGTTACACACAATCTATGAGATCACATTAAAATCATTGTTAGACACAGAGCCTAGGTCTGGGAGGAATGTTAATTATGCCGGAGTGAGAAGAGTAATTTCACTAATTAGGCATTGCTCTTTTGATGCAAAATTACCAAGTTATGTGAATAACTAAGCGTAATTTTGGACAAAACTCCTACCGCAGGAACACATGTTCTATTAAGTAAGAGAGAGAAAGCAACTGCTGGCTACTGCTGTTCATATCATGTAGCATTTAGTGATATTTTCTTAGTGCAAAATGCATTGTTTGGCTCATTTTGGGTATGATGGTGAAGACAATAATTCTGGATACTTGATTAAGCTGCTCACAGAACTATGTATAATTACAAGCAATGTTGCAGTAATTATACGTAATTATGCTAGAGAGAATTACGCCGGTTATGCCCACCACTAGACTTAACATCATTGTCATTTTGCACCATCTCTGTGGTGACCTTAAAATGACTGTGACATGCCACATGTGTGGAGACTTACCAACATTGTCATTTTGCACCATCTATATGGGCACCTTAACAATACAGTTGAGTCCCATCTGTAAGGAGACCTTAATATCACTGTTACACTATGCCTGTATGGATTTAACATAGCTGTCATATTGCTTCCTCAAAGTAGGCACCTTAAATAACTTTTGAAGCCTACCGCGGAGGGTAATACATGACTGTCATTTTGCAGCTTCTCCATGGGCACCTTAATCTTATTGTTACGCAAGTCCTCTATGAGGACTTAATAGTAGAGACATTTCTCACTTTTTCTTTATCACCATAACATAAGAGATGGACAACAGCTTTGTTTTTTGCCCTGCCACGAGGAGCTCTGTGTCCGGGTCCATATCCAACTGACCTAACACTCGGCCTAGGAACTCCCCATCACTATTACAAACCTGCCCTCTGGATCAAGTGTTGAGTGCATGGCCTTAAAGGGGACCCCCGGTGCTACCCAATTTAGCGCCCCCCCTGGCAAATCCGGAGTAAGATGTGGCAAAAAACTGTCCCCGCCATCTACGCTGTACGTACTTAAGGCAGTCCCCCCAAAGTTGTGTCTCCTGGAGTAATGCAAAACTGACCCCATACCGCCAGAGATAGGTGGCCACCCTATTCTGCTTAATCATATTATTGAGCCCCCTAACATTCCATATTATGAATTTGTATTTACGTGTATCACCCATCCTAAGTTAGCAATTTTCGAAGTCTCAGTGCCCCCATTGGTGCCTATGGGAACCCTCTCCACCGTGCAACGTAACCCCCCAAAAAGCAAACAACTCTGACATTTCAAAACAAGGTTATAAAGGGACCCGGCAGCATTCCTCCCAGAACCAAAACAAGGAATCTCAACATCACCCACCCACAGGCGGTAGTACCGCATCTCCCAATCCGGAACCGATCAGGAGGCCTCGAACCCCACCCCAAAGACTCTCCCCCCCTCGGACCCCCCTTCAACTTGTAATTAGTGAATTAAACAAGATAAACACAGCAATTGAATACTTTATAGTCCAGAAGAATCCCTTCACCCCGTAGTTGAATCTTCAGCCGACTGACTGGCACCGTGCAGCCCTGCCCGGCCGAGACCTTGCTAGCCACCTCGGCACTCTACAATCGGCCACTTACGGTGAAATTTGGCACAATAGTACGGTCACTGTGATAAACAGGTTTACCGCCCCTCCCATCCCCACATCGTTATACTCTTACCATGCCGGGGAACAGCCCCTTCTCTAACTCGTCAGGCTGCATTGATCTCCCCAGATTAAAGTATAAAGTTACTCACAGTGTCCAGGACCCCCTACGTTACATTCAGACCACCTGAGTTACCATGTTTATCAAAAGAAGGGAAGAGGAATAATTGTCCTATCGGTTCCCCAGAGCATATCAATTTTTAATCAAAATGGATAGGACACTTGTAACCACTTTGCCAGGAGATATATGTTGAAAAACCCTCATAAACGCCGTGTTTCTCGAGTAGCGGTTTATCTTATTCTCTGCCCCACACTAGCGTTGTGGCATTAGTCATAGGGTTTGACAACTTGTATCATACCAGCCTCACCCGAGGCAATCTCTGGTGTATCGTGGCAGTATCCAGAGATCTCCAGTACCAAAAACGCACAAAAACAAAATTCCCCCGCCGGGGCGCCCGATTGTATCGGGCATTGGATCCATATTGGAGCCACTTTCTAAATTCGCTGATCAATTTCTCCAACCACTAGTCCAAAAGACACCTGCTTACCTGAAGGATACAAGGGATTTGCTGAATGAATTGAAAGACAAACTATTTGACCCCACCACAATGTTATTAGTGGGTCTGGACGTGGAATCCCTATATACGAGCCTCCCTCAGAAAGAGTGAGATCTGGATAATTCGGAGTTAATACATTTTCTCAGTGAGTATTAAGCCGTGTGGTGGTGGTTGCTATATATTCAGTCACACTGGGTGTGGTGATGGTTTAATGTCAGCAGACGATTAAGTATATTGGACATTTGAATGTGGTTGTATAGTGACTGATTGTACATATTGTATATATTTTTTGTAGATATTTTGTGCAACATTGGTCCTGATGATGGTCTTGGTGTGATTTATACAGTAAAGACTGAAACGTCGACGCCCAGGCACCGTTTTGGGTTAGGAATCACCAACAACAGGATTTGTTAAAAAGAAAGTGATGGACTGAGCTGACTGTATTTACAGTAGCATTCGATGTATATATATGGTCTATACATAATATACCAACGGTGTAACACACTACTGGGAATATACTGAATGTAGTAGTGTTTTTTGTGTTGCCTGGTTTATATAAAAGTTGAATTAAATATATTGATTCCAGATATGATATAAAGTTCTTAAATGAAAATACCACGTTTTCTGATGTTCTTTTTAGTGACTGGACGTGGACGGAGCACGGGCGAAGACAGTGCCAAGACGGACCCGTCTTAGCCCGTCAGAGGCGGGGCTGGGCAACCCCCCTAAGGGTAAATAAGAAACGAGTGACAACGATAGAAATATTGGAAACCTGCGTTGTGCTGGCAAGGATATAGAAAAGAATAGGCTCCACAATACCGCGAATGGCTAAAAGATTATGAAAGTCTACAAGATTTAAGCGTAACTAAAACAAGGGAAGAACAAGTAGTTCCATACAAGGCCATTGTCGTCAGACTGGTGTGTGAATAACTGGACCTTTGAACACAGTGTGTCTTTGGAAATTATGTTGGGAAAGGATAAAACTGTTTCTCAGTAACATAGTAAAAGATACCCTGCACTCACATGAGGATGAAAGGAGAAAGCCATTTCTAAGCTGGTCCTGAGGAAGGTGGTCGCAACCCACCGAAACGCGCGTAGACCTGGCGTTAGAAAACGTTTAAGATCTGTGTTATCCCAAACTTAGAAATTGTTTTTTGGATATGCATGAGTGTGTAATGGTATGAATGATATGTATGTTAGTCAGTGTGTGTAACAGGGTTATTGTTTCTTTGCTCACCTATTTTGTAGAATAAATAGCATACTTTGGATTAGATAAATTATGGTATTCACCTATGCACTTTCTAGAATGAGTTGAATTAATATAAATGTTAATGAACTGATGATCAGTATGAAAAAAGATTCAAAATGAGAAAAAAATTGTTTTAAATAATTTTGATAAAATTCATATTTACATAAAAAAGAAATAAAAGATATTTAAACGAAAAACAAAATGTTGTTGTTCCTGTACTAAATGTAAATGTCAATGGATGCATGCTGAGAGCCAAGCCAGAAAAAGAATTATGTACTGACCATGGGGGAACATTGGTAATTTTTGTTCTGTTAGTGTATTCCTCTCTTTTCCCCGGTCATAAAAGTATTTAGAGAGGGGGTCCCATACTCTTTATAAACCATTTCGCTCGGTAAACATGCACATTAGGTTCCTTACCCTGACGCACTTGATCACAAGTTGACCATACACATATATAAAGTTCAAGATCAATGGCCCTATAGCAGTGTGTACATAAAGATGAATTTCCAGCATATTAGGACACTCCAAATTGAAGTCCCGAAAAATCTGATATGCGCATGTGCCAGCAGAGACAGCTAGTGCATCTTTCTCCCTACCATGCCTTTATGATGTCAATAAAGATGTGTTGAGAAATGAAAACCTCCGATGTCTATTAATCGAAATTCCTGCCTTTATTATTAAATTTTACAATTTTCACCATTACAAGTTAAATAAGTGCATACGTATGTTATATCACTTATTACTGTCGGAATGAGCCAAAAACAATTTTAAAGGCCACATAAGTCTAGGAATTCCCATACTCGTAATACGAGTTTCCACAACAAGGATGGTCCTCTTTCTATACGTATGACATTTCACTTTAGAAAACCCCGTAGGAAGCGTGGTTCTGGCGTCTGGAGGGCAGAGCCAGCACAAGACGCGGAACCTGCTTCCTACGCGGGTGAGGGTTAGGCGAACTCCTCCGAAGCCCGTTTTTATAACACTCGGGTAACATAATATAACCTTTGTAATTTTTGTATATTAACAGCCTGGGACTAATTGTCCATACCCTCTGAGGGAGTACATTGGTACAAATTTAAGGTAAGACCTCATGCGAGGTTTTTCATTGTATCCCTTTTTCTGCAAATGCTATAGTATTGCCTTTGTTGTTTCTGTCTTCCCTTCTCCTCTCCAGGTTCATGACACATCCACCCAGCCTAGAGGTATGAATCTATTTAAACACTTATGAGAGTTTCATTGGTATTCTAAGAATCACAATAAGACCTTTTCTTTAATGAGATTTTAACTTTGTTACGATTTCATAACAATAAGGGGCTATGACTTCGCCAAAAGCTCCACAACAGAGCCACGTCTCAGCCTCAAGTTAGCCCACAGTATATTTACCTAAATGACTTTATTGAATGACCACTATACCTTGAACGTATAGACTTGCCTTTGACTAGTCCACCTTGCATAGCACGTATATGTGTATTTTCACCTGAATGACTCGTTTGATTTACAGGTATACCTTGACCGTACAGACGTGCCTTTGCATTAGTCTTTGAACGGTTTCCTACCTACCCACGTGATTATAACATCACAGTAAGCTAAGTCAAACACATTTTTTCACTATATCGCTCCTCCTTGTTTGAATCGCCACGAGTGTTTCTATATAGAGTGTTTTTCGAATGTATCTTAAGTTAAGCATCTGTGTAAAATTCTGAGTACACAATTAGCATGTAAACTATATATGCATTGACCACTGTAATTTATAAGCCATATATTACCCCCTTTTTTCGTCTTTAGGTGGAGAATTCTGAACCACAGTGGGTAAGACTATTAAGTTTAAAAACCCATCTACTTCACAAATAGTGCAAGTATTTTAGACTTTGTATGTGTTTTTTCTGTCCTGACGAAGGCTCCATAGACCTACGGGCCAAGCGAGCTGAAACATGTTGACGTACTTAATTGAAGAGATATGCTAGGGACCCTTCACTCAGTCCTGAGAGCATACCCACAAATTCTTTTTACTATAGTTGTCCAACGACGTGAATAAAGATTAGGTTGTTGATTGGAGACTATTTTTACCTTTTTTAACAACCTACCAGTGGGACAACATCTGGAAGTCTCTGGATTCTGCCACGATACACCAGAGATTGCCTCGGGTGAGGCTGGTATGATACAAGTTGTCAAACCCTATGACTAATGCCACAACGCTAGTGTGGGGCGGAGAATAAGATAAACCGCTACTCGAGAAACACAGCGTTTATGAGGGTTTTTCAACATATATCTCCTGGCAAAGTGGTTACAAGTGTCCTATCCATTTTGATTAAAATTGATTCACCTGAGTTACCAGTCACTTGTCCTGTGCGGGTTCAGCAACTTGACTGGCGGCTCCCCCTGAGTCCGACTGAGTTTCCTGCACCAAACACAGTGGGGAGAAATGGTTCTGGGTTGGAATCGCCGCTAGTTCCGCCCGGAGAGTGCCATCCGGGCCCACTGTGATGTGTTCGCTCTTGCGACGACGTGTTCTCCTGGGGGCTGACCTCCCTCTCCGCGTCGCGGGCTCCGCCGTCGTGTATTCCGCCGTCTTTGTTCCTGCCATCCTTGTGTGTGGTCGTGGCCCACCAGGCCCAGCGCGTCCATCCAATCCGATGGGGGGTGGAAGAAGTGTGTCCTATCGCCGTGCTGCACTCGGAGCCTGGCTAGGAAGAGCAGGCTGTATTTGACGTTGTGACTCTGCATCCGCCGTTTAACCTGTAGAAAGTCGTTCCGGAGGTCCTGTACTTTCCTAATGTAGTCCGGGAAAATGTGAATGTCGTGGGTATCATACCTGGGCAGGCCGGACTTGCGGATATGCTGTAGGATCACGCCCGGTCTCTAAAATTGAAGAACCGGGCTATTATGGCCCTAAGTGGAGACCCCGGCTTCGGAGGCGGCCCCAGAGTTCTATGGGCCCTCTCTATTGCAAACAGTTTGGATAGTTGCAGGTTCGGGAAGACCTTGCCGATCCAGTCCTCAAGAAATAGGTCCGCCGCCGGCCCTTCTGAGCGTTCTGGAAGTCCCAGGAAGCGGAGATTGTTCTTCCGGGAACGCCCTTCTCCATCCTCAGCCCGATCCTCCAATCGGGCCGTATGCTCCTGGAGAGCCGCTATCGTTTCCTTCATCTGCCGGACCTCAGTTTGTAATGCTGTCAGATCCCCCTCCGTGGTGGTGACCCTGTCCGCTACCTTCCTGAGGTAAAGGCGTAAGTGGTTGATGTCCATAGCCATTCCGTCCATTTGTTTTCCAGCCCTACCCTGGAGTCACGGAACGCCGCCAGGACATCAGCTTTGTCTCGGGCCGCCGCATCTGGGTGGGCCTCCACCCTCCGATCCATCCCTGGGCGCTCTGCCGCTGTAGGGCCCGGGACCGTATACTGTACAATCTTGTTCGCCTGGACTCCCCTTATCGGTCGGTCCTTTCCCATAGTAATGTGGGCCCCCGAGGGTGGTCCACTGGACACCTCCCAGGAGGGACCTGTGTACCTGGTTGTATCTCCCTATGAGTGGCAATGCAGCCCGGACAGTAGCAACTCAGCGTCCGGCTGGTCCAGCCACAGGGCACCTGCAGGTTAGGTCTCTAGTCGGCCACATTTCCGTTGATCACCGGTCCACTCTGGTACCACCGCAGGGACACCCGGGTCGCCGCACCACCAAAAAGCGAGGGGGGGAGGGCCAGGCTCCAGCGTTCACAGTCCAGCCCGCAAGGCACTACGCCGCCATCTGGCCACAACCTCGAGACTGCACACCCCCTCAGACAAACAGGTCCACTACTCGACTCCGCCAGGCACCACCCGATCTCCCCCACAGCAGGAGCACCAACAATGTCAACCGGTGCCAAACAGGGTGTGGGGGGGAAGCAGCAACCAGGCTGCCCGGTCCCAGTGAGAGCTCTGTCGTCTGAGGTCCTCGCAGCGTCCCAGGGCTGTCGGAATGTATGGAGGCCTCACCGTCCTTAGTGCACAGAGAGCCCCGTCTGCCAGCCGCACCTCTTCGCCGGCAGTCGCCCCCACTGACCTCGTGGGGATGGTTCTGCTCTTCGCTTCTCTTCGCGGGGGTGGTTCCGATGTTCCACAGGGCCTCTCACAACTTCGTCACCCGGTTACTCCCAGGCCCGGAGGCCCAACAGAACCAGTGGTCCTCCTGATGGGGCGGGGGAGAAGAAAAAATGACTCCTCTGGCCGCCCAGACCCTGTGGGCTCGGTCTCCGGCACTCACTGTCGGCGCCCCAGGCACAAGAACGCACTTAGGCCGCTCCTCCCCGGCCTCGCGTAGGGCGCCCTCCGAGGTCTGCGGCGGCACCCCCCTCAGCCGCACCTGGTCACCACCGGCTGTGTTAATTGCCTCGTCTGGGATCGCGTGTCTCCTCGCCTACCTCCCGAGGGTCTCTTATCTCTCTGCAATTGCCTCAACACGAGGCGGCCGCCATCTGCCATCCGTGGGCGCAATCAGGTCCGTAGCGGGCCGCCGGGCCCCCCGTCTCCACCAGCGGCAATTTCCACAGGAGTTAGATGGGGTCGAGGTCCGGGGGGGCTCCTCACCTCATGAGCACCGTTTTTAGTAGAAAAGTGCCCGGATATTGCAGGATTTTGAAACGCTAGGGCAGGAGCTGGACTCAAACGCGTCTAGCCGGCCATTTTGTTAAGCTACGCCCCCAGGTCATGGACCAGAGCTTTATGTGAACTGAAAGCCACTGCTTAATGCCCCATCTGCATTGGGACCCTAACGTGACTGTGATGTATCCTCTCTGGAGACTTAACAACAATTTATTTTCCTTTGCCACTGTGGGGGACCTGATTGACTGTTACAAATCATCTCTGTGTTGGGTTAACATGTTGCACTTTCTCTATGAGACCTTACCACCATTGTTACACCCTATCTCTGGAGGGATGTAATTTCACTGTCATTGTACACAATCTCTGTGGGGACCTTTAAACACTAATACACTTCATCTCTATGGAGACTTAACACAAATGTCATTATGCCCCTTCTCTATGAGGACCTGAAAACATTCCCATTGTCCAGTGTTTGGACAAAATATTGAGTTGTAAATATCAGGATCAGAAATAAAATATTGTAATACAAAAATGTCGTAAAGTAAGAATATCGCTGTCAAGGATATTGTTTTTATGGTAAGTTATATCATTTGCAAGAATATAATTGTTTGTAATATAATCTTCAGTAATAATGAGTTATAGTTCATATATTTTTTGTTACGATTGTTTGTATAATTGTTATTTACTTTTTCAAATATAATTTGTCATTTTGATTTATTTAAAATTATTCATCTAATTATTAATAGTAGGTTATAGGGTCATATCGTGATGTTAGATTTGTAGGGGGATATGGTGAAAAGTTATTTAAGCAATAATTGATTAAAAATTAGATAATCATTTTAATTAATTGTGTGATGGATATTAAATATGTCAATTATATAATACTGATTTATTTAAATTCATATATTAGGTGCTGGTTCCTAGGTTTGTAGGGGTATCGGGCAGGAAGTTAAAAAAGTACAAATTAATTGACAGTTACTAAATTGTGTAATACTGATAGAATTTAGTTATATTTTATGTATGGGTTTGCTGGGTTTGTAGGGGTATAGGATGGGAAGTTAACTAAGGAAAGGTTTTGTTAATATGCAATGTAGGCCCCCGGTGGAGTTTAGCCCCACATATGTGGGGAGAGGACATAGTACGTTGATAGATTTCATCACCATCACTAATTCCCACTCAAGCTGGCTAACTGATTTTTCAACACATACAATAGGGGTGAGTGACCATCTCCCACTCGGCTTTGGTATCCAGCTCCCTGTAAATAAAGATTGTACCTTGATAGAAAGATTGGCCTGGACAAGTAACTGTATTTTAAGCAGACAGAACGGGTATGCTCTTAGGTGGTCCCTGAGTAATCCAGAGGTTACCAATAGTAACATAATTAAACAACCATTTATGCCTATTAATAGATGTCTTCAGGATGAGGTCTTACATTCGGAGGTTTTGGATTCCTTCTCTGATATCACAAGGATCATTAAAATGAATCTTCGGCGTCCCGCTAGAGCCTGGAAACCGTCCAGAAATGGGTGGTTTGACTCAACATGTACAAAAACCCACGTTCAACTCAAGAGGGCGTTGAGTAAAAATCCAAGAAATCAGGCAGAAATTATTCAGTGCAGGTATGAATATAATCTGGCAAGAAAATCACGGAAACGCAATATAAAGAACGAAGCCTGGGTACATCTATATGAGGCTTCTTTAAAAAGGGACGGTTCTGGCTTTTGGGCAGCTGTCAAGGCCCCGTTCTTTAATTCGGGAGATAAGGCCAGATTGGAAGTGGCAAAATCGGAAGATTCATGGATAGATTTCTTTGCAGAGGTTTACAACCCGGGTGGTGTGCACAAATTGGTAGAGATGGGGAGTAAAACCCAGGGGCCTGGGGAGGTTGGCTTTATGCCAATTGACCTACAGGTTTCAGTAACTGAAATTCGAGATGCCATTGCTCCAAGCAAGGGTAATAAAGCCCCGGGAGCAGATTCTATCCCTATAGATCTATTTAAACACCAGACTGAGCTATGGTCTCCGCTACTTAAGCGTGTACTCGATGCTAGCTGTGAACTGGGCTTCATAGATACTTGGGCGGAAACAATAATTATCCCCATTTTTAAAAAAGGAGACCGGGAAAATCCCTCCTGTTATCGCCCCATATCCCTCCTGGATTCTTTCATGAAAGTTACAGGGAGGGTAGTTTTAAATCGTTTACAACAATGGGCTGAAGTAACCAACATCCTATCCCCTGTGCAATATGGGTTCAGGCACTCTAGAACAGGTACTAAATTTCTCTATGCTCCTGGGAAAATACACCCAGGCTAAGGTTGGCAAACTTTACGCAGTGTTTGTTGATTTAAGCGCTGCGTTTGATTGTGTTATCCATGACCGCTTGTGGCAGATTTTGAGGGACATGAAGGTGGAAGAAGTGGTAATCTCCTTTTTAAGACAACTCTATGCTGGGGCTAGGGCTAAAGTGAGGTTTGGCACAAAAGGAGAATGCACCAAGCCTTTCCATGTAATGCGGGGAGTGAGGCAAGGGTGCGTACTCGCCCCATTCCTTTTTAATCTGTATACCAACGATTTAGAAAAAGAACTAGTGGCTGAAGTACGTGACTCCCCGCAGGTTAACCACCAACAAATTGTGTCCCTCTTGTATGCGGACGATGCCGTGATTATGTCACGGACCCAAAAAGGATTACAAGCGGCAATGAATACATATTTAAAGTTTATGGATAGCAGGGGCCTTAAACTTAATGTCTCTAAAACCTTTATAATGACGAGCGGAAGACCTAGGAATAAAGAGTGCCGTCTATTTGCTGGGAAGGAAAAAATTGCTCCCACCAAATCTTTCTCTTATCTGGTTATAGTGCTTGAGGAAACTGGGTCCTGGGGGTCAGCCATCAGAAACAGGACTATGATGGTCAAGAGAGCTACTGCCGCACTTATGTCGTTCTCTAAAAAGATGGGGAAGAGACCCCCAGAAATCATGTTAAAAATTTACCAGGCCAAGTGTATCAGCACAGCCACCTATGGAGCCGGTATTTGGGGAATTGACAATTGTAACACAATACAAAAGGTAGAGAATGCGTTTTTAAGATTTATCCTGGCAATCCCTGTAAGCTGCCCTGTATTCAACTGTCATGCAGAGCTGGGCATTCGATATGTGACTGATTTAATTAGTAGGCAACCACTTTTGCTTTGGCATCGAATTTGGACTACCCCTGACCTCTTGTTAAATAGAAAAATCATTAAGGACTGCATGGGGCTGGACAGGGCCAGTAAGATACCTTGGCTGATGTATATTCTTAAATTCACTAGGGATCTAGGAAGACCAGAGTATTACCACCAACCAGATTCACTGTATACGATTTCAAGAAAGGACTTGAAGCAGCTGTGCTGGTATCATGTTAAATCCCTGAGATTAGGTGTGGAATTGAACAAAAAACTTGTCATACAGCACCAACTCACCCTAGTCACTTATACTATTCAGCCTTATTTGATTTGGTGTCTAGAGGGCTTTGACCGTTATTTATTAACAAGATTCAGGTTTGATGTCTTTTTTCGTCTAATCTCATTCCCTAAAGTAAATGATTGGGGAAGAAATCTATGTAAATGCCCATGTGACAATTTGTCTACCCAATCTACGCTGCATGTAATTTGTTTTTGTAAATGTTATATGCTGGAAAGGTTTAGATGGATCAAACCACTTTTAAAGAAACATGGTACTTGCAGGCAATGTCGCCCAGCTTTACTGTTTTTAGTATCCTTAAATGATGTAACCTGTGTGGCCGTTATGCTGTTTTTTTTAAAAAGTATTTTAAAGAAAAGGAAAAGCTTAATTATCTGCTAAAATATATGTATTTTTTAATTATTTTGCTCATGTAATGTACTTGTTGCTTTTATGATTTTATGCATTTTAAAGTCGAATAAAGCTTTTTTTTTCATTCAACTAAGGAATAATTAATTAACAATAATGTATTAATTGTTAATGAATTACTTAATTTAATACAGGTATGTAAATTGTGATATTATTTATTAATTTTAGGTGTGGCTGCTTGGTTTGCAGGGGTACAGAGTGAGAAGTTATTTAAGTAATACTTACATGGCATTATTTATTGGTAATTAATTATTTTATTGATTATTAATTATGTAAATCGTTTATTTGTTTTTATTTTCCTCTATATAATCTGTTAAGCCCACTAGGTCTGGTGCACCGTGACACGCTGGCTAGGTGGAAGGTTGTATGGACCTGCATTTCGCAGAGCCCTTTAGGAATGAAGAGGTATTCGGCAAAGCACTGCGAGCTGAGTGTCAGCTGATGCGTGGCTGCAGCCTGAGCCGTTCCGCTTCATCACTCTTGTATTGGGAGAGAGGAGAGCAGCATTAAACTGCATAATGGGGCACTGTAAAGAGGAGAGGAAGTCAGCCACAGTGACTGAAATGTCTGCCATGTAGGCAAATATGAAACCCATATGCTGGCAGAATTTGGGGCAATATTATGTGCTTGAAAATGGGTTACTTAACCATAACTCACTAAAATGGGCTCACGTTTTGGAAATGCAGGCGGACTAAGGAGTCTAATTATTATGCAATGAAAGGGGCTGGTGACCTTAAAGGCGTAACAGCATTTACAAAGAATGAGTGGGCTACACTGCAATCAACTGAGCTGTGTTTTTAAGTGTTTATCTTATTTAACTTTTTGATACCAATAAAATGTGAAATTATATCATGTGGTAATGTTTCGTAATCTGTGGGACAACTATTTATTTAGTATGGAGTAGTTACCCTTTAAATTATAATTATATGGAGGAGGATTTTGATCTTTACCTTGTGCTTTCCTCCACATTGAGATTCAGGGTCCCTCTTTAGTTTATGATTATCAACTGAGTACTACACCAGGATTGGCAGCCCTCACTCCAGGGTCACATTAAATTATCCAATAAAAGTGCAGCATGGATGCATTTAATGAACTACAGGTGGTTGGGCCCCTAGGTGCAATCCGCATTGAAAAAGGCAGTTTTGCTGAAACGTGTCTGCAAGAACTTTTTTAATTGCTCATCTATAAAATTTATTTTATCACAGTGTGGTGGCAATTAATCCACTTACCTGTGAACCCGACCATGTGTTGGAGCACATTCCTCAATTAGGTAGTGGGTTTGTGTTTTTATATAAATATATATATTCACTGAAAAAAACATAGGTTTCAGGGACACTATAGTTAGTTGGCCATTTCACTCATACAGTGATATCACTGACCAAGTCATGAATGATGTAATATTGGACGTCATAAGCAGTGCATTGCGGGGACGCGAGTTATAGTTAGCTGAACTAACTATAATGGGGGAATTTCTATGGTTTTGTTCGAGTTAAATGTCCAACTAACTATAACGGGCCTGTAACCTATGGTTTTTTCAGGGGATTTCGATGGTTTTTAAATGCTAATTTCTAACAATGCCTACACAGTTAAGACATGTGGAGAAAGAGGAAGAAAAGCACAGAAAGAAGCAAGACAAATGTAGAAAGAGGCAAAAGAAGTCCAGAAAGACTAAGACAACTGCAGGAAGAAGCAAGAGATGTCCAGAAAGAACCAACAGAGAAACAGAAAGTCCTCCTGTTCCCCCAACTTTTTAGTGACGGGTACTGGTTATAACTGACTCTGACTAACCAGGACCGGAGCCAGTGCTATGCTAAAAGACACTTAGAATACAGTAAAAACACCTACAAACACTAGTGAACAGTATGTGTTGGGGTACCCCTGTAATTAGCATGACCTCTTCTGTATTTGCCTTGAGTCAGCGCCTGGGTCATTGCATGAGGACATGGGTAGTGACTGGATGATTAGAGTTCTAAAAGGACAGTGCATGGTGATTTTATACCTGTTTGGGTTTTGGCGGAGTGATGCTGGATGGCTGATTTGAGGAGTGCATGGGTAGTAACAGAGGCATTTTTGGAGTGCATGGGCACAACCTGGATAATTGGAGGAGTGAATCACTACTGTGTAGGTGGTTAGAGGTCTGCATGGGTAGTTCACAGGGGATGGTAGCAGTGCATGTGTTAGTGCCTGGGTTATTCCCTGAGTACATGGGTACTGACTGGAAGATTAGAGTACTGCAAGGAGAGTGCATAGTGAATTTATACGTGCTTGGGTTTTGGTGGAGTGATTGGATAAGTACATGGTGCTGGCTGGGTGATTGAAAGAGTGCATGGGTACTGACAGGGCGATGGCTGGACTGCATGGGTAGTGCTCAGAGGATTGTAGCCATGCATGTGTTAGTGCCTGGGTCATTGCATAAGTACATGGGTACTGATTGGATGATTATAGTACTGCAAGGACAGGGCATGGTGAATTTATAAGTGCCTGGCTCTTGGCGGAGTGATTGGATAGGTACATGGTGCTCGCTGGGTGATTGGAGGAGTGCATGGGTAGTGACAGGACGATGGCTGGAGTGCATGGGTAGTGACAGGGCGATGGCTGGACTGCATGGGTACTGCTCAGGGTAATGTAGCAGTGCATGAGTTAGTGTATGAGTCATTGCATGAGTGCATGTGTAGGGACTGGATGATTAGAGTGCTTGCAGCCTGATGGAGCTCCGGATTCCATCCAGAGTGTCTGCTCCCCAAATGGAGGGCCACTTACGAGACTCACGTCTATTTCCATTCTAGATACGCTTTTAATGTTAGACCATTAAAGCTCAATACGATCTGTGGGTCATAATGTGCTGGTCTGTGAAGAGCTATCGCATATAACTCCGCCGATTATTGAAATGTGACGGATCAAGATGACGGAATACGAACAACAATAAAACAGCTATTTTTCGAAATAACAGTAATGATCCTGATTGCCTATCAAGCACCCGAGCACCCGCCCCATGAGGATCTGATCGGACATTTCTTCCATTAAGGTAATTTCACCTTACAGCAATGATTTAAGTCTTGAGGTGATCATTGATGAGCGAGGCCTGAACCTAAAATGGCAGCTAAGTCAGAAAAATGGCTTCCAGTCTACGGTGGTGCTGCGAGATTTAGACTAGACGATTGATCAATTGTTGTGGTCTGTGGATACAGTGATGGGGGTTCATGTGGAGCGCTTCTTTGCGGGGCCGTCTTCATGGCGATTTCCAAGTGATCAGTGCCTGACCCTAAAATGGTGGTCTTATGAGGAGTACGAGAAGCGTCTTACTTTCTCCGGTGCTGTTACCTGATCAGATGTAGGCGATTAACTCAGTTGTGATTGAAGTAGCAATATTGATGCAGTGTCTGCTGTGTATGAAGAGCGCTTCAGTGCAGGACCTATTTGTTTTCACGGCAAACCTTGTGTTAATGGAGTATGATCCTAAGATGACGCCGGGTTCTCCGTTTCAAACACTTTCAATTTGTCATATTGCCGGCTGAAGCTGCTACAAGATAGTGCTCAATTTAATCCCTTTTTGTCACACCAAGCTGGGGGCACTTGACCAAACTCCATGCCACGCTCACCTCAAAGGATATTTGACATCATGGTCACAGTGATCAACACCCCCGTCCTACCTGACTTAAAGAGGGCAGCAAGCTACATATCCTCTCCTACCCCTCCACCCTCGCCTTCTCCACTCACACGCACCTGGACTCAAGTCTTTCATTCGCCTCCCAATCCTCACCCTAAGCCGGCGGAGTCCGAACCGCGTGGTCGATCCCCGGTGGAGCTGCTCCGACAGCTATAGGGGAGACTGGCTCTTGCACACCGCTTTGGCCGTCACCTACTCAGTCGGTCTTCAGACATTTGTCTCGTCTTCTCCTCCGCTGCTGTCTCCTTCCTTTGGACTCCCAACTCTCCCTGATTTGTTTGGATCCTGACTCTCGTTTTCGCTAATTAACTTCTGTATTGAATATGTATTAATTTTGTAATTAATGTGAAATCTCTGTAATTTGTAACACACTGTTTCCTTATGTAAAGCGCTCTGATACCTCCAGGTCTAGCCAGCACTATATAAAACTCTAAATAAATAAATAAATAAATAAATAAAGAGTGCTGCAAGGAGAGTGCATGGTGAATTTATAAGTGTTTGGGTTTTGGCAGAGGGATTGCATAAGTATACACATGTCATATCAGGCCCACTGTGCAAACGCGCCCCCTGGCGGATTTTAATTTGGGATATTAATTCCCCTTGAGTCCTGAGGGTCCCTGGGGGCCAACTAGCTCACCAGGTACCTCGAGGAAGCGCCACAGAGCTGTGTTGCAGAGAGGTGGTCTGAGGCCATACCCCTTTTTACACCTCTCTGCAAAGCAACTCTCTGGCACTTACTGGACTTTGCTGGGGGCTAGTTGGCCCCCAGCGACCCTCAGGTTTCGAGGGGACTTAATCCCCCAAATTAAAGCGCGCCACAGGGCACGTTTGCACACTTGTCACATCAGGCCACTCCCCCTCCCTGCACCACTGTGCAAACGCACCCCCTGGAGCGTTGTAAATTGGGGGATTAAAACTAGCCCACCAGCCACCTCCAGTAAGCGCCACAGAGCTGCGTTGCAGAGAGGTGTAAAAAGGGGCAGGGCATCTCAACACCTCTCTGCAACACAGCTCCCTGGTGCATACTGGAAGTCCCTGGTGGGCTAGTATGCCCTCAGGGACCCTCAGGATTGAAGAGGACTTGATCCCCTAATTTACAATGTGCCAGGGGGTGAGTTTGCACACTTGCTATGTCAGGCCCCGCCCCTTCCCTTCACCACTGTGCAAACACACCCCAAGGCGCATTTTAGGTTGGGGGATTAATTCCCCCTGAGTCCTGATGGTCCCAGGGGGCCAACTAGTCCACCAGGTACCTCCAGTGTGTGCCACAGAGCTGCGTTGCAGAGAGATGTAAAAAGGGAATGGTCTCTGAACACCTCTCTGCAATGCAGCTCCCTGGCGCATACTGGAGGTACCTGGAGGGCTAGTTGGCCCCCAGGGACCCTCATGATTCAAGGGGACTTAATCCCCCAACCTAAAATGCGCCACAGGGTGCTTTTGCACACTTGTCACATCAGGCCATGCCCCCTCCCTGCACCACTGTGCAAACGCGGCCCCTAGAGCGTTGTAAATTGGGGGATTAAATACCCTTGAGTACTGAGGATCTTTGGGGGCCAACTAGCCCACCAGCTACCTCCAGTATGCGGCAGAGAGCTGCGTTGTAGAGAGGTGTAAAGAGGGGCGTGGCCTCTCAACACCTCTCTGCAACGCAGCTCCCTGGTGTATACAGGAAGTACCTGGTGGGCTAGTTCACCCCCAGGGACTCTCAGGAATGCAGGGGACTTAATCCCCCAATTTACAATGTGCCAGGGGGTGTGTTTGCACACTTGCTATGTCAGGCCCCACCCGCTTCCTTCACCACTGTTATCAACAATTACGGGTCTATGTAGTCTCGACAGAATGCTGTGAACGACACACACAGCATGGTTTTATCATATATTTTATTATATTTGTATGAGGGTAGTTTTTTTTTAGGGCACTGGCGCCACATTTCTTTGGATTGAGCATAGTACACTTTGGCTCATTTACATGACATGCGCTAAAACAAACAGGCTGGTGATATTTTATTTTTGCGTTTAAAGCAACAGGCTCATTTTGGACAAGCTTTGGTAGATATAGCCAGATTAAGCACTATGCTGATTTGTGAACTCTATTGCGCTGTATTGTGCATTTATCATATACCATCTAATTGTATGTTTTATCAGCCACATCCCTTTTTGGTTTGTGAGTGTTCCAACATTATAATGGGTCTATGTCACTGCATTGCCTTAAATTTTATAGTATGTCTTTTATGTCCATGTGGCATATCTCTGGTCGCAAGGTCGAGGGAGACTTAAGAAAATATATATTACCATACCCTTACAGCCTTGTGTACGTGCCTTCTTCATTTGAAACAGGACTGTGTGTTCATATATATAGATATATGTATGTCACATGCTAAAAAATAAAAGGAATATATAAAAAGGAAGGAAAACATGAAAATAACATAAGTGAATGTTCACATACTACACAGGGGATAAAAATGATACCACAACAACAACAAAAAAACATTTCTCATCGTTGTTAGTAGTCAACTTCACTTAAGGCTGCTGTGTGAAGATATAGGCTCAACTGTGTTTATAAATCAAGGTTAAGGTAGTTATATGGTTCCTATCTGCCTATGTCAGCTTTGAATTTGCGGTTGTGCCGGCAGTTTTGAGCTAGACACAGATATGTATATAAATATAAGTTGTGCCCCCCTGCATGCATCTCCCTACAAATGGGCCACGGTTTCAAGACCTCCAGCCTTTTCATGGAGGAAAGACCTCCATGACACCGCTGACAGTCCTGAAACTCGCAATATGCTTGGCGGTGCCGCAGCAGCACCATCAGCATACTACTCAGGCCATGACCGTCGGGCCACCACCAGGGAACAGCGGGTATCTGATGGTTGCGACATTGCAATGGTGATCTGACCTCCCATCTTGTAATGGGATGGTCGGTGCGGCGGTGGCTGGACCGCCTCTGCAGCGCCACCACCAGACTCCTAATCAGGCTCTAAATAGCTTTATATCAATATGTGATATGACAGTTGTTTATAGAAGAAGCAATATTATTAAATTACAATTGGTATGAGGTACTATGGTCTAAAGAATCCTTCCATAGAAAAGTACTTTTGTATCATGTGTGTACCATAAAAGAGCTGTTAAGATATTTACCCATTAATACATTTGCAACGTTAGCCTTTACTGCATGCAGAGAAAACAGATGCACAAAGAAGCCCCTGGCCGGTAAAAGTCGTCTCCATCAAGAGAGCAGATACTCACGTGCATACTAGGCAGACTTGCATGAGCCACTAACAACAGAGCATCCATATGATTTAGCACAACGTAAAAGTTATAATCTAGCTGTCAAAACGTTACACACAGAGAATTGCATTTTGGAGCCAGAAATACACTTTGATAAAACATGTAGAGGACAAACAAAAGAAATAATAGACATTTGGCTTTTTACACAGTACAATAAAACTAAATACTGACATACACCGAGAAAAAAAATCATAATTAACACGTGTATTACCACCACCCATCAAGAGCAAACAGCCATGTCACTTGTCACAGCGCATATAAAAGCAGTTAAAACTTTTGCACTCACCAACCACAATATTCAGGCTGCTGCTTTCAAATCTCCGTCTATCTTGACAAATGCCCATTGTATTAAAACATGTAATTATGAGGAAAGGAAGAGGCGTGGAAAACACAGTGGCAACGCGATTTCGCTTTAAGCTTCTGGAAATGCAAGGTTGGTGCGTATAGAACAACCGACAATTCAGTCAATGTGACTGACGTCCAGATCCTCATCCTGTACCAGATGTAGCATTGTGTCTCGAGTCTTGGTTGACTCATCGTGCTCATTAGTGAACCGTGTACAGTCAATGAGTTACGAAGTACTTAGGCATTTTGCGTAATTCCCAATGTGTAACATGTCATCGAGGGCAAGCGCACTCTATTCATGAACCGTAAGACGCGCACTCCAAGAATAACTAAGGGGCATATTACCAAGCAATGGCGATAATTATCGCTACTGCTTGGTTAGAGACAAAAATGTATCGCCGACCTGCGGCGATTTTTATCGCAGATAAACCTTGGTATTACCAAGGTTTATCGCAAATGCGATAAACATTGGCCGCAATGCATGAATATCGCTGAAAAGTCAGCGATATTCAGGCATTACCGAGCTAATGCTCTTAGCCATGTTATCCACCTCCCATTGGATAACATGGCTAAGAACTGCTCAGGGCAGGTGTTAGCTTTTGGAGCGCGAATATCTCCAAAAGTTGGCAATAGGAGATAGCGATGTTAGCGACTGTTTCCAGTCGCTAACATTTTGGCACTCCCACTTTGCATGTCATTAGTGATAAATTTCTCTGACATGCAAAGTGGGGCCCAAGATGGTCGCTATCTCCTACTAGCTGTCGCTAACTGGTGTTAGCGACAGCTAGGTAATAGGGAGACAATTTTATCTCCGCTTTCTTGGCTTTTAAAGCCAAAAATGCGGAGATAAACCCCCTTGATAATATGCCCCTAAATGTCTCGTGATGCAGATAGGAACTTCTCCGGTGCTCTGTTCTATTTCTGAGTTCCAACCATGCTACATTTATCTTAAGCTATAGTTGTGTACTGCGCAGCGGAAAACCATTTCACTCTCATGGGTATTAACTCCAAGGTGATCAATGCATAGCACTACCACACTCTTAAAAATAACTGAACAAATCGAAAAACGTTGTGGTTTAACCAAGTCTCACATGGGGGCGCGTAAATAGTTAGCCACATTTACACTCCTCTGCACATTTTTTTTTTGTTTAGCTCTAGAGGTTTTAGTTGTATTCTTCATATTTGCAAGTATGCTCGCTCTTTCATATGAATGAACTATGCACCAAGGTTTTAAGTGGTTTGTGGGAAATGTGATCATGTGACTATATGGGACAAGTACCCCCTGGTGTGCATGATAAGGATACTGAAAGTCACCTGGAGTTCCATAACCTTATAGTTGAACAAAGCCTATGACCTTATTAGTCTAAATGGTTATGGAACTCCTTGCTGACTTACAATATCTTTATAATGTACGACACGGCTGACTTTATCCCTCAAATCTATATAATTTCCAGCATTTTGTCATGTCTTAAACCATGCGTCAGTGTAGTATTTGTGAATATTTGAGAGAGAAATTATTGTTATTATATTTTTGCTCACTTATATACAAATTGCACAAGTGCAATGATCATTAATATAGCAAAGATTATATTTCAAATAATGAAATATCTTTAATGAACCCCCTTTCGCATGCATTACTTTATTGTTTAACGAGAAACATTTATACAACCAGCTCGCGAATAATTTTTTTAATGCTGTGGAACAGAAGATATTCTATAGGCGTGCTAAAAGAGAAATCCGGCTTTTGCAGTAATGAAGGAAAGGGAATGTCTTCCTCTATGTTTTCTCTTCAGAATGAGATGGCCCTATGCACTGGTAATGAGATAGTGAGCAAGAAAGTATTTCAAAAAGTGACTGTAAATTATAGGAAAAATACAATTGTCGCAAGCCTCAACCCTTCGTGTTCTGGTCGTTCGCATTATTCGAGCGCTATAACTTTACCCTGAATGGAAGTGTAATTATGTGACATGTCATAATGGCATATGTTTGGGGATTTTGTGCATAAAGCATAACAATACATTTCACGAATTACGCCGGCATATTTAAAATTTGTCAGGGGAGAGTTGAAATGCTGAGCAAAAATGGCCATATTCAAATGCTTGCTTTTGATGCTCCAGAAACAATGAAATACATCCCAAGGCACCACATCTCCCTCTAGTCGTGGACAAACAAGAAAGGACTACAGGCTGAGGGATGGTGTCAGAAGCTGCTTGGTTCTTCGGCATCAAGAGTAAACTAGTTGCTACTATAACCAACTCTGGGGCATATTATCAAGATCAGCGTTAAAATGATCGCCGCTTTAGCGGCAGAAAACTGACGCTAAAGCGGCGATAATGGGCTTGATAATATGCCCTTGTGAATTCACATAGAAGCCCGTGTTTACACAAGAACATGGGCTTCTATGGGAATTCACAGGGCATATTATCAAGCCCATTACCGCTGCTTTAGCGAAGCGGCGATCATTTTCACGCCGATCTAGGTAATATGCCTCTCTCTTCTGTAGTCAGAACAGAATCCTGCCAGTGCCAGATCTAGAAAATAATTTGTTTCCAGATAGACAAAAGTTGCTTATTGACAGAGGGCTCTGTGATAGTTTTTCTAGCAGCAACAGAAAAGAAAAGTATTGTTAGTTAGAGTTGACAGAGAGAGCAGTGTTTGGTTGTTGGAGCAGCTGAATAATAAATATTTTCTTTCAAAACTGTGGAGCGATAGAATCTGCCCATAAAAGGTGGGAGAAATAAAGAAAATAGTAGAGAGAGGGCCACCACTGCAGGCAGGGAAATGTGCCTGATTGTCCGGTTGTTGAGGAGATCCCTGCCCTTCATGAGTTTCAGCTGGTGTTTACACCATGCTGCCAAATGACATTTTTTAGCTGCTCTCACTCTCTGTGCCACAGTATGATCTGCCAAAGTAGATGGGTGATTTACCAGGACTGTGGACATGCGGCTGCATGCCTGGACATTGTTGTCAAAAATACTGTCTGACATAAATGTGTTGTCCTAAATATAGTTCCCAAAAATATTGCCTCATTTGGTGCAAAAAATCCAAAATGAACTCCAATTTTGGTGAGATTTATATAAACAATATTTAGGACACAATGTTTATAGTCGGCATTAATCTGACTATGCTATTCTGGTGTCGTATCCAGAAAGAATATCAGGTGTTACATGGGTCTAAAATCTGCGGATTGTATATTAAGATGCAGGAGCAGGGAACAAAAGTCCAAAATCATGAAAGAAAAAGTGGCCAGGGTATTGTCCATCCATGGAAGAACCAGTGGCTTAGATGTGATGTGATGTGAAATGTGTTGCCCTGTATTAGAGGGTTCAGCTATGAGCTAACAGAGGCCAAACGAGGAAAATGCAACGATCCGACCTACAAAGTTCAGGTGGTTGAGAATGTCTGCCCAAAATGCTCAAATCGCCCCAAAGCACAAAGGCAGAGAGCTTTAAGGATGTAATGAGATGTAACATTTGTTACATCAGATACAAAAATCCATACCATGCTGCTGATCAGTAAACTAAAACTGTTGGAAATGTGCCCTTTCAGCAGGGTTATTCCATATTTTTGTCATTATAACTAAACCCGTTTTTGGTAGCCATAGAACTCTGAGCACTTTACTCCTGCTAACCAATGGTAACGTGCGTGTGCCCTCCCTCTAAAACTGTCATGTCTCATTCCTTGGTGATGTTTTTGCTGACTAGGTACATTACCTGTCACCCCAGATCGAGTCCACCCTCTTTCTCCCGATATTGTGACCCTCCCACCTCACCAAGTTCCTGTTCCTGATGCACAGCGCTCCGTGCCCCACACTCTCATTGTCCTTTTAAGTTTGGCCTCCTTCTTACAGCCATTACCTTTTAATTTTGGCCTCCTTCTTATTGTAGTGTAGTTCCTATATTCCCAATAGGCTCTGCGCATTGGAATAATATATCCTATAGATTTGACGTAGGACTTATGTATACTAGGTGAGTGCCAGCTAGCTCAGAGGTCACTAGAAACTTTCTCGAGTTCACAAGAAGGGATTTCGTTTCGGACAACCGCATAAACATGACAACTTTGTTTCCCCAAGATAAATCTGATCTTCAGAGTCGTGAAAACAATAGATAGATATTTTACTCAGTCATTCGTGCATGCTTCGTTTCACCAGAGGTGCAGAGAAATAGAGAGACGGGCGTTTTGACATATTGACATCACTCCTGTGCAGATCAGGTAGGACATCAGCCCTAGTCCCCAGGTTTCCTGAATTCCCTGTGACCAGTACTCAGCTCATAGCTCCTGTGTAGGTGGTGTAGGTGGTGTGGGTGTTGGTTGTGATTTAGGGCCTGATTTAGATATCAAAGGAAGGGTTACTCTATCAGAACAGGGACAGATATCCTTCCTGACAGAATCTAAATCCCAGAGGATAGTATGAGGTTCATATTTCGGCAGAAGGGATCTCTGTCCCTGTTGGGACGGAGTACCATGTCCGCTGATATCTAAATTAGGCCCTTCGTTTGGATCCGGCAGTCTGCCTTTCACACAGTACACCACAGCACGCTGCCTTGTTTTGCTGTCTTACATGTACATTGTGCATTAATTTGGCCAACGGTTGAGTTTTTCATGCATATCCTCTACACCTCTATATATTTACCAACCTTGCTACACCGCATGAATGTGTGAGGACATGTACTTACCCTAGCTTTCCTATTTGTGTATGTGCATGTGATTTCATTGCACACACAGTGGGCTCCATATCTCTGGATAGTGGCCACTGAGCGCCAACTTTGAGGTAATGGACCAAGTCAAACTAGATAAATTGCTAGTACTGACACTGACACATTTTGTTATTGCCTGAGTTGGTTATCTGCTGATTAACACACATTGTGTGACTCAGGCCCACCTACTTGTACATGTACATGCCTCCTTTGGCAATCCTCCTTTTGTGGGACAGGGACTCAACTTTCTGCCACACAGTGAAGGTATCCGGATCATACATAAACTCCCCTGTGCCTACAACACCAACCATATGTGTGACCATATCCAATGGACTGACATGGCTGGCTGTTTTTGAGGGCTACAGGTCAAGCTGTACCCCACGTGGTAGTAGTGCTGGAATTGGTGACATGTACCTACCCAAGTTTTCCACACAACTGGGCCCATCCACCTTAGCCTCCAACCATCCCTAATTCCTGCCCTTTTTAGTGGCAAACTAGTTCATCCTAAACCTTGACGGATCACTGTTCCACATCATAGGACTCAGACATATGTGGAATGGTGTGACATTTGTCCTCCAGTCTCCCTCCTGCTATGTGCTACATCTTCAACTAGTTCCACATCAGCGGTAGGATTTAGAACCACCACGGGCTGCTCTCTGTCATCCCTTCCCAGCTTCAGCACAAGTGTGGCTTAGCAGTGCATTAGTATGAGTAAAGCTAACTTGCAGTACACACATCCCTTCTTTCCTACTTGCTATGTAATGTCTCCCCATTTAGACACAGTGGTAGTTCTATGTGCTCAGCCAGCACCTTCAATGCGCTGCACTTCCAGGGGCCTACGGGGCACCACACCTTTTTTTTAACAACACATGGGCCTCTGGTGTGCATCACTTGCATTCACTCCCATTTCAGTTGGATTTAGTACATGACAGGATTTGGGATAGTCCCTATCATGGCCTCTGACACCTGTGTACTCTAGTCCTGCACATTCGAAAAGCTTTGTGCAATGTAGTTTCAAACAGGTTGCTATTCATGTGGCTCTTGACATGTTCCTACATGTTGATACTTCCCATGTCCCACCCCTAACCACACTCTCAAATTAGCAGTTTCTCCTCTGACAAACCCATTCCATTCCCTTGCCTTACAGTCCAGATTTGTGTGGATGGTCCCAAGTAAGACTCAGCAACCTCATGGTGCAAGGTGGCCTGCATTGTCACAGTCAGGTTGGTCAGGATCCATGTGTCCATGCATAATGTGCTGTTCCAGGCTATGTTTTTTGTATTGGGGACTTGTAGTTCTGGTGATTCATGTTGTACATTCCACTACAAGTGCCAGTATACAATGGTTAACATAGACTGCTGATGCACATCACACATGGAACGGTTAAACGTGACAGAGCTGGACAGAGCTGAGCAACATCTAATTGGCCATTGTGGCCTACATTTATGTAATATTTAATTATACATGACCCAGATTCCTGCCCTTTGCCCAGTACACAGTGCAGTGGAGTGCTGGAACATAGTTAGCTGCACTACACAACATAGCCTTTTTGCCGACTTATCCCCTTGTTGCGACTTACCCGGTAGGTCTTATTGTTCCTCTTGGCCAGCACTGTCCTGTCCCAGAACTCCTGCCACCAACTCCTCTGGGATGACAACTGCCACCCACTTCTACAAGGCCTCGAGCTCCTCCTGGGTTGCTGGGCCTCCTCATCCGGCCTGCATGGCTGCGTTCAGGTTGTTGCTCAATTTCTCCTTCGTCCCCCACTTATAGGAATGTCAGCGTTGTTTACAGTTGGGGATCAAGATGTCATTCTCCTCCTTACTGACATTACACGTTCTGATCCCATAGGAATCTGTCTAGACATCCTGGCTGGTGCTGGGGTTGTTGGGGTAATTTCCCTAGCTGCTGCCCTCTGCTCCCTGCCCGATGGCTATATGCTTTTTGATGCTTCACTCACTGAAAAGTGATGCTAAGGTGGTTTGAGGGACAGCACCTGCCACAAATCAGTCTTATGTCACTTTTGCTCCTGAAACCACTGTGTCACAATGCGATTTTACCAAGAACTAGACTGTGGGTAAAACAGGTTTTACCCAGTCGTGTGCAAACATGGCACACGTGTTCATCAGACTGCTTAGTTTTTTTTGTAATGTAATCTTTTCCTATTTTAAAACGAAACGTCTACATTCACTTGTCACTAATCCCTTCATTAACAGGCAGAATGAATGCTGAATCATCATTGTGAGTGTTTTTCTAAACAGGATGTCCATATAAACCTCCTAATGATATGAAGGACAACTGTCTAGAAACAGAGATACACTGTGTCACATATCCAATCAACAGGACATCAGGAGGAGTTTTTTGTAGGGGGAAGGTTTCTTGATATACATTAAAGAGAAGGTGTACTTTATTTTTGTAACATGTTGTAGTCTAAGGAACATGGGGGCATATTATCAAGAAAGGCGAAACCATTATCGCCGCTTTAGTGGCATGAAACTGCCGCTAAAGCGGCGATAATGGCCTTGATAATATGTCCTTGCGAATTCCCATAGCAGCCCAGGTTCTGGTGTTAACCTGGGCTGCTTTGGGAATTCACAAGGGCATATTATCAAGGCCATTATCGCCGCTTTAGCTGTAGTTTTCTGCCGCTAAAGCGGCGATAATTTTATCGCCTTTCTTGATAATATGCGCCACGGTTATGAAGCGCTGTGACGAATTCTGTAGGCCATAAACCAAAATAAAATGAAGATATTGAACACAAAAAGCAACCACCTCTCCTGCAAAAGGACCGTCAACTGAGACAATGTTATTGAAAATATCCTGTAGTACACAATGAAAATACAACAGCGTTAATATATCAAATGAGCGCATGTTAAATAAAGGTTTAATTCAATAGAAATCTTACCCATTTCCTTAATCGAATAAATACCTTCATTTTCCCATCACACACCAGTCCACACCATGCCAGAGAAAACCTCTAAATCATCCCATTGCCTCTAACCTAAACGCAGAAATGTCTATTGTCATTCCTTCACTATCATTCTCCTTAAGCCTCAAAAACAAATTTGATTTTAGCACAATAGACATGTTTTATTCTACATCCTGTTTCAGCACTACAAGTCCCAGATTTACCAGAACTGTAGACCAACCTACCCCTCGTTCTACTGATATGGGAGTGGTGTTCCCGTGGCCTATGAATATTTAAATGGACTACCGGTCTGGGGGACAAGAAGCTGCAGTGAGTATTGTGGTTCTGTGAATCCCATGAAGGATGCAATATTAGGTGTGACCGGCGAGCTGTTGATGACAAAAGAAACTAGTAGAGTGATTTCACCTATATCATTGAATACCCAGTTGGAGCCCACAATGTGGGCATGCAGACTAAATTGTGCACTGTTGGAATGAATGGGACCGTTAACAAGTGAATAAGAGGTCCTCTTTTCAGATTATACCACAGCTGCAGCGGGTACTGTGGATCAGTGACTCCGATGATGGCCACCATATTGGGTGTGACTGGGTACCCGGTGAGTCACTGTTGACAATGAGAATTGGTATGGTGGTGTGTCCAATTTCAATGAGTACCTTGTGGGAGCCCACAGTGAGGGCATGCGTTCTAAGTTGTGCACCATAGGACTGAACAGGACCTCTGGAAGGTGATTGAGAGGTCTGCTATTCCGATTACACTTGAGTTGTATGATGTGGATTGTTCATGGACCATTCAGTCTTACATTAAACCTCACATGGGCAGTGTCCCCCAGCATGAGGACCCATAGAGAGCACTTTAAAGAAGGGGGATTAACCCCCAAATTCAAAAATGCTTTTTAGATATGCAGGATATGTTTTGTGACAAATAGTCAAAAGGTGTGTGTTAGTAAAGGTTTTACATCAATGACAAAAATCAATTCAGGGGTATTCCAGGTAGTAATACATAGTCCAATATCAGAAGGGCTTATGCTACTGGTCGTGAGGCTGAAATGTGTGGTGGTGAAAGGGCTTATAAATCATGTAGATATTTACATCACATGAAGGGACGTGATTCTGAGTGGTTGTGTCCAGTCATAGTTTTTATAAAGTCACCTCAACCCAAGGTATCTCATTGTGTAGCCCTATTAAATGTGTAGCAAGGCAGAAAATCCATTGCTGTTCTTTGCAGAATAGGGCATGCCAGTTTATATGTGTATGGTCCTGAAGGACAGTACAATGTAACTTATCAGGTGTGTGCCCTGACTCCGTGTATTTGGTACTCATTTTCATTGTCATTTTTAAGCATCTGAAATTGCTCTGATGTTCAGTAATCCTTGGGCCCGATTCACAAAGGCAATCTGGGACAAAAGTCTAACTTTACAACTTTTGGTATTCACAGACTTCATTTATGAGTGGTATCTATAAGTCCGCAGTCAGGCTGTACTTTCCAGCTTGGGCCGTACTCTCCCCAACCGGGCCGTACTCACTGGCTCGGTACGTACTCTCCAGCTCGGGCTGGATGAAGTGTAATCAATGGGACGGAATACAAATTTGAATAAAAAGGAACATTAGGAACGTGTGATAAATGGTAAAGGAGGTCATAAACATAAGTTTGGGCTGGGAAATGGGGGTGTCTGGACACTATATCACATCCCAGAATGGTTTGCACCTTTGCATCAAGGTACATGAAGTCCACAATTTGGTTTCTCCTCAGTGTTGACTGTAGTATTACACCAAAGTGTGGTGCAACACTACAGTCAACACTGATTGTGGTGTAACACTACAGATAACACTGAAGGGAACTGTGGTACAAACAACCCCACCAGGAAAGATTCAATGCATTCCAATGATTGATCATAGTATTTATTTTAAGCTTACACTCTTCCAGACTAACCCCAAATATGTGAGTTTGGAAGCATTCCACAAGAGATTCGTGTCTGAAAAATTATATCTGAAAGTGTATTTTTTTTAAGGGTAAAATTTTACATTTGTCAAAGGTTAAGTTTGTAATCAGATATGCGAGAATAAGAGGAGACTTCTTGAAGAACGGCTGAAAGTGAAGTATGAGGCTGATATAGAAGTAGAAGAATATTGTCAGCATAAACTGCTGTCTTAATTTGTTGAGTGTTCCACTAGAAATACTGTATTATAGGATTACTCCTAATAAGAGAGAGGAAAGGTTCAAGAGCAATATTAAAAAGTAGAGGAGAAAGGGGGCAGCCCTGACAGACCCACTTACCTAAAGGGGAATAGGTTCAGGTATGTCCATTTGCATGTATGGCCCCTTGAGGAGAAGAATATAAAAGAGATATGAGTGAGATAATTTTAGGTTCAAAACAAAACCATGGTAATGTATGCAAAATGAAAGACGAGTTGACATGATCAAATGTCTTCTTGGCATCATGGGGGATTTCTGAGAGAGAATGAAGGCATTTCTGAGTCGTGGCCAATCCATCAAAAACTAAATGAGTGCTATCAGTTATATATCCTTCATTGATAAATCTAGATTGTTTTTTTCTGTGCAAATTAGATAAAAGGGATTCCAGATGGAGGATTTGGAAATATAGTTAATAGTCAATATTAACAAGTGACATTGGTTGGTAATTTTTACAATGCTTTGAATCTTAGCCTTCCTTTGAATAAGACAGATGAGGGCATTGGAAAAGATTCAAGGCGATTTGCCTGATTGAAGAAAATGTTTAATGAGGAGAGACAATTTAGGAATGAGTTATTTGAAAAACTGAGAGGAAAATCCAGCAGTAAAGCCTTTAGGCCCTGGTGCTTTGTCTGACTTATGAGAAGACAGAGCAATAAGAAATTCAAATAGGGCAATATCCTTTTCTAATTCCGATAAATCAGTAGCTTCATTAAATCTTTCTGTGAGTGTGATAAATATTGAGTAATGTCAGTGTCTGTATGGGCATGTTCAGGGGTGTACGAATTGATCTAAGATCTCTTCATCTTAATAAAATAAATTAGAAAAAGCATCATTAATGGATTTACGTGTGCTTCTATTCTTTTTAATCTTGAAATAGTTAGCTAATAATTTACTAGATTAATTCTGGCCCCCATAATACTTGGCACTAGATTTGAGAAGAAAATGATGCAGCTTCACTTGAAGATTTATTGTAATGAAAATGAGCATTAATGAGATCTTGAAAGCACTACTTAGTCCTTGGAGTGCAATAAGAATGCTCAAATTGCTTAACACACTAAAATAATTCAATGTTATTTTTACGAGAAGATTTCTACTTTTTAAACACATATCTAATAATATAAATCAAGCAGAGGTTTTGAATGCCTCCCAGATGTAGAGAAAGTTAGATTTGTTGGTATCATTCAACTGGAAAAAATCAAGAAAGAATGAGGAGAATGCAGAAGAAAACGAAGGATCTAGAAGAAGAGCATTATTGAATCTCCATTGATTCGATCTATCAGTGTTGGGTAGAATGTCTAAAAGTATGGATACTGGGGATTGATCATATATTAGAATGGAGCCTATGTCAGCTGAGTGTAAATATTGTGATAAAGAGTGTGAAATAAATATATAGTTAATTATTGATTGAGAATGGTGCATGAGGGAATAGGATGTGTATTCACACAGTTTTAGTTGGAAAGTCTCCACCCATCTGTCAATACGGGCTATGTAATGGCGCGAAGAGACAATTTCTGACACTTGCTATACATGTAAAGGGAGGAGGAAACTCGGTCAATAATAGGGTCAACAAATTGATTACAGTCTCCTGCAAAATAAATTGATCATCAGGGCACTGTAAACGTTTCTGATAGACATCAGACCAAAATTAATGGTTGGCCTAGTCTGGTCATGACCATTAAAAATAGAATATGGAACAGCATTAAGTAAGAGACAAGTGAGTAACAGTCTTCCATTTTGTGAGCATGCATTTAAAACACATATGATGAATAAAATTAGAAGCAACAGAGGTCAATTTAGGAAAAAGAGTGAAGAAAAAATGTATTACCAAAAGGAAACAGATAAGTGAGAGAGAATAGAGTGATATAAATGGACTCATAGAAGAGCAGGCACAAGTGAAAGAGGAAAGAATAGGAAGAGTAAGATAAAACAAACCTATAAATAATATAAAAAAGACGAGAGGTGTTGAGACCACACAGAAGGATCACACATCTGAGCTCCAGGGAGATGACAAAACAAGGGAAGATGGATGATGTAGGAGACACACTGAGGTGATTACAAGATAATGTTGAGGGATGTAAATTGAAAATGAAGGGGGGTATAATCAATTATTTAATAAAGTTAATATCAAACAGAAGGTTAACGTGGTGTCATGTGATGGATTAACGCGACAAACAACCACCAACCTCTCTTCCAACTTGGACCACTTATCATCTAAACTCTAAAGTTTAGTATTAGTCTCCTCTATATATGGGTGCAATGCTCTTACCTCCTCCAAAAGAGGATCCATAGAAATTGAGGAGGCAGATTTTGTGGGAGAAGGAGGGTCTTTTTTCAGTCTTTTGGTTGAAGCTTTCCCTATTGCATGTGGCAGAGCACCATTTCCTGAGGATGTAGAGGACGAAGAGCTTCTAAGGGTCAAAGCATTTGCACCCTGCATCAAAAATGTTTGTATCTAAAGGATGAAGTAGTAACTTGGGAAGTAAAAAAGCCACTTGATGATCTAGAGTGATGTGGCATATGCTATAGTCTGTTCAAACAGCTGTGCAGAAAAAAATATTTTGCCTAGCTGTAGAAGAAAGCAATCACATTTTGATCTACTAAACCAAGATGAGGAGACAGCCTCTAATATGATTAAAAGAGAAACAGACCCTCACAAGCACCGCAGATAAATTACAGAAAGAACAGAAAACTGAATATACTTCTTTGGTTAACAATATGCCTTTACTATTATAACTGAAAAGAAACTAAAGGGGAGAAAGTGATGAAAAGCATTATATTTCATCAACATAAAATCTCCTTAAAAAGTTGCACCGAAGGCCAGAATCATTTCTATATAAATGTTCTTCATCTGCATTGCAATGCACCCAGAATACAAATGTCATTATGTTGAAAAGCCGGACATTTCAAAAATGTACAATAGAGGATGATGAGAGTAGAAAACCAACTGGGGACATGAGGAATATATCAATTAAGAGTCTCTGTTTATGGTAACTGTAATGCAGGAGCTCTCCCCTCACGAACATTCCATTCCTGCCACTCTCTTCTCATGATATTGGTTGCAGCTGAGGAGGATGCAAATTGTCTAAAAATAGAAAAATATGACAGTGAAAGGTCACAAGAGTAAACTCAGGAATGCTGCTGGTCTTCACCACGTCTCCGGTTCAGGATGTGGCCAGCGGCATGAAGGAAAACCGCTTCTGTGGACAGAAACCTCCCATCGATTCCAGGAGAGCTAGTGAGACACCACCATCTTCGTTGGGCACAAGCCACTCTCCCCACCCAGCATTTTTTTCAATAATTTGTGATGCTGGGAATTCGCATTTTGCAATTCCCCTATTTGAGACTGCAGATTATGAGGTGAGATACGACAGTTGTTAAAGGGTAGGGAAATAGAACTGGGACAGTGCTTAACAAAAATGTGCACAGTTTTTTCTACCTTTAAATATGGTCCATTTCAGAGGTTGGGAGAAAGAATGACTGGCCAATCACATTTTAATGTGAGACTAACCCCTACACTGTATCTGCAGGTAATTTTAAAAGAATGCCATATATTTTTACTAACTAGATTTTATTCTAAGTCTCTTCACTTTTGGATGACTTTGCCCACCCAAGGTACATAGTTTCTATCACTTCCATCTTGTCCTTGTGATAGCACCGCAGCACAAACCATAATGCACTTTTCTCATTTTTGTTCCATTTATACTTCACATGGCAGACATTTTTTGCATCCAGCACTGAGACCATCTGAGGTTAGATCTCCTGAGCTGACATTTTGCATACTTACAACATTTAGGAACCTTAGATAACTGCCATGCTGTATTAAATTGTATGATAAGTGCCCTGAAAATTTGCGGTAAATATTGAGAAACTGTACTAATTGTTCTTCCTTTTAATCCTTGTAACATAGAACTGGTGTTTTGCATTTTACATTTTAGAAACATTTGTAATCATGATGTATATTTTTATGTAATATGTTTTTTTATCATGAATTTTGTGGCTCTATAGAGCCGAATAAAGTATTTTGATTGACGGATTGATTGCTTGATTGATTGATTGATTGATTGACTGGCCAAGTGTACAATATTTTAGTCAAGCTCTCACGGTTCCATGGACAGAACCTATTGACCTAAGCTAGCAACAACAGAAACTTAAGTCCTTGAAATATGTTTAACTGCACCTGTTGGAATTCATAAAAGTCTCACTCAGCCAGGTGTAAATTGAGCTTCAGGAAGAAGTAAGAGAGTGAACCATATTTAAGGGAAATATCACTTACACCCTTTTACAAGACCTACTTGTGAGACGTGGTTTTAGGAACCATGTTCTGGACATCTCTCAATCTGGCTTTTGAAGCAACTACAGCACTGAGACCGCACTACTCACTGCCACCGATGACATCCGCTCCCTCCTCGAACAAGGCAAAACCGCAGTCCTCATCCTACTGGACCTCTTGGATGCCTTCAACGCCATCTCCCACTTCACCTTTATCACAAGACTCCAAGACTCAGGCATCCATGTAAGGGCCCTGGACTGGATTCACTCCTTCCTTACTGACCGAACAAAGCGAGTCAGACTGCTTCCATTCCTCTCAGAACCTACATAGATCAGCTGCTGAGTGCCCCAGGGCTCCTCCCTGTGCCCCACCCTCTTCAATGTCTAGATGGCCCACCTTGCGGCTATCGTCAGAAACTATGGATTGAACATTGTCTCCTACGCCAACAGTACCCAGCTGATCTTCTGCCTCACCAACGAATCCACTGTCGCCAGAATCAACTTTTACTGCGGGATGAAGTACATTGGCACCTGGATGAAGGATAGCTGCCTCAAGCTTGACTCAGACAAGATTGAAGTTCTCATCCTGGGAACTGCCTCCTCATCTTGGAACGACTCCTGGTGGCCCACTGCACGGGGTACCCCTCCCAACCCCTTGGACAATGCATGCATCATACTGGACACCTAGCTCACAATAAACTGCCAGATAAACACTGTATCCTCATCCTGCTTTGACATTCTACGCCAGCTTTGAAAGACATTGTGATGGATCCCCACAGAATCCAGAAAGATGGTCATTACCAGCAAACCTGACTATAGCAATGCACTTTACACAGACATCACCCAGAAACAGCTCAGGAAACTACAGAACATTCAAAACGCTGCAGCCAGACTGGTCCTCAACATCCACCGCTGCAGTCACATCACCACACACCTTTGACAACTACACTGGCTCCCTGTCAACAAGAGAATCACCTTCAGGTGCCTAACACATGCATACAAAGCTCTCTAAAATGTAGGACCAGCATATCTGAACCACTGCCTCTCTTTACACATGCCCACGAAACCACTTCACTCTACCCAACTTGCCCTCACCACCGTCCCACATATCCACAAAACCAGTACCGGAGGAAGCTCCTTCACCTACCTGTACTTAAAGATTTAAACTTTGACACAGGGATGGTTGCATTCAATGATACACAACACATGCTAGTTTACATTTTCATGGACTTTTTTTGCATTGCTACATGGAGGACCAAGTTGTGTGATCAGGGTACATGACTAACTTCAATCCAGAAGGATGAATGCATTTGGACTACATGTCCAATAGTGTAATGATCCACTGATATGTGTCCAAAATCCAGTATTTGGAGCATAGAAAGTGTAGCATCCTTCGCTGCCCAGGAGGAGGTAACATACCACGTCACACAAGGTGCTCAGGCTTACACATCTTTATTCTTTAGCATTTAACTGTTAACTGAACACACTGCATCACAAACTTTATTAACCATACCAAGTAACATCCACCAGATTATGTAAGGAGTCTGCCAAGGAACACTAGAGGTCTCATTCACATAAACACAGGATGCAACATCTCCCCCTTTATTAAATAAAGCATACAAACAAATATAAGGGCACCTTTTTCCTCTTCCTTTTGGCAAAAAAAGAGTGCACAAACTCCACTTATACTGGTGCGATTTTCTTTATTTCGTCACAGTTTCCTTATCTTGTCATAATGCGTTTCGGTCAGCGAGTGACCTTGCTCACTATATATATATATATATATATATATATATATATGTATATATATATATATATATATATATTTATATAAGACAGTCTTGTTCATCTATAAAGAAACAGGTGCCGACACCGTGGATATATGACACCAGAATTTATTTCACTAGAAGGCCATGATGCGTTTTGATGGCTAAACCACCTTGATCACAACATCGGGCGCCATTAAGGTAAGACATTTTATGCATCATCATTCTTCACGGCTGTCACAGCAACAGAATATCATCATATACATAGAAGTTAAAACAGTGAAAGGTACAAAAGTCAAATGTGAAATTAAACATAAATCAATTGTATTTAAAGACTTAACCTCAGTCTGTTTGTGTTAATAGAAAATGTGGTGGTACTTTGTACTCTAAGATAGTGTCAGTTGCATTTACATTGGTAAGTGGCCTATTGGGGAGACCGACTAACCTATTAACACTGACAAAAGTTCTGTATAATGGATGAGACCAGCTGGTGCGATGTATTGGAGTTAGTTCACAAGTGTGTCTGTAGTAGCTCAGAATAGTTGCACCAATCACACAGTCAGGTTCTTGCGCTAGACAGATAATGTAATGTATAATACATATAACGATGGCCATTATTTTGCACGCAATTAGTACATTAGGAATATCACCCAAGTGGGCCTATTCATATTGAACATGTGGAAACAGCGAAATTGAACAGTCCTAGTTATATCTACTCAATCATATCCCTTATCTGATAGACATTTCAAAAGAAACAGCTGAATCAACATTACTTCTACCATAAGGAAATGAACCTTGTGAATAAACAAAAGAATGTGATACACTATAAGTAAATGAAACAAAGCACCCAGGATCTGAGAGAGGAAAAATAACTATAGGTGAACAGATAGAGCTTCATCAAAGTTCAACCCTTGTGGGATCTTGGAATTTAACAGGAGTATGTACCTGGAATCTAATCTCCTGAGTAGAAAGCTGTCTATTACCACCCCTCAGGTTTTTAGGAAAAGTGTTGATGACAAAATAGGATAAAACCTTTGCATTACCTCCATGGCATAGATTGATGTGCTGGGCTACAGGGTAACTCGGGTCATCATAGGCAAAAGCCTTCAGATGTTGCAAAATCCTGGTGTGAACAGGGTGTTTGGTGCTTTCTATGTATCTTTTGTTGCAAGTGCATTCCAACACATAGACTGCGAAGTCACTCTTGCAACTGAAAGTACCCTTGATTTGTTTGTACAGATTTCGTGTTGGAGCCATGTCGACAAGCTTTGCACTTGAAGCATTTTTGGAAACCCCTCTGCACTCTGAGTCAATCAATGCCTGTCAAGGCCTGAGGTGAATTGCGAACCAATTCATTTCTCATCAAATTGACCCTCCTGAATGATATAAGGGGGATTCTAGTTGTGTTAGCGCCAATGAAGGGATCAAGGCTTCAATTTGTTTGTTACGAAGTTTAGTATGGTATGCAGAATAGCATGTAATGAGAAATGGTGTACCTGGGTGTTTGGCTTCCTTGCTGATCTTACTTTGACTGAACAGCATATCTTCTCTCTTAATGAGTTTGGTTTTTGCTTGAGCTGATGTAAGAACGAACTTCAGAACTGCACCCAAGAGACCTAAGTCTTTTGAAGAGATCTTCTGTTGCTCCATCCAAACCTTCCTAATTACAACAATTACTTTTCATACGTAAACATTCCGCACAGGGGATGCTCTCTTTCAGTTTGGTGGGGTGGAAACTACTGGCATGAAGAATAGAATTGCCAGAGGTGGGCTTTCTGTATGTTCTGGAATGCAATTTATTATTAGCTACAAACATTTCCAGATCTAAAAAGTGTGTTCGTTCCTTATTGTTATTACAAGTAAATGAAAGATTTAAGTCGTTGTTATTTATCTCAGTTGCAAACTTATGTGCTGACTCAGGGGACTCTTTCCAGAGGATGAAAAGATTGTTGGTGTACTTAGTCCAGAGAATGTCATTCTCAGTCCATTCTCTGGAAAAGTTAGTTTTGAGACCCTGCTCCTCCCACCAGACCATATGCACATTTGCATAGCTGGGGGCGAAGCAGGTACCCATAGCAGTGCCCTTTGATTGCCTATATGTAAGTTGGTCATATATGAAAAGGTTGTTGTTAAGGCACCACTCTTCCACAGTAAGCAGCATTAGTGTATGTTGATACAGATGCATAGGTCTAATCCCTGGATAGTGTGTTAGAGCTCTTAGACCATCCGTGTGTTTAATGATTGTGTATAGAGCAGTGATGTCCAATCAATCAATCAATCATGCCATTTGTATAGCGCACTACTCACCCGGGAGGGTCTCAAGGCGCTTGGGGGGAGGGGTATGCTACTGCTCGAACAGCCAGGTCTTGAGTTGTTTCCTGAAGGCGAGATGGTCCTGGGTCAGCCGAAGGTGGATGGGGAGGGAGTTCCAAGTCTTGGCAGCCAGGTAAGAGAAGGATCTTCCTCTGGCGGTGGCTCTTCGGATGCGTGGTACGGCTGCGAGGGCGAGGCTGGTGGACCGTAGCTGGCGGGTGGGTGTGTAGAAGGTCAGGCGGTCGTTGAGGTACTTGGGGCCCAGGTCGTGGAGAGACTTGTGTGCGTGGGTGAGGAGCCGGAACGTGATCCTCTTGTCGACGGGGAGCCAGTGCAGGTTCCTCAGGTGGCTGGAGATGTGGCTGCGTCGGGGGACATCCAGGATGAGTCGGGCGGAGGCGTTCTGGATGCGCTGGAGTCTTTTCTGTAGCTTGGCTGTGGTTCCGGCGTAGAGGGCGTTTTCGTAGTCCAGTCGGCTGGTGACGAGTGCCTGGGTGACAGTCTTCCTGGTCTCGGTCGGGATCCAGCGGAAGTTCTTGCGAAGCATACGCAGGGTGTTGAAGCACGATGAGGAGACGGCGTTGACTTGTATGGTCATCGAGAGGGATGAAGCCCAGGTTGCGTGCGTGGTCGGTTGGCTTGGGTGCGGTGCCCAGGGCTGGGGGCCACCAGGAGTCGTCCCAGGCGGAGGGCGAAGATCCCAGGATGAGGACTTCCGTCTTGTCCGAGTTCAGTTTCAGGCGGCTGTCCTGCATCCACTCGGCGACGTCTTTCATCCCTTCGTGTAGGCAGGTTCTGGCGGTGTCGGGGTCTCTGGTGAGGGAGAGGATCAGCTGGGTGTCGTCGGCGTAAGAGATGATGTTGAGGTTGTGCTGGCGTGCGATGGCTGCGAGAGGTTTCATGTAGATGTTGAAGAGGGTGGGGCTGAGTGAAGATCCTTGCGGGACGCCGCAGATGACTTCGGTGGCTTCGGAGCGAAACGGGGGGAGGCGGACTCTTTGTGTTCTTCCGGCGAGGAACGAGATGATCCACTCCAGTGCCTTCTCTTGGATACCGATGTTGCTGAGGCGCTGGACTAGGGTGCGGTGGCAGACCGTGTCGAACGCAGCGGAGAGGTCCAGGAGGATGAGGGCCACTGTTTCCCCCTTGTCGAGCAGGGTCCGGATGTCGTCGGTGGCTGGGATGAGGGCGGTCTCGGTGCTGTGGTTGGCTCTGAAGCCGGACTGCGAGGGGTCGAGGGATCCGTTCGTCTCGAGGAAGGCGGTCAGCTGTCTGTTGACGATCTTCTCGATGACTTTAGCAGGAAAAGGGAGGAGCGAGATGGGGCGGAAGTTTTTGAGATCGGTGGGGTCCGCTGTAGGTTTCTTCAGGAGGGCGCTGATCTCGGCGTGCTTCCAGCTCTCTGGGAAGGTGGCGGTGTTGAAGGAGGCGTTGATGATGTTCCGGAGTTGGGGTGCGATGGTGGAGTCGGCCTTCTTGAAGACGTGGTGTGGGCAGGGGTCGGTCGGTGATCCAGAGTGGATGGTGTTCATCGTGCAGGCTGTGTCTTCGGTGGTCACCGTGGTCCAGGTGCGAAGGGTGGCGGTGGGGGGCGTTGGTTCGACGGTTGGGTGCGTGGGTGGGGCGCCGAAGCTGTTGTGGATGTCGGCGATCTTGCGGTGGAAGAACGAGGCGAGGGAGTCGCAGAGGTCTTGTGACGGAGTGATGTCGTTGGTGCCGGTGCTGGGGTTGGAGAAATCCTTGACGATAGTGAAGAGCTCTTTGCTGTCGTGGGCGTTGTTGTCCAGTCGTTCCTTCAGGGATTTCTTCTTGGTGGTGCGGATGAGCTGGTGGTGCTTGCGGGTAGCGTGTTTGAGGGCGGTCATGTTGTCGGTGGTCCGGTCGAGGAGCCAGGCTTTCTTGAGGGTGCGGCAGGTCTTCTTGGAGTCCTTGAGGTCGTCGGTGAACCAGGATGCCTTCTTGCTTCTGGGTCTGCTGGGAGGGTTCTTTAGTGGCGCAAGGTCATCGGCGCAGGCGGTCAGCCACTGTGTGAAGTTGCGGGCTGCTTCGTTGGTGTCCGTTGTGTTGGCGGGTGGGCTCTGGCTGAAGGAGGTGGTGAGCTGGTCTGCGGTGATCTTGCTCCAATTCCTGTGAGGTACCTGTTGCGGGTGGTGGTGGGTCGTGGATCTTTTGAAGCTGAAGTGGACGCAGCTGTGGTCGGTCCAGTGGAGTCCGGTGGCGTGGCTGAAGGTGATGTACTTGCTGGAAGAGAAGACGGGATCAGGCGTGTGGCCAGCGTAGTGGGTGGGGGTGTTGACCAGTTGCTTGAGTCCGAGGTTGGTGAGGTTTTCCAGCAGGGCGGTGGTGTTGCGGTCCTTGTTGTTCTCCAGGTGGAAGTTGAGGTCCCCGAGGAGGATGTAGTCGGTGGAGGGGAGGGCGTGCGGGCTGATGAAGTCTGTGATGTCTTCGCTGAATTGTGTGCGTGGTCCCGGGGGTCTGTAGACGAGGGTTCCTCTGAGGGTCGTCTTAGGGTCGGTGTGAATCTGGAAGTGGAGATGTTCGGCTGCGGCGAAGGAGTCGTTGGCGTCGGTCGTGATGCAGATGGTGTTCCTGTGGACGATGGCGATGCTACCTCCGGTCTGGTTGATGCGGTCCCTCCTGATGATCTTGTACCCGTCCGGGATGGCGATGGCGATGTCGGGTGCAGGGGAGCCGTTCATCCAGGTTTCTGTGAGGAAGGCGACGTCCGGTGATGTAGCGTCGAGGAGGTTCCAGAGTTCCACGGCGTGTCTGTGGACTGAGCGGGTGTTGATCAGGATGCACTTGAGGTGGTTGCTGCTGGTGTTTGTCTTGGCGGGTGCGGGGCAGGTTCGGAGGCAGGTGAACTTGCAGGTGCAGCAGGTGAAGGGTCCGTGGGTGCGTCTCGGGGTGGCTCGGCAGAAGGCGTGGGTCCGGCCGGCATTGAGTGCGTTGAGAGTGGCGGCGTCGTAGGTCAGTCTGTCGTGTATTTCTATAGGTTCTGATTCGATCCCCCTATTCCTGACCCTATTCTGGTTAAACTTACTAGCTAGTTAACTAACAGTCAGCCCATGAGGCAAGAAATCCCCCATGATGCAGATACCGTTATCTGACGCAGTCACACTACGGCACAGGAACGTGTTATCTGATTAGGTCATAACGCTTGAGATCTAATTAGACAAGCGATATTCCTCCAGCCCCTGATAAGGCATACGACGTTCTCATAACAAATCAAACCTATGACAACCTGGATAATCCGTGCGGCCATTGTTTTGATTTCACAGAGAACTTTAGTAAAGAATGTGCTAACGAGCAAGTCGTATGACATCTTTATTGACGTACCTATGTCCATCCTTACGTCAATCTCGGCACCTTTAAGGTATAAATATTGCCGACCTTGCCCTATGCAAACACACGCGTGGTGACAAGACGGAGCAGCCATACTTGCCGAAGCCGAGAGCAGAAGCAGACCCCGCAGGCAGCAGCCCCGCCTTCCTGACGCGCTGAGAGACGCGCTGCTATCTCAAGCCGAGAGACCCAGCACCGGCGCTTCTGGGCAGCCCTCGCAGGCAGCCTGGAATATCGAGAGCAGAGAAAGAGATACCATTCCTCATTCATCCTAAATTCCAGGTACAGAACTGAATAACCCCTCCTAGAGAATTCTTTAGTTATTCACTTGGCAAAAACAAACTTAAACTAAACTGTAACTTTCTATTCCCGCCCACGCATTAGACTTAGGTCAGGTACACGGGGTAGGCGTATTTAGAAACACCAGTTGAGTACGTTTAGTCAAATGTATATGTGTATGTAAATATATTTTAATCATTTTAAACATCATATGGCTCAGAAACCATATCAATGTTTTTACAGTATTATTTTATACTATTGCTTCTAATGTATGCACTTTACTTAACTATAAGTATTGCAATAATATCGATCCATTTCTCTTGTACGAGAAAAGAGACTGATCAATAAATAACATCTTTTATTGAACACGCCCGTCTCTTCCTTTTCTCTACATTCTGATGAGACTAAGAATGCACGTACTGACTGAGTAAAATAATTGCCTTGTGCTCACACGACTCTCGAGATTGACTCTTGATTAGGGGAGAGCAAAGTTGTCATGTTCTATGGTTGTCAGAAACTAAATCCCTTCTTGTCTAATCAGGGGAGTTCATCCTTCCTTGAACATTCGAGAAAGTTTCTAGCGAACTCTGAGCTTAGCTGGCAAACCCAAAAATTAAGTCTAGTATCGACAGTAGTAGACCTAGTTAACGTCTGGCCTAGGCCTTTACTGCTGTAGGTACTATTCCAATGCGCAGAGCCTATTGGAAAAATAGGAGCTACACTACATGGCGCCCAACGCGTTTGGAAAGGGCGATAAAACTAACGTAAGACATTTAGAGTAACTCAGTCGTGCTTTCTCACTCAGACCCCTTTTCCCAAATACTCCAAAGACGTCTGGAGTGGGTGAAAGGTTATTATATCCTCCAAAAACCTCGCAGGAGGGAACTCCTATGTATGGTTCTTGGTCTAGTCAACGTTGAAGGATAAAACAGTTCCAAAATATTGTGCACCTAATCTCTGTTTCCATAAAGAAACCTGATCTGCAAATAAAAATAATACCATCCTGTCAGTAAAATGGGAGACAGTGATGGAGAAAGAGAGGCAATTAGATTAGCTACTGAAATAGCAGATGCTGATGCTACCATGCAAGCAGCAGACGCAGATATAATACTCATTCCGGTCATTAAAAGGAGATCTATAACCTTAAAACTTATAGAAAATGGACTGACACCTAGAGGTGGCACAGTCATATTCGTAATTGAGGCACATGAATATCGGCAGACAGAGGTATACTATACATGGATACATTTTCCAGCAGCAAATGCTGTAACAAAGTACTTCCACTATTACAAAGTAGAGGAACCTCCTGAAACGTACACTCCTTTCGAGGAGGTGGAAGTACCACTCAAATTCCAAGAGCATTTGCTCTTATTTGATGGCGCCCTAATACATAACAATCACATTACAAGGCTCGGTCCTTTAGGAAGACCAGGAGCAACGTGGCCGGTCTTAGCCGGATACACACCACATCCAGACATCGACGAGATGACTGCACCAGAGCTATTAATACAGCTAAAACAACTACTAAAAATTCACAGACAATTAGTTCAGTATGTAATGCGGACTTCAACAATTCAGCCAGCGATTAAAATTCCACAGCTGACCCCTCACCAGGGGAACACAAATAAAATCACACCACAGAACATCCAATCCTGCCTAGGTAAAGTTCCAGCTAAACGGGAACAGATACCATTCTGGTTGGCACAGAAAATCACCCAAATAGAGGCGGTGTTTCCTGACACCACCCCATTAGAAAAGCACAGGATTCTGACTATATGTCTCCCAATGGGAATCGCACCACACATTGAGGACTGTGACACTTGGGGTACGGTCTTTGCTTCAATCTACACAAAAACGCACGGTGTTCCATCCATTTCGGTAATACCAGATGTGCTAAAACAAATTCAAGATGAATACGGTCCAGAACCTGCTTTAACTCTTGGTATGAAATTACTGAAAGACTTCAAGCAGGTCTCGGCTATATTACTAGCCAACATAAAGGGTGAAGCAGCAAACGTGGCGATCCGCCAGAGGTTAAAAGAGACAGATATAGCAGACCAACCAGCTGAAATTGCCAGAATCATAGAAAAATCCTATGAAGAACTAGGCAGAGATAGTCTAGGTGGAATACCAGTAAAACCGCAACTGACTACAAGTCCAGAAAAAATATTTTTTAATAATAATTCACCAAAAAAGAACTGGGATGGAAATAAACAATCCAATCCTAAAGAAAAGAAATTCCAGTCCAGAGGAAGGTCTCCTAGGCGAAGAGAGAAATCTCCAAACCCGAGACAAAGGTCACCTCAGAGTGAACCCTCTGGGAATAGATATAACCTTAGAAATAGGGATAATATTAAAAAACCTGATAGATATCAAGACATTGATACACGTCCGTCTCAATCTTTTCAGAATTCCTCGCAGAAATCGGAAAGAAGAGGACGATCAGAAGAGCACGCCAAGTCCAAAGACAAGGAACCTGCTCAACTGAAAAAGAAATCACAATTTCCAAAAAAGAAGGTAGCCAGTATCAAGGTAGTTAACAATGCCGAGAATACTGAGGACACAACTGAAAAACGGAGAATGGGCTCAGACAATGCTAGACAGCGCAGCAGAGGTGAGCATAGCTCGCAAAGTCCTTATGAATCATCTGGAGACAGTGGACACGAAAGAATACCTTCAAGTGGAAACTGCAGATACCAGAGTTAGCAAGCCCCACAAAATATACGAGATAACATTACGTATAGAGGGAGATAAGACTAGGAAAATAAGGGGACTATTTTGGGATAACCTATCCAAGGGCTATGACATCCTTCTAGCTGAAAAAGACTGGCCACCAGAGTTTGTCAGGGAGTGCCCTCATGGCGAAGAAGTAATTATGCCTGCCTTCTCGAATCAAATCCCGATTCATAAAAAATATACACTTGCTAGAAAGTGGGCAGTGGCCTTAGCACCTGCTTTATATAAAAATCAAGTAGGATGGGATGAGGATTCTCCTCCTCACAAAGTCCAGTTAAAATCACAACCTACTGCACAAAGGCAGTACCCAATTAAGCAAGAAGCTAAAAAACAAGTAAATGAAATACTAGATCAGCTAGAATACCAGGGGGTGATTGAAACTTGCACCTCACAAATGAACAATCCTTTGTTTCCGGTCTCCAAACCAGACAATTCGTACCGTCTAGTTTTGGATTACCGACACCTTAACACATGTTGCAAAACTTTTGCAGTGCAAAACTCACACAGTGCTGCACTAATGAATAACATAGTGCGCAAAAAATACAAAACAACCTTGGACATCTCCAACGGATTCTTTTGTCAGAACATAGCACCAGAGAGCAGATATATAACTGCATTTTCAGTAAATGGCACTCAAAAACAATTCTGTCGGTTAGCCCAGGGGTACAAGAACAGCCCGGGGGTATTCTCAGCGAGAGTAACAGAATTACTACAACTATATGATGATGAAGCATTATCTTATGTCGATGACATTTACTTAACAGATGATGACTTGGAAACTCACTTGAAAAGAGTGAACACCATAATACTTGGTTTCGCTGCAGAGGGTTACAAATTCAACTTCAAAAAGTCCAGAATTGCCCATCTGAAAATCCAGTACGGAGGATATGAATTATCAAGTATTGCCTGGTTAACAGTCTTTTAAGAACTAGAAGAATTAAAAAATCTAAAATATGAAAAAACGTATCCTCTGCCAATCGACATTCTGCCTCTACGACATTACGCCTGTGTAATCTATACAGACGGACATGCTCAACCCTCCGTTTGGGGAGAACATGCATACAATCCCACATGTGAGATTACAAAAGAAGTGTGGCACGGAGGTAAACTAAGACCTCTATTAACAAAATCACACTCAGTAGAAACTAATTCAGAACTACAAACTGAAATATTAGCTTTGAAAATGGCGCTAGATAATGCGGATCGCGAATTCCCGACACTTATAGTGTCAGATTCATATTTCTGCGTCAAAGCATATAACAAGGATTTGCAGACCTGGATTCAGAACGATTACAAAGATGACACGGATGCACCAATAAAGCAGAGACTGCTCTGGGAACAGGTAGCTCTTTTGAAAAAAGAACTACCAAAGACTCACGTGACACACTCACTGAGTCACCAGCGTGATGGCGTTCACGTTGTAGGGAATTCATTGGCTGAAACAGCCGCAGCGGCAGCCAGTAAACCGGCTCCCGTAGATCGAAAAAAGCGTACATTAAAATACATTGACGGCGAAACAGTGCTGGCAGCAAAAACGTCATCAAAAGGCGACTGCTCGGCGTTACCGATCAACTATCCACTCAATTACACATACATCATAGATGCAAACTCCATTCCTTTTGCTCGAATCCCTGGAGTGGGGGATAGAGTGATTCCAAACATGGACAGGAGAAACTTGTTAATCGCAGACGCACACATGGGCGAGGGTCTCAGACACCTTAAATTAAAAGATTCTCTGGAAGAATTACAATCACGGTACTGGTGGCCAGGCATGAGCCTGCACTACACCATGTTTGTAAAAAACTGCCCAAACTGCAACAGAGATCGCAGTGGGGAGAGAAGCAGTTTAATACCTCGTCGTATCAAGGCAGATAACATCACCACTAAAAAGAATGGCTTGCGATTAACATATACAGGCTAGTTCCCACTTATAATGTAGATCCACAGCACTCGGCTGACGTCCGGACTGTTATACAAGATTTGCGAGTCTAAATGGCATATACGCTAAGAGCATGCTACGTTCGACCATTTTTTTTTCTTTTTCTCAGGCAATCCAGCCTGGGGGGGGGAAAGAATGGCCAAATGAGCACAGCCCAGCGGGAATCTTCTCACTTCCTTCCTGAGGGTATGGGATGGTGTAAAGAAAAAACCAAGACAGAAAGCAATCTATAATAGAAAGGATATTAGGTTCGGGAGCTGGGTGGGTCAAACATCTAATAAGTGTCCAACGTAGTCTAAATAACTTGCCAAGAAATTCTCTGAAGGGATTCAGTCCGTACGAATTATTATTCGGAACTAGGATGTTGATCTTTGACCTTGATAGTCAGACTTCAGTGGTAACAGAAAAAAGCTTTGATGTCAAAGACCGTTTGGCTATTTTGCAGGACTTAAACAAAACAAGAAAAGACCTGAGCAACATACAGTTGAAAGAACAGCCAACGACCACTGAAGAATCACCACCTGTCCCAGCAAGACCTGTCTGGATTCCAAAAGTCGGGGATCTAGTCAGGGAGAAGATCGCGGTAAAGAAGGAATTTGGGCCTTCTTACAGAAAAGCAGTTCCTGTATTGTCTGTCAACGGGACAAGATCAGTTGTACTACCGCCACTTGCTGGAAAAAAGGAGAACCGAGTTGTATCCATCGACCTGGTAAAACCACAACATGTGGCCGATAACAAACAGTAGGCCAAGTGGACTCCCAATAAGTAGCAGAACACCAAAGTTTGCTACCAGTACAGAGGTCCTATCAAAGAGGCTCATCACATTCGAAACGCCTACAGAAGAACAACAAGGACTATGCAACAATGCAATAGAACTAAGACCTCTGAAAACCCAAATAAATACATTTAGCAGAGAGACACCAATCTATACTGAAGTACCAAGTGGAAATGCAAAAAACAAAAATCCTGAACCAATTGGAACAATTGACAGAACTGCATCTGGTTACTTCATCAACTTCGATGATTCCTCTGACGGCTTCAGTGAACAAAAGACACAGCCATCATCAAAATCCTTTAAAGACAAAGCTAAGGAACTTTTGAAACAACTGAAAGAAACATATCTAGTTTCTCCATGGATTGAATTTTGGGTGGGTTTTGGTGCATTTATCCTCATACTTTGGCTCATCATGGTATTTACCTTGGGACGCTTCATTGAGGGAAAATATGCTAAAATGGACACAGCAAGTCAGAACATCAACTTGGTCCTCAAACCACACACATCTTCACATGTCGAGAAAAGAGAACTTTCTTCAGAACTTTCTTCAGCCAACTTCACAGCAATTCCAATATCTGGTGGGGTAGCCTGGGACAACACTGACTATGAAATTTATGGTCCGGTCGAGATCCTGAAATATCCACACCAAATCAAGATCTCCTTGAGTGACTTTGCAAAACCAAACTCATTTGCTGATGATTGGGACTTTGAAAGTATAAACAATATGATGTCTGACTTAGTAATGTCTGCTAAATTTACAAAACATGATTATTTGCAGGGTTCTACAAATTATGACAGCATGTACTGCTATAACCATTATGGTAACCATTTCTTGCATAAATCTGCACAACCTAGAAATGTTTTAAATTTTAATCAATGGGAACATTGTGCTACACCTCCAAAAGGGAGCTCTAGAACCGTGTATGGCAAATATTCATATTTTTCAGGTTTTAACATAACTAATGCTGAAACATTTTATTACAAATTGTCAAACAAGACAGGGATGAAAACCATGATAACCAACACAAAATTGATATATTCAGATTCTTTCTTTGAAAAAATGAATACTTTTGGATTTGATTATTGGGACAAACATGTTGATTTGAAAAGTGTTTGGGGTACAAAAGAATGGCAAGTACAGGGTATAGAAGCTTTGTTTAGAGCCTGCATGATCCCAGAACAAATGATATTTTTAAATGACACCGTTCAACAAACCACTTGTCTTGGCTTAGCCAAAATCAAAGATTTAAATAACCTGTCTATTCCAAAGCCAACAATGTTTAGCAATAACTCTGAAACAGATGAAGAAATAGACATAAACCATATACTTAACCAAAACAGAACACATCCTGATTGGAAACAATGGTTGATCTGGCCCACAGATACAAATAACTGTCAAGATAGATTCCTGAATAAAACACAGGGTTTCAAAATGAACAGGCCAGACCCTAGATATCCCCAAAGACATCACCCAGGGATAATAACAACCTACAGTGTGGGCAAATTATGCCTTCAATGGCTACAAACTTCCACACTGCCTGAAATTAAGCAACACCTAACTTTACTTACTGATGGTGCTGACTTGCGTGATTTCATAATGGGACCACGCAAACAGCGTCAAAAGCGTTTCATAGCAGCCTCTGTATATGCAGCATACAATGAGGCCTGGAAGGTTACTCAAATTGAGACAGCAGAAAGAATACGGGAAATTGACCGTATTAATTTGGAAAAATCACTTTCTGTAGTGGACAATGGGTTAATGACTCTGTCCTCCAGAATTTTTTCATTGGACAGCATTGTGTCTTCAGCAATCGATATATTATCGCAAGACTTACTGTTATTACAACATGGTCAGTCACAATTGCGTTCTATTGTACAGCTTGGCTGGACGTTACAAAATCTGCGTTCAGGCTATGTGCCTTGGCGTTTAATCAACACAACGTCACTATTTCAAATCTTTAACCTTACTGATAGACAAATCGGTATGGCGCAGAAGGGTGCTGATTATACAATCTTGAGCATTGAAAAACTAGAAAGATTACCGTTGACAATGTCAGAACGACCTGTCAGTGAATGGATAATCCACGGAATCATAAATATTCCAATCTCAACCTTCAGGTTTCAATACTGCCAAAAATATATACAGGCTGGCATGTACGAGAAATTGGGAAAGGGGTACCTTAAAACAACATGGAACCTGCCCTATTCACATGCATGTGTCAGTAACAAAGGACAGAAAGTGTTTCTTAGTGGCAACAATTGTGCTATGTCACTAAGCGGCACGCTTCTGTGTAACGGTATTAGTTTGCACGGAGCCTGTGAAGGGAATTCATACAACCTTTCATGTCACCAGCAAGGCGCACCTGCAACTGAAATAGAACCATTCTTTCAAAGACTCTATAATGGGAGTTACATTCTTATTGTAGACCGCAGATGCTGTAGTCTTATGCCCGGGACTCCTTATCTCGTCACTACGACGGCGAAGGTCAAGTGCTGTGGACGTTCTTTGTTCCCCAGCTCCTTTCCAGACAGGGAGGCGAGGGCATGGCCCAGTTTGAAAATTACTTCTATTCGAATAGACACTTTAAGCAGAATGAAAACAGTGCTTCTTCAGACGCCTACAAGGCTCACGTCATCTAAAGAAACGTATGATCTACAAGTCGCAATGACGACTGCAGAGATACATACATTATTATCAACTAATTCCCCCGTACATTTCGCGGAAATCCTGAGCGAAATCTTAAATATTTCTGATACCACTGGGGTCTCAAAGGTATTTAAGACAGTATTTTCGATGGCATTAACACCATTCAAAGCCATACTGGGTATTTTTCCAGACTTCGTCCATTCGATTTTTGGCGGACTTCCCCTGATCCTAGGACTAATTGCGGGAATCCTATTCCTAGTCCTTATTTTTCGTTATGGCAACCCATGTCACAGATCAAACTCTCGCGACAATGGAAGATACGATCCTAGCCATTGGATACCGGGACCGGATATCAAAAATCCTGGGACTATCCCGGCTTAGAGACCTAAACATGACTTGGTTTCTATCATTTCGACCAATGTGGCAAAGGTGTGTTTTACCTGTACTAAGGTGTCTGCTATGCGGAGAAGAATGCGTGTTAGACACCTGTCTGACGCTACAATCGGATGCGCCGGTGGATGCAGATACACTGTTGGTTCCTACCAAGGTTCACGCACTGTGCTGCCCTCAAAGGCTGCCAATTCTGATGACGGCATTCCTGGAATCTTCACCACTACGATTGAAGAGTAGTGAAGTTCAAGATGAAAGCAGCATCGAACAGGTACGACCTTCTGTCAGCAATGCAAATCAGAATGTCAATGGAGACAATCATGCGCATGAATGCATGGTTACCCCTATTTCCGACTTAGTGGAACTTTCCCATGAAGCTGTTGACAGTTTTTTCGAAAGCCTGAATGATATGATGTTCTCTCCGGAACAGAAATAGAGACTTTTGAGTAAACTCGCACACGGCGTTCCCTGAATTCGGCCTTCAACTTTAAAAATAAAGTCACATGAACAATTACAATCCAGTTCACGGACAGCAACTTTTTTCAGCAAGCCCCTAAAATATTTTTCTATATATTTTTTCCCGGGACACTGATTTTCTGCTTAAAGTAAGAGACTATTCCTAGAGAACTAAGATTTCTATTTTAGATACTTTATAGACTTTATAGACTTTAGCTGCCCGCTGGTATGTTCGCAATAGATTTTATGTGATGAAATGGTTTCGACTTTTTTTCTGTATAGCTATATTAAGAGCCATTTCATGTGTATTTTTCATATACCAACAATCAATAATGCATAACAATGCGTGTTCACTTTTGCATCTAATTCATAGCTTAAGTGCATACAATATATATGACTGCAATTTTTCAGTATATTTGAAAATTTCAAAATGCATTTATGTATTTTGGGGTGGTAAGGTATACACTATACTCTATAGTATGTTGTACTATGTTATACTATGCATAGATTAGTAGATATGACCATAGTTAGCGTGGAGTGGGTGTCGTGTATTTCTATAGGTTCTGATTCGATCCCCCTATTCCTGACCCTATTCTGGTTAAACTTACTAGCTAGTTAACTAACAGTCAGCCCATGAGGCAAGAAATCCCCCATGATGCAGATACCGTTATCTGACGCAGTCACACTACGGCACAGGAACGTGTTATCTGATTAGGTCATAACGCTTGAGATCTAATTAGACAAGCGATATTCCTCCAGCCCCTGATAAGGCATACGACGTTCTCATAACAAATCAAACCTATGACAACCTGGATAATCCGTGCGGCCATTGTTTTGATTTCACAGAGAACTTTAGTAAAGAATGTGCTAACGAGCAAGTCGTATGACATCTTTATTGACGTACCTATGTCCATCCTTACGTCAATCTCGGCACCTTTAAGGTATAAATATTGCCGACCTTGCCCTATGCAAACACACGCGTGGTGACAAGACGGAGCAGCCATACTTGCCGAAGCCGAGAGCAGAAGCAGACCCCGCAGGCAGCAGCCCCGCCTTCCTGACGCGCTGAGAGACGCGCTGCTATCTCAAGCCGAGAGACCCAGCACCGGCGCTTCTGGGCAGCCCTCGCAGGCAGCCTGGAATATCGAGAGCAGAGAAAGAGATACCATTCCTCATTCATCCTAAATTCCAGGTACAGAACTGAATAACCCCTCCTAGAGAATTCTTTAGTTATTCACTTGGCAAAAACAAACTTAAACTAAACTGTAACTTTCTATTCCCGCCCACGCATTAGACTTAGGTCAGGTACACGGGGTAGGCGTATTTAGAAACACCAGTTGAGTACGTTTAGTCAAATGTATATGTGTATGTAAATATATTTTAATCATTTTAAACATCATATGGCTCAGAAACCATATCAATGTTTTTACAGTATTATTTTATACTATTGCTTCTAATGTATGCACTTTACTTAACTATAAGTATTGCAATAATATCGATCCATTTCTCTTGTACGAGAAAAGAGACTGATCAATAAATAACATCTTTTATTGAACACGCCCGTCTCTTCCTTTTCTCTACATTCTGATGAGACTAAGAATGCACGTACTGACTGAGTAAAATAATTGCCTTGTGCTCACACGACTCTCGAGATTGACTCTTGATTAGGGGAGAGCAAAGTTGTCATGTTCTATGGTTGTCAGAAACTAAATCCCTTCTTGTCTAATCAGGGGAGTTCATCCTTCCTTGAACATTCGAGAAAGTTTCTAGCGAACTCTGAGCTTAGCTGGCAAACCCAAAAATTAAGTCTAGTATCGACAGTAGTAGACCTAGTTAACGTCTGGCCTAGGCCTTTACTGCTGTAGGTACTATTCCAATGCGCAGAGCCTATTGGGAAAATAGGAGCTACACTACAAGTCGGGTCATCTTGCCTCGGCGGGGAGGGCCAGGGGTCCTGGCGCTGGGCGCGGGCCAGGCGCGGACAAGCGCAGACGGGCTTACCTTTGGCGCACCTTTCGGCGCTCAATCGGTGCTCCCGCTGCGCATAAACACATATTGTTCGTACCAGGAGACATTGTAGATCTTTTTTAGGACATCTCCTGGATCTCTCATATATGAGGGAAGTTTGCAAACATGATCTTGTAAAAAGAAGTCGATGTAACAAGAAGTATTCTCAAACAAGCCCCCTAGAGCAGAGATTATTGGTCTATCGGCCGCGTTGGTAGAGTGCTAATGAACTTTAGGTATAAGGTATAGCAGAGGCGTAACCGGGTAATCTGTTTTTAAGAAATCAGATTCATGCTTAGAGATTAATCAGAGTCCTCTCCACTTATACAACTCAGTGTGGAATTTTTCTTTAATGCCTTGGATGCTCATGGTACCATGATTTTTCCTATAGTTGCCTGTGTGCTTCTTGGTTATACATCTCCAGTGGCCAGAGCACTACGTTCCCTCCCTTATCTGACCACCTAACCACAATATCTTGCCTTTCCTTGAATTTATTAATAGCTGCCATGCTTTGCAATCTGCAGATGTGGTCTGTGTGCATGAATTATTTGCTGGATTGAGGCGCTAATTGTTTAAGTTCTTTTATCACATTTTCTGCAACAATGTCACTACTGTCTCTTGGCATGATGGGCAAGAAGATAGATTTACGTTTGTATGAGGTTTGAATACTGCCATAGATATCTAGGCCCATAGCTTCCGCCAAGTTTTCTGCTGATATGCTGTTTGGTTGTCCTCCTCCTTGGAGTTCATCCAAGTCGTGGACCAGTGCCATATCTTCGACAGGTAAGCTTTCCGTGTTATGCACATTGTCTGCAGTGTCTCTTTTAGTCGTCTTAGTGTTGTTGAAATACTTCTGTAGTTTTAATTTCCTGACGAAGTGAAAAAGGTCTATACTTGTCTGAACGTAGTCAAAGTCAGTTTTAGTACAGTACGTGAGTCCCAAAGATAAAATCCCTTGTTCTTGTTCATTTAACTCTATATCTGTAGGACTAATGACTGTGTTTTCAAAATCAGATTCTGTAATTACTTCCTCCATGATTGCTTGACTGTGGATTTTGCCTATATATTTTCCTCCCCAGCGTCTGTTTTTTCTGTTTCTCTTCCCCCACCCCCTTGTTCTTTGCGTTGCGGCCGGGGTCGAAGGTGCATTGTGAGGTCTATCCGTTAAAAATGCAAATATATATATGTATGTATACACATTATACCTCCTTAATGAGTCGTTGAGGTGCTTGCACGAGTCTGCCCGATCTACTTGTATTTGATATATCAGAAGAAGAATCAGATGCTTGACTTGGGCACTCAGGTGAACTTGCCTCACTCATGAGGTCTGGACCTGATGAACATCAAGGCAAAGGCTTAAAGTGTGACAAGTCTTTCATTATGGATTTTCCAGGTCGTTGGGCAGTTACCAAATGTCCTTTGCTCGCCACAACTCTTAGCGGTTCAGGGTCAAACTGAGCCTCAGTCTTGCATGTCCCCTTTTGCTTCACAAGTACTCGGTCTCCTTTCTCGTAAACTATGTCTCAGGCACATCAGGGCTTATTGGCGTAAGCCTTCATTTTGCATTTGCAAGATGTGCCAGTGACATGAATCTCATCAGGGTGGATCGACCAGCTGCTAGTCCAATGCGCTATCTCTGTAGCAAGATTTCTCCCAAACAGCAAATTGTTCAACAACACCATTTTCCTGTGTCCACAGAGGTGTACTTCTCTGATGTTTAACATTCAAGCAATTAAGAAAGTCTATGAACCCTCTGCTTTTGAAGGGTGGACCATTATCAGATTTGAGAATAGAGGGAACACCCCATTTTGTGAAAATCTCATACAGTCTCTCTATGTCGCTGTCATGTGTGGTTGACGATATGTCTTCCACTAGAGGAAAACATGAGTACTCATTGACAACTACCATGAGATGATGTATTTTATTGAGGGTCCCGAAGAAGTTAACCGCAATTCTCTTCCAGGCCTGCTTAGGTAGATCAGACATTTTCAGTGGGTAATGAGTCTTTTTGGGAGACAGACAGTTGCACAGATGAAAGGCTTTAAGCTCCCTTACAACTTGTTCATCGGGGAGCAGGAATGACACTGAGGGCTCTTTTAGTTGCTGCAATCCCATGATGTCCTTTGTGTGCCCGTTCAGTAACTTGTTGCCTCAGACTTTCAAGGATAACTATCCATTCCCCTCCGAGTATGACACCATCATGTCTAACAAAAAGTTCCTCCAGAACATTCTTAAACATTGGGTATTCAACATCATCTGTAAGAGGTTGAGTATGTGTACTCCATGATTGTGTTGTAATGATTTGCTTGAGCTTAAGCATGTCTTTGTCAGTATTAGCAGCTGTCAGAATCTGTTCATTACAAACATCTGCAGGTGCACCTGATTTTACAGTGAAATTGTTGTAGGCCTCAGCTGCTTTGAATGTACTATGATGCAGTAGCAGCCCTCGTGAAAAGTAGCCTGTGGGGTTTGTATTCTTCCCCGGTTTGTGCATGACAGTGTAATCATACTCCTGCAGCTGCAACTCCCACCTCTCGATGCGAGGGGGCATCTGGGCTATCAGATTTCTGAAAACTGACATCACCATCGCATATCCATCTTACTCACTGTCACTTGATGTTGACGTCAGCGAACGTTTGGAAGGGGATTTTTATAACAATCGACATTGTGGCATTTCCATTTGCCTTAGTCGGTGTTGCCGTTTGACCTTGTGGGAGTTACTAGAGTGCTTCTAGAACTTTCTGGCATCCAACTTCTCATCTATTTGTGATGTACTTAGTTTTTCTCCTGCCTTTCAAACTGTTACAAAATGGTTTTCCTGCTTGCAGCCTTTGCATATATGTCCGATTGAAGGACATTTACTTTTTATGTGGTAAGAAGAATCCACAGTTAAAACACAACTTCTTTTTCTTTGGAGACATCACTCTGTGGGCCCAAATCCAAGATGCTAGATCCAGCTGTAAGGAGAGCCCGGTGTCCCTTATGATGTTGCGGGAGGCTATAACCCCTGTGAGGTGCTACCGTGAGCAGTGGTTGTCGGGCATATATCGAGCCCCAGTGTTAAGGAGTTAACTAAAGAGTTTTTCGTGGGCAGAGATCGAGTCCCAGAGTGCAGTGCTGATCCTTTGTGCTTTGAACGTGTGGGTTCAGATCCCATCCTCGTGGCCAATGTAGCAATCAAAGAAGTCTCGTAGACAGCTCTTGTAGTTAGTGGTTTATTCATCAAGTTGCAGCTTGGTAAATTCTAATATAAGCTCCAATATACACCCCACCTGGAGCAGCCTCCTTGCTGCTCAGCCCATCATCTCCAACTGAACTCCCTTCAAGTACAAACATTCATAACATTCTAGTGACTTCACATTGGCTGAGCAGCAAGACAGAGAACAAGGGCTGGGAGGATGCATTACTTAACTAGCAGATTACAACAGTTCTTTAAGTATTTGATCACCTTTTTGTCATCTGCATCTTCTGTAGCATCTATGAAGTCATCAAACGTTTCCATCCAGGCAGTCTATCTTGCTATAATATTCTACTTTATGGAGGTATCCAAAGGAGATGGTGGTTTTAGGAACATGGCTGTGCAGCATTGTATGCTCTTTTCAGCAGCAATTGGAAAATTTCAGGATTACGAAGGCCTTTGAGTGCAATGGATACAACTTGCCCCTCTGCACGCATCAGCGGCTCAACCATGCTGGGTTGTCACTCAGGGTGGGTGTAAGTTGTGTAAGGGACTTACGCGGAGAGGCACGGAGGTTGAACTAATCTCTGCACTTTCCACATAGTTTCGTTACGTGATGCCCGCCTCCCGCCCGCCTACCGCCTGCATCTCTAAATAACCTTAAAAAGCCTTAAATAACATTTAAAATGAATACCTTACCTTATCGGCCTTGCATCCCTCTCCATTGCGCCTTCTTCTGGGAACTGTACATGCGCGGGAGCCCGCGCATGCGCATTCCTCACCAGGAATGCGCATGCGCAGGCTCCTGCGCATGCGCAGTTCCCAGAAGAAGGCGTGATGGAGACGGATGCGCCGCCGATAAGGTAAGGTTATTTTAAATGTTATTTAAGGCTTTTTAATGTTATTTAGAGATGCAGACGAGAGACAGGCAGGCGGGAGGCCAACTTCTGTTACGCCCCGAGTGTGCGGAGATTTGCCTTGTTTCTCCGTCTACATTGCGAAAGGGGGAAAGGGCAAGTCTCCGCACATTCCGTGGCGGAATGGAGTTGTCTGCTTACCCCTAGTTGTCACACCCAATTAGAGCTCGTTTGGCACTTCCATCACTCATGCTGGTAAGTATGTATGTGCTTTCTTCTACCTGGTTATCACTGACTATAGCATTTCTTTGCAGCTGGTCATCTCTGCCTCTAGCGCTTTCTTGCACCTGGCTGACACTGTCTTTAACATTTCGGCTTTGTATCAGTGATGGCTCTGTGTTATGCTGCGGTTCAGTATCTCTTCTTTTGGCCTTACAGTAGATTTTTGGCAGGCTTGCAGATTGTGCTCCTCCATAGGGCTTTCACCTTCTTTGAGAGCCTCTCAAACGCTGGAGTTGTGCTTTGACTCCACATACGCCAACTGCAGACCGCTTCTTGAGGCACACAGGACATGCGCATGAAGTTTGCTAGATGATGGTAAACTCTCAGGGAGAGTAGTCTTGTATCCCCTATCTCATCACCAGATGTAGCATCCTGCTCAGCTGGGGAGCAAATTGCAGACTTCACACATGGAGCTGTCGTTTGCAAGTCTTTTTTCTTCAGCATTCAACTCTCAACTGAACTCACTGTGTTCCAAAGTTTATTACCACACCCAGTAACATCCACCATATTACGTAATGCTTGTAAGGAGTCTGCCGAGGACCACAAGAGGCCTCATACTCACAAACACAGGACAGGAATAATGGTCCTGCTCTGGTACTACAAGCATTTAGAGATGATGCAGTAATGTGCAGTGTATAATAATTTTCTTGCAACAAATATGATATTAATAACATTTTAGATGGGGCTCACCTGACACACTCTGTACAGGACAAAATCTGTTGCCTCAGATTGGAATGTACTCTTGACGACTTCCTCTATGTGGTGGGTGTGTGTTCTCTATTGTGTCTGGGCTTGTTGCTGCTGCCTTCTGCAGCTAGATGTTTTGCAGCTCCTATAATATTGATACCTGGTCAATGAATACCCTTATCGTTTTTTTTATATCTTCTGAGAAAGTTGTGGATGCTTTGCCAAGCAGTTGGCCTTTTTCTGCACACATTGTTTTACTATGATCTCAAAATTAGTCTCACCAACGCTCTTCTTCGTCTTTCCACCTCCCTGATTCTTACCATCTGGCTTTTGACTTGTCACTGGCTTGTCACTGTGCTTTAGAAATATTTGTAAAACCTGTCCCTCTCTCCTAGACTCTCTCACAGTAATGCTGATCCACTTTCTGGTTGAGTGATGTTTTCATCAACTTCAGGTGTTGCAGTTACTGTTTGCTACTTGCTCTGAATCATTATTTTCAGTTTTTATTTTGGTATGGCAGCTTCTTCTGAATCATTTTATGCATGCGGCCATTTTTAATCGAGTCGCATTTTTGCAATTTAACCTTCAGGGACAACATTTCTAAACATATTTCGTTGTAAGAAACAACGTAATGATTACAATGCGATCTCTGGAATAAAACATATTCCTTCTATCTTACTTCTCCTCTTCCTTATCTTCCCTCTATCCTTCTTTTCTCCCTTCCTTTCTATCAATATTAGTGTTTACATTATATTGGTCTCCACCATGGACAACAGCGCGTTATTTCATATAATCCACATAAAAAACTGATGATAATATTTTATGTAGACTTTTTACTCAGTCGTAATTTATTTTTTTCTTTTCCTGTTCCACATTTGTCCATGGCTGATAATGTACTATACAACCTAGATGACTGATTAACACTTTCCAGAGGCAATCATGGAAAATAATTAGAGGTCAGTACTTCAAAATGATCTGTATTTGCATAAAAGACATCAATCAACAATCATCACTGTTCTGTGGAACAGCAGAGCAGATGGCTGCGCAATAGTACAAATGATGCCTTTTGCTTAAGCTGTCTGGTTGTATATTCAATCGAGGCAATTAGTTTATTGTTTATGTGCGTTTTTAAAGCTTTGGTGACAAGCTCTAAAATAACATCTAAAAATAAATTGCTATTTTAAATGGAGTTCCAAGAGCATGTGGCAACTTGATTGTCAAGAAACACAGAGTTCTGATTGTCATAGCAAGACAAAATTAGCAAAAACCCTGGTACAAAAGGCATTATCACAATATATGAGTAATACATGTTTATATTATGTCCCAGTTTGGCACCGAGGAACTGCTAATGAGTGAATTTAATTGTCATTGTATTATTTGCATTGCTAACACGTCATGATATCATCTTTCTAGGATATTAATGTAGTTTGTAGTAAAGGGGAGTGGAGGTAAAGTGCAGCAAAATCAATGTTTACATGCAATTTCCATAGGGATTTTGAAACAACATGACTCTACAAATAGCTGAACGGGATTTCACCCAATCTGGGAGAAAGGTAGATCTTTACACCGAAAATGTGCTTTTTGTGATTTGCTGTAAATCTGTTTTCTGAAATTTGAGAATATACAGTTCAATGTTTACAGACATTTGAACTGTTGGGTATGTGGGTACCCTGCAGGAGTTCTACAGCCTTGCAACAAACAAAGGAGAGTGTCTGTGGTGGGTTGGATGAGTATGTGTGGTTGAACCTGCAGCTAACCCACGCTGCACACAGTCAGAGGCTGTGCATGGTGGGGAGCTGGCCGTCTGCCTGAGGGCTGAGCACAGGCCCTCGTCATGCACTACTTACATCTCGCATGACATGTTCTGTGAAATCATTGATAACATCACTGATGACTTCTGAAATGACATGATTGATGACAACACTGTGCATTCTGTGAGATTATCATGCATAAGGACAAGATCACTTTTGGGTGCTCACTTGGGCTTATGATGTGAAAGCAATTGTATATTACATATAATTGCAGAAATAGATATGTATGTTTTATAGGATGATCCTAAAGAATCTGTTGACTGTATGTTGACACGCGCCTATCATTTTTGACTTGTTAGACTTTGTATTGGCAAACTATACTCATGCCCATTTGGGCTTTATACTATGAAGGCCCATCTGGGCTTAACATGCACAAGTACAGTTGAACTATGGATACCTCATTACATGGTGCAAGCATTTTTTCTGGAAAGTATCAGGCATTTTTAGATGCTATTTTGCTGGAGTATAGCACTGTGGATTATTGTTATTGTTCCATTGAGGAATGTATTTTGATATTAATTTATGAGATGTTCTCTGGATATAATTTCAGCATTCTTTACAGGTGTATTATTATTTTATCTTTTTTTGCCAAACATGAGAGCACAGGATCATTGATGTTCTGTTATAAGAGCAAGGACATTATAGCTAATATACACATTCCAAGATCGTGCTCAAGTGGATGTTTTTGTTTGTGAGTCCTTCATTTATGTTCAAGTTTATATTCGTGTAATTTGCCATACACCTGATTGGTTGCCATGTACGTGATTAATGCTGCATACGACAGCTGAAACGCATTATTATGAGCCAACAAAACTGAATATAGCATTTTTGCAGGAGTGTGTGATTTCTACTAAAAGACAAATGGGTTTTGCTTTAAAAAGTGTATGTATATAAAAAAGATGGACTCACCAAAGAACAAAAATCTATTTCCACTACAACATTTCTATTTTCGCCTTCATCTAAAAGTACAGTATATATATATTTATTACACAGTGGCGGCTTTATAGTTTTTTGGTTTGCTAATAATTTTGGTGCAGTTTCACAAAACTTAACTAAAGTTTAAAAAAGAAAATAGTTCAGGCGCCTCAGCTTTTTCCTTGAAGGTTTTGGGGTGATCAGTCAAGCGGTGGCCAGCAAAAAGGGGCGGTCCAAAACATAATTTTGCTAATACAGAAAAAAATGACCGAATGGAAATGCACAAACTTTGGCAAAAAAGTTAGAACTTCACTCAGAAAGTGTGCCTTTAGTTATTTAGTGTAAATCCATTTAGCTACTTTAAAAAAATTTGATTTAAAAGAAGCTTAGGGTGGTCAGTCACTAAGGAGTAAAACAATTTAGTGGCAGCTGCATGATTGGCTTCATTGCAATCCCACGTGATCATCTTTTTTACACAACGGGCCTTCTGATTGGCCCAGGGACCACTTTCTTCCTTTGGCTAATTAGACCAAAAGATTTGATTTGTTGGCCACAGCTAGGAACTCAGGGAGTAGGTCTCAGAGTTGTCTGAAAATATTTTGTGAAAAGCCCATAATAGCACAGGTGGGCACACCCTGGCCCATAGGTCATGTGGGGGTCCCAAAGGGACCCTCATTCTATATTAAAAATGCACTTATATATATATCAAGGAGTGGGTACCGCAGTACCAAAAAGCTGGCACTGTGGTACCCAGAACAGACCCTTTTGCGATACTTTGGTACTGGGACAAATACTACTGTACCATGAATACATTAAAAAATACGTTAGATATTCTTCAAACGAGGAGGATGCTTGACACACAACTGTGGACCTTCTTGCATTAAAACATACAGGCCAGATTCCATGCTTTCACTGATGCTCAATTCCCAGAAATTAATTCTCAACTGGAAGCACTTACAAATCCAAACACAGCAGACGCTCATGTAGAAGCTTCACTTCAGTAAATGTCAAAATGATCTTAAATCACTATTCTCTCTACATTTCCACACTGGAAAATGTTCTGAATGGTTGGGCAGGGGCAGCAGCAGAGGGAAGTGGCAGCATAATTGATGCAGGAGGGGGCTGGGACATGCACAGAGTGCAGAGTGCAGGGTGAGTGGGGTAAGGCAGGAACTAAAAGCAGTGACAGCACAGGGGCACTGCCAACAGAAAGGGCTGTGTAAGTAAGGGGCAAGGGCACACACAGAGACATCAAGATGGGCTGATGGCGGGGGGGAAATGATCAGGGGCACAAACAGAGGGTAGTGGCAGCACAGGGGTAATAGCTGCACAACCGGCAATGTGGGTAGAGGGCAGACGCATGTACTTGGAGAATTTGGGCAGGGTGGAGAAGGCATAGGGAGCAACGGAGAGCAGTGGCAGTATCAGGGTAGTGGCAGCACACCACACCAGGCAAAAAGGTGGAAGGGGCATGCATACAGAGAAGAGGAGAGGCGTGCAGGGGAAGGTACTGTGCCAGAGGTCATTTCAGCAGAGAGGCAATGGCAGAACAGCAGACCAGGAAGGAAAGGGGCAGAGACACAAGTATAGGGAACCAAGATACAGGCCGAGGGCAAGGGGGTCAGTGAAGTGCAAGTGGAAGGGGCACTGGCAGCACATAAGATGCTGGATGTAGGGGACAAGGGCACACATACAGAGACTGGGCAGGGGTACGGGAAGGGAGGCAGGGACAGCAAAGATTGGCAGTAGCAGAACAGGGATAGTGACAGGAAAGTGAGTGAGGGGACAGGAGCATGCACACAGAGAACAAAGGGGGGTGGGGTAAGGAAGTGGCAGCAACAGAGGGCAGTTTCAGTACAGTTGGAGAGTTGGAGAGGACAGGGGGAACCCAAGGGGGCAGTGTCAACACAGGAATAGTGGCAGTGTAACAGGCCAGGGAGGAAGGAGGCTAGGCTGTATAAAGGAACACCAAAGGGGAGGGGCAGAAACAGAGGACAGTGACAGCAGTTCGGCAAAGGAAGAACAACAGACCTTGGAGGAAGTTGATATGGACACATACATAGAGAATGGCATGTAAAGGGGAGAGGTAGGAGCACCAATGGACGGCAGTGGCAGCAAAATGCACTAGGGAGTGAGAGGACCGAGGGACACATATGGAAACCAGGGGAGGAGGTGGCGTGCAAGTGCATAGAAAGCAAATGAGGGCAATGACAGCACACAGGGACAGTGGCAGCACAACAGACCAGGTAAAGAGGAGACAGGAACACACTTGGAGAACAAGAGGGGAGGGGCAAGGGCAGAGACAGCAACATAGAGCAGTGCCAGCACATTGGTACTGGCAGCACAACCAGTTAGGAAAGAAGGGGGCAGGGGCACTCTCGATGACAATGGGGAAACACGGGGGAGTGGGAAGGTATGAGATTTGACAGTCTGTGTTATGCCCTATAAAACATAGTTCATGAGTGCATGTTTAAGCTGGTGAGTGAAGCACTCTGCTTTGTAGGGCTAAACCTACTATTCCTACTACTTCTCAAGGTTAAAGTAGAAAAGGGTTTACAGACTGAATTTCATCTATAAATGTTAGACTCAGTTCCATTGATCAGGGATTTATGTTGAAATATTCCCTGTTTCTTTTAGCTTTTGCTTCTGTTGTATGTCCATTGTTAGACATTTATCAAGCACATTTGCATACACTGTATCTAAGCCAGGCCCAACCACCTCCAGCAGCCTACTCCCCTCTGTGTACAGTCTTCATGGGGATTTAAGTAATCTACAAAATTTCCAGACAAGACCACAAATGAACACTTAAGAGTCTAGAGAGCTACCTCTTCACCTTGTTCAAAAATAGAAAATTGACTAAACAAGGGTTCAAAAATGCACTTTTGACAATGAACCCAAAGTTGTCTTCCAAACTTGCTTTGGAATAGAATGGCTGTCATTTGCTAAATTGCCAAGACTGCTACACTTGAGGACACACTGATAGGAATGCAACACTTTAAGGTAGTTGTATCATAACGAATCCATACATTGTCACAACCCCTTCCCCGTTTGCCCTTAAACAATTGGGTTGCTCAAGATAAAAACAAATCATGCATCAGTCCTGTGAGAAACTAGGACCTGTTTGAAGTATCCCCTCACTTTTTGCGCCCATTTTGACTCCTAGTGGCTGGCTCTGATTGTGCCCTGGGCTCTGCTAACCAGACCCAGGTCCTATGCTCTGATTAAAAGTACATAGCAATTTGGTATTGTTGCAATTGGAACTGAGAACCTACCTGTAAGTCCCTAGTATATGATAGAGCATTTAGGTCAAGAGGCCCAGTAGATCTAATGTAGACATGTGTGCACTACTATGGTGGTTGCTGACATTTTAAATGACTGTCCTGCCTTAAAGGCTACTTTCAAACCTAAATAAGTGCAAATTCGACTTTGTAATTAAAGGTAATCTGAAAGTCTTAAACTAACGTATTTGTACATATAAGCCACCCCTAAGGTCTTCCCTAGATGCCACATGGGTAGGGTGCCTTGTAACTAAAAGCAGGGACAATGTAAAAGAGGTTTTATATGCCTTGGTGAGAAAAGAACTGCCAATTGTTTTTATCCCCATTGTAGCACAATGGCTCAATAGCTAACATGGGAATAATTTTATAAAGTGTAACTACTGAAAGCAAGGAGCTTAAAATATGCTTCAAAGTATGAAAATGATAGCTAGAATAAATCCAACAACCGGCCGCTGTTAGAGTTATTATAACTCTCATAGAAACTAAGTTATATAACTTTCTTTTCTGTAAGTCAAAATCCAGTCTTCCAACAGCCCTGCTCTAAATAGTCAGCCTCTGTCAGGCTTAGCCAAGCTGTCTTAATGAGGTATGAAGTGACCTGACTAGAGACAAAGAATTATCTTTTGGGAGGACAACTACAAGCTGCTGAGCAAAAAGCAGGACGGGGGTGGAGTAGCCAAACTGGTCTTCAAAAATGGAATTACATTTAAGGGCAGCACAAGCTCACCCCATATCCTTTGCGCCTCGCCAGGCAGGAGCCCCTATAATTTGATTAGCAGAGGTATTGGAAGGGGAGTGCTTAGTCACATTTAACTCTTCAGGAGAGATTTTCTCCTTTATAGATTTAGGAAGAATAGTGCTTTCTGGGACAAGAATATGCCACACTTTAGACAAAGTGGTCATACCTCAGGGTGGCACCCTGCACTGCATCAGTCAGAGGTGCCCCCTGATTGATGCCCAGGAACAATGGATAAAAAGGGAGGAGCTGCCCAGCAACTTAGATCCCTGCCTGAAACTACAAGGAGAAGAATAATTGCTCTACTGGAAGCCTGATCTGCACCCAAAAGATTGCACTTTAGAGGACTGCACCTGCTGCACCATCTGGAACTACAGCCCTAAGAACTTTGCCTGGCTTCACAAGTATTAAGGAGTGGACTATTGTCGGAGTTGTAGTCCCTGACCCCAAGAGGCAAACCATAGCATCTCAACCCTTTGCTGGTGCAATGGACCACTTTCCTGCATCGAGAAATATTTTTGCAAGTAAGTGCAAAAGTATTACATCGTGGGTGGCCTGAACTCTTGACTTTGTCCCAGTCCAGTGCACCCTTTTTTGATTTTTTGAGTTCTATTTGCTTCTCAGACCTGCTTTTACCTTTAATCATATCTCTGGTTCCCTATGTTGGATTTTTGTCGTTGTGGTATCTATTTGTACATAGAAATATATTCTGTTTTTATAAATTGGAGTTGGATATTTTTGTGTGTTGTGTCTTGCTTATTTAATGTTTTGGTGTTTCTAAAAGCTTTACACACCTGTCTCCTGAACATGGAAATAATTTATTGAGACCTTGACTGCACCTTGTGATTATGACCTTATTACTAGTGGTAGGTCTCTACTTATCACTACTACTAATTCACATTCCAACAAGTCCCCACATGGTCTTAAAAAAATGAAAGTAAAACAAATGACTCATTATCTCTGCTTCGAAAAGTAATACTATTGGCCTCTAAACAAAGAATGAGTTTTTGTGCGCTTTTTCAATCATCTGTATGTAAACTTCAATATTGTCAGTAGGAGTTCCTCTCCATGTTCATTTGACACTAATAATTTCATATAAATTACAGTATGTTAATAATTATTTATGCTTTTCTCCATTACTGCAAACTTTCTACAATATTCCCAGCAGTAGTTAACTGCTCCAAGTCGGCCACTGCCCATTGCTACTCATGAACAATGTTTTACGCCAAATTAAGTGGGAAAATAGTTCCATACAATACCAAAATGCTCCCCTAAACAAATACTGGCTATCCGTGCCCCTTAACAAAAGATGACTTTCTTTTAAAAAACTGGAGAACCCTCGTTCTTCCCATGATACTAATTACTGCATGGAATTCAATGTCTGTAAATAATCGGTTGTAAGTTTTTCTAGGGGCAAGCATGTACCAATCACAATACCCTCTGTGGGAGTTCACCTCTTTGATCACAGGATATTAAAGTTTGAAACTATTTTAATGTATCTTAATAACCATTAATGCATTTTTCCAATCACCACTGTATGCAGATTATAATACACTCTTTCGGAGATTACCTCTCCGAGATGGCTACCAACTTTGTGCTTCTTTTTGAACAATGCCATAAGAGAATTAAGGGAATGAGTAGACCAAAAGACATACACTACAAGACTACTCAAGTGTTAGGGCCCTCCAGGGCTTTAAGTGGGTGGAAAAAAACTGGGGGGGTCTCTCAAAGGGGCGTGGCCAATGTAATTAAGGACTTTAAAAAACACAAGCTAACAATCTGTGCTGAGCATAGTGTGCCTTCCGTCTTGTATTTTGCTGTTTCTGACATTGCATCCAGATATATGACACAACAAGTAACATCATACCTACACCAAATGACAACTATTGGATTTGGCAATGCTGGTTAGTTGCATAAGATAAATATGCAGCAACTGTCGGCTTGTAGATAATATTGAAAAAGCTTCCACTCAAAACCCTCGTGACACCACGACGATGTTGCTGCTCCTGCATTTCAAAAAAGAGAAGGGAAATCCAGAGAGAAAATGACTCTCTTTGAAGGATTTCCCTTTCCCTACAACGCTCACAGTAACTTCTCCACCAGTAAGAAGTAAGCAGTGTGAGCACGCGCACATTCATGTGCCTGCTGTACCTGCAGTCTGGAAAAAACCGGACTGACTGTGCCAGGGCACAAAACAGAGCCGGATAGAGACCCGTTTCGAGGCCCCTTTAAAAAACTGCCGGTGCTCAGCACCGGTGAGACCCGGCCCACTTAAAGCCGGCCCTCTTAGTTTAACCCTAAAAGATTGCCGAATTTCACAGAGTAACGCGCTATAACTAACGGTTTGTACATGAACCCTGACATAAGGTGTATCCAGTTCAAGATGAAGACAATCAGATTCTCCCATTTGATGCTCCCCCTCATAAGGTGAACCCCGTACACTATGTATGATTCCAGAGCTCGAAGACTGTAGAGACTAACAAATGTGGAAAAATTAGAGGCCAAATAGAGGATATCACCCTAATACCTTCACCCTATAATAAAATAATCGGGTTAAATCTACTGCAAGCTGCTACGACTTGTTGGTCCATGCCCGCCTCAAGGGGTCCAATCCCGGGTGGGGGTTCCCACTAACTTCTACCGGGTCAGAGATGGTAACAGCCCCCGCAAGGATGCTCCCCGGACCTGCGAGTGCATGCATCCGCCCTCTTATGTCCTCTGCCAGGGCTCTCCTAAGCCCTGATAAATTACACTAGATAATAAAATACGCCACAAAACTGTCTTGCATATGATATCCATCTGAATTTTTCGATGCCTCCCGAGTGACAACTCACCCACGCCCCAGTGCATGACTGTGTGCCATAAAACACAAATATGGGAGTTATTTACATCGGTTGTTTCTTAGAAAATCATCAGCATAGTATTAAATATGCTTTTAACACCACACAGTAATTATGTACCCCATGTGGTGATCTATAGTTACCATCGTGGTGTAATTACTAGTGTAACTTACTGAGACACAGAAACTAAACTAGTATAATAAAGAAAACACCACACGCAGAATCAACGGTTAATAGAACTTACACCTGGTGTTATCCACAGGACTCCAATCTATGCACCTAGGACTTACTACTTTCATCAGAATATATACCAGGCAATCCCGTATCAACCTTTTTTTTTAAGTTTAGAAAGCTTTATTAGATCAAATATGCCAAGTAAAACATTAGTACAGCATCACAATTCAAGATGAAGGAAAATTGGAGGAATGGTAAAATACAAAATAATTGAGAATTGTGAGGAGAAATCCCAAAAAGGGAAAATCTAATGTGTATACCCAGAGAAAATGCCTTTTTTAAATTTTGTGAATTAGAAAGGAAAGAAAGAGGGAAAGAGAGGAAAAGAAAAGGAAGAAAAGAGAGGAAAAGGGAGGAGAGAAAGAGAAAAGGAAAGAAAAAGTTAATATAATTAAAAAGAGAAATTTAAGGCATATTATGATGCATGTCTGGAAAGAAAATCAGTTAAAGGTAACCATAACAAATCTCTTTCAATCAAAAGAGAAGTAGTTGAAGCATGGGCACGATCGAGTCTGTGATGGTGACATAACAGATTCCACCATGCGGTAAATAAATCTTTGAAGTATCTTTCCAATTCGTGGTAATAATCTGCAAAGAAATGGCTATGAACAAGTCAATAAATTTACGAACAATATTTAAAACATTCCAAATAGGGGAAGAACCACCTACAAAAACATGAACAATATCAAAAGTGTGATTAGAGCTTAAAATATCATTCAGCTTGCACCAAATATGTCGCCAAAGGGAAATAACCAAGGGGCATTGGAAAAACATATGAAAGAAATCACTATCAGGATGAGGACATGACCAACACTGACTAGAATCTAAGGTCTTAAACTTGAAGAGGTCAGAAGCGGTAAGGAATAGTCGGTTATAAAAAAAAAAGAGTCTGAGTAGTGCTTGCTGAATGAGATACGGTGTGAATTTTAGACCAGATGGATTCCCAGGTAGGAAAGGAAAATTCCTGTGCAAGATCCTTTTCCCAAGCAAGTTCAGGTTTGGATTTAGGATGGTCGGGGATGGAGCGGGAAAGGATCTTATAAATAGTGGCAGCTTTGTGTGGGGTGGCAAAATCTAATGGAATAGAGTCTGATGGAACATTGTCAGATAATGAATTGTGGTAAGAGATGAGGGTAGAGAGAGCTAGTTTAAAGTCAGGGAACTGTGAAGAATATTTGCTGTATAATTGAAAGGATGAGCAAATATGTGAAAAATCCATTAAGGAACCATTAATAAAGAGCTTATCAGCAAACATAATGCCTTTGTAAATCCATTCCTTCCAAAAGAGAGCTTTGTTATTAATCTTAAGGGAATGATTGTACCATAACGGTGTGAGGGAGTATAAGTGAGCCGGAGAAAAAGAGGAGTGAAACAGTGAGAGTGAGAGCGCCCTGGAGAGCTTGAAAGTGGGTGAAAGAAAGCATTTAGGAGGTTGAGATAGATGGGTAGCGGCCATGAAGGGGAAAGGTGAAAGTTGTGCTAGTTCCAAGGCACTCCATGCAGTGACAGGGAGAGAAAATGAATCGGATAGGAATGGCCAGATTTGTTTTAAAGTGAAGGAAGAATGGAAACGGACAAGGTTGGGAAAATTTACTCCTCCCAGATGTTTAGGAAGCTGAAGGTGAGACAAGGATATCCTGGATTTACGGTTATTCCAGAGGAAACGAACAAGGATGCGTTTAATAAGTGTGAAAAAATAAGCGGGGAGGGAGATAGGCAGCATTGAGAGATAGAAATTGATAATGGGGAGAAGCATCATTTTGATGGTTGCCAATCTACCCCACCAGGATAAAAATAGGGGGGACCAGCGCTCTACAAGAGTAGAGAGCTTGGGAAGTATATCTTTATGGTTAATTTTAATTGTATCTTTAATACAATTGGCATATAAAACACCCAAGCATTTAATACTCTTTGGATTCCATTCGAAACCGGAGTCCCGAAACACATATGATAGACAGTGCTTATTGAGAGGTAAAACCTCCGATTTATCGATATTCAACTTATATCCAGAAACTGAGGAGTATTGCGTGAGTAAGGAAAAAAGGGCGGGTAAAGAGGTAGAAGGGTTGGAGATGTAAAGTAAAATATCATCAGCATAAGCTGTAAATTTGATATCAAGTGATTTATAAACGAAACCAGTTTATGAGGTGGAGCGCCGAATCATTTCAAGGAAAGGTTCTAAAGCTAAAATGAAAAGGAGGGGAGACAAAGGACAACCTTGTCTAGTACCCCTATGCAAAGGGAAATAAGATGACTGGACACCATTAACCCAAATAGAAGTAGAAGGGGCTGAATATAGTAAACGGATTAAATTAATGATATGAGGACTGAAGCCGTGCCAACGTAGAGCCCCAAACATAAAGTCCCAATTGACTCTATCGAATGCTTTCTCGGCATCGAGAGTGATAGCAGCAAGGGTTGAATTCATCTTGGAAGCAAGATGGATAATATTAAGGAGGGTTCTGGAATTATCTGTAATAGATCTGCCTTTAACGAAGCCGGATTGATAAATAATAATGAGATGAGGAACAACAGTATTCAATCGAGAAGCTAACATTTTTGCATATATTTTACAGTCCGTATTTGTTAAGGAAATGGGCCGATAATTTTTGCAGAGGGAGGGATCTTTGTCCTTTTTAGGAAGTAAGCATAACATGACTTGAATAAAGGAACCTTTGGATTCTCCCATGGAGAGAAAGGAAGCAATCAAGGAGGATAGGTGAGCTATTAGATAATTTTTAAATTGAAAATAAAAGCGGACGGTAAAACAGTCAGGGCCAGGAGACTTATCTTTAGGTAAAAGAGTGATTGCTTGCAAGATCTCTTTTTCAGAGATAGGGGCATCGAGTGGGGAGAAATCAAGATCTGTGGGAGATGATTTAGGTATGTTAAGAAAGAAAGAGTCTAATTGGGAAGGGGATGGAGTCGATTCAGGTCTATATAAGGAGGAATAGTACTGAACAAAGCAGTCAAGAATTTTCTCATCTGTGCTGTGACGAATCCCTTGCGCATCAGTAATACCAGCTATGTTGGATTTTTGTTTCTTAATTTCTTAATTTTAAGGTAGCGTATCAACCTTTTGATATCCAATTCACAGACAATACGAATGCTAAAACCTTGCCCTATGTGATCACGAGACAGACAATTCTCGTGTTCAAGTGGTATGCCATAACCAAGACATACTTATTACTTGCAATAATCAGAACCATTATGTATTACAACCAAATTGAGGGTTTTCAGGTCTTATAGGATAAATAGAAATGGTGCTCCACCAAAAAGTACTTTAGAATTGTGCCTGTGCCACCCATAGTGAGATGCCATTTTTGGCTTGTGCTGTCCCACACCACACCTGTTGGAAATGGCCCTTCTTGCAGGGTTATCTCCAAACTTTTTTCTTCCTCCCTTGTTTTTCTTGACCTGTGGTTGTTGGCAATAGGGCTCTGGGCACTTTACCACTGCTGATCAGTGCTAAAGTGCATATGCTCTCTGTATAAATTGCTATTTTGATTGGTTATCCATGATTGGCATATTGGTGTTTCCAGGAAGTCCCTAGTAAAGTGCAGTAAGTGTGCCAGGGCTGGTGATTCAAATGCTACTAGTGGGCCTGCAGCACTGATTGTGCCACCCACATGAGTAGTCCTAAAATGGTGTCTCAGGCCTTCCACCGCAGTGCCTGTGTGCAGTTGCTAACTGCCATGCTGACCTGACCAGTGTCCACACTGGCCAGGCCTAACCCTTCCCTTTCTGTACACATTGGACACCCCTATGGAATGCCCTTGGAAGGCCCTTGGTACCCCTCTGGGCAGGGTGCAGTGTATGTGAAAGGTAGACCATGTACTAGTGTAGGTGACATGCTCTGTTAGTGAATTACAGCCATTTTAAGTTTTTCACTATTGTATTGTATTGTAATTGCATTTATATAGCGCTTACTACCCCTGACGAGGCGTCCAATCGCTTTTTCGGCGGGTAGCACGCTACTCCGGGACCCATAGAGGATTAGTGTTGAATTAGTATAGTGAAACATGCAAGTACATTTTATGTGGTGGATAGGTTAGTCAGTTATTTGGATATGAAATGATAGCAGAAGGATAGAGGAGGACAAAGCTTTGTATTTATTTATCCCTTGTTGACGCACGCTATTCCGGAAGCCTATTAAGGATTAGTGGTGAATTAATATTGTGAAATATGAGGTAATTTCAGTGGTGGATATTAGTCTGTTACTTGGAGTGAGAAGGATAGCGGAGGGATAAAAGGGGACGACAGGTTAGCATTCATGTAGCACTTGTTACCCCTGATGGGTGTTAAAGCGCTTTTCTGGCGAGTAGCATGCCACTCCAGAACCCATAAAGGATTTGTGTTTAAAATTAGTATAGTATAAATATGAAGTCATTTGATTAGTAGATATGTTATTCAGTTATCTGGGCAGTATAAAAGTATAGTTGAATATGGAATTTGAGAAGTGAACATGTTAGTCTGTTAATTTTGATTGAAAAGGATAGAGGAGGGATAAAAGAGGGTTTATTTTTATTTTTTTTAGGTCTTAGCAGTAGGAAGAGAAATGAGAAAAAGGGCAGCATTTCTGGCTCTAGTCCCGTACAGGCTCAAACACGCAACTACCCTTATCCTCTCTGCCCTTAGCCTCGATGCCCGGGCTGAGACCCACTAATCCTGGCCTCTTGTAGCCCTAGTAATCAGGTGACCCCTTCAGCCAATGGGAACCCTAGCCCTAACACTATCCAATCACAACACTAGCCCTAAAATCTAGAACCAATAGGAGACCAGGACCTTACTGCCAATCTTAGCCCTAGTCCAAGCACCCAATCAGTTCAAAACCCCTGATCCCTACGTCCAATAAAGGCCTTAGCCCTGCCAGTAGTCCAAGCAGCCAATGGTACAGGTAGCCCTAGTCCCTACTTCCAATGTAAATCCTAACCCTAGCCCTAGTCCCAACCCTACAATGATTGAATCACAGACCCAGAAACCAATCAGAACCCTCAAATATCCAACCAATGAGGACATTAACCCTAACCCAATAGAAACACCAGATACAACCACCAATCAGTGTACACATGTGCCAACAACTAGCAGACCATATAAGGTCCAAGCGACCTCAGACAAGGTTTGCTGGCCAGGGAGTTGGAAGCTGCTTCTCCTGTTCAGAATCTCCTAGGAGACAGACAGGCTCAATCCACACTTTGGACTTCTGCAGGAAAAGGCTTAACTAACTCGAAATCTAACAATACTGTTTGAATGAAACTTTACTCCCCCTGCTGGCCAAAAAAAGGAAGTGCACAGTCCCCAGTAAATACAGTATAAACAGCTCACAGAAGCACACTCTGATGTAGAATATCCCTGTTGCTGGGGGGGGGGAGGCAGGGGGGCTGGCCTCACTGGCTTGTGAACACAAAATGGTGGCTGGGGGTGCACTGTTTTAACACACAGGTCTTAGCACAGAGCAAAGGAGAAATTTGGAGGGAAAACAGATTTGTCACCAAGGAAGGAGAGGGACAAACTACAGAGGTTGGACTGCAAATCCCAACTCCATTCTTCACGGATCACTCCTTGGCGGGTGCGGTTTGCAGCAGTGGACATCCGCTAAACATGAACGCTCCAACTCTCAAAATTCCATTAAGAACTACCGCACTTGCAGAGGGGGATACAGCATAATTCTCTTTATTTTCGACAAACGCATTTCAGCTACAAGCCTTCGTCAGTGTCGATTACACCCCACCAGTCAGCATGTTAATAAAGCTTCTGTGTTTGTATACATTGACATCAAAAGGGGACAGGGACCACTATGGAAAATGGACCGCCATCTTAGAATTTCCTCACATTTCTGTGGAAAACGACCCTCCATCTTAGAGTTACCTCGCATTTCTCACTGCGAGTAATTATTAACGTATATCCATAAACAAATATAATTATATCCTTCAATTATATCATCACAGATCGCCAAATTCTTAAACAGTCTCTCCCAAAGTGGTCGCGTTATCCATATATAGCCGTGTATCGGCTAGTCTCCCTACAGTACACATCTGTACGGGAAGGCCACTAGGAATGTTGCGCTGCATTGTCACACTTATTGATGCTCCAACGATCCAATACTTTTATCGCACAGATACTACAATGCGTGAAAAGGGCACGCCACCGCACATTCCCAGTGCACCACACCAAATTACCTGCATATCTTCCCATAGGAGCAAAATAGAAAATAAAAGTCTGGTATCCCTGAACTCAGATTTTAATAACACATCTTTTAGGAGGGATTGTTTTTAAATCCTGTGTTTGAAAAGAGCACTTTTAGAAAGTGGCTGTTTTCTTGTCTGACCTTTCTGTGTGCCTTGGCCTGCTTGTGAATTGACTGTCTGGTTTGTAAGTGACAGGCGCTGGGGTGGCTCCCAGAGTCTGAGTGAGTGATCCCTGGACTGAATAGCTCCATCTGCATCTTGAGTGGTGGGAGGGGATAGCTCCTTGGCCTGAATAGGGCTGTGCCTGCCTTCCACAATGCTGGCTCCACCTCCTGCTGGGCTGCTGACGACCCTGCACCTCTCTCTCAAAGGAAGGAAGAAGTCAAGTAAACAAAGTGCTCCAGGACTGGCCAGAGCTGGTTCTGACTAAGCCAAGACCTCTCTGCCCTCAGAGAACAAAGGGAAAATTGATATAAAAAGGGTTACCGAGACTACAGAAGATTAGATCATCCTGGAATCAAGAAGGAACCTCTGTCCAGGAGAAAGCTGGAAGACTGAAGAGGAAGGACTGTCCTGCTGTGTGTTTGTGGGCTGACCTACAGTTGCTTTGCTGCCAAGGAGAGGGAAAGGACGTTGCTGTTGCTGTGTCCCCTTGCTTGAAGAGATTTCCAAGGGCCTGAGGAGAGCTGGCCTCCTGTTAAGAAGTCCCAGGAACAAAAGGACTTCACCCCCAGCTTCCCCCTGAACTCCGCTGAGTGAGTTCTGCCCTTCCTAGAGTGCTTCATCCAATTGTGGGGCCTCTGGAGGTTGTGCCTGCTGTTTGGGGTGCTGGACAAGAAGAAAAGAAGAAGATCTGCAATTTTCACACATCGCTCGACTGCGGAGCACATTGTCGACAGTGCGAGAAAATTCTTGTTGCCGCGAAGATTGTCTCAGCGCCTGTTGCCGCTGCAAGAACTGAAGCATTGTTCGCTTGCGGAGCGCATCACCCCGGTGCAGTATCTTTGTAGAGCGTGTCATCGCTGGGTGAGATCGTCGCACCGCTCGCTTGCGGACCGGATTACGTCGCTGCGAACATCGTCGCAGAGCCATCGCAACGAGGGGCCGTGAGAGGAGAAGATCAACGTTGCGCCGCGCATCACCGCCGCACCTGAGATCGTCGCCGTCCTGAAGATCGTTGCATCGTGCCTGTGCGAGACACTTCCTACCGAACCTGTGGACCAGAATCCCTCCCCATACAGACCGGATTCGTGGCAACACGCCCGCTGCGGGTAGCGGGGCTGTCTCATCACCTCCCCAGGGTCTCAGGAGTGATGCATTGCTTGTTTTTCAACGCTGCAACTTCCACTTGGAACTTTTGTCGCATCTACAGGTACTTTGGGCTAAACGTGATGCAACTGTGAATTATTTTGATGCAAACCCTAGAACTCTTTGAAAATCATATTATTGAACTGTGTATGTTGGATTTTTGTGGTTTTGGTCTTGTGTAAACTTGTGAGGAATCCATTTGTGGTGTTTTCACTGTGTTACTGTGAGATTTGGTACAAATACTTTACAAATTGCCTTTGATAAGCCTGTCTGCTCATGCCAAGCTACCAAGGGGGTGAGCAGGGGTTATCTAAAGAGTGTATCCCCCTTGCCCTGACTAGAAGCAAGGGTCCCTTTTTGGACATTGGTACTTACCTCTGCCAACTAGAGACCCCAAGATCTAACAACACCCAAAATACATGTGTACCTGGTAACATACAGGAATAATACAACTCAGCACTTTTTGGAAAGGCATGATGTTCACGGATGGGTTTTTTGATAGTTCACATACATTATCTGTAAGTCATTCATGTGTGCTTTCACAAGTGTGCTCACCTGACCAAATAGTGGACAAGAGTTAAGTACAGCTGTTTGTCTCCTCACGTGTGAAGTGTAACACCACAGTGAAACAAGCAAACAAATAATTTTTTTCTCAACCTTTCATGTTTATTTTTAAAACAATTCTTTCTTTTGCCATGTACGTTACATTGATTTTCAGTCTTGAAAAAGCCCCTGGTCTTTGTGCCATGATGGGGCGAAACACATGTTGGCTATCTTGCTGCAGGTTCCACAAGTAAACCCCACTGTGCAGGGTTGAAGAATTTGTGCATTGGAGGTGTTATTAGAATGTGATCAAAACACCCCAGATATTCACTGAAAAAAAACAAATGCTAAAGGGATGTTACAGTCAGGGCAATTGGAATTATCTGATTTTGCGACCACAGCCTTTTTCAATCATCTTCTTCATAATTTGTGGATTTTAACAAAACATTGTCTCTATCTCCAACAAATGCAAAGTTACTAAGAGAAAAATGCTGCCACACATTTTAAAGCTCAGTGGCAGGCCCTGTACCATGAAGTGACAGGTAACCATTTTCTGATTGCTGAATTTAGGTGTTAAAATTAAACTAATTAGCTGCAACCACTGCCCAGACAGTGTTAACATTGTAAAAACAAGCATGTGCAATGCAATTGGTCTCTCCTTTGGGACCTTATATGTATTTAGCTATGCAGCATCTTAGCCTGGGTGCTGAAACATCTACTGTTCCTTAACATGGAGGGAAAGTAGGCACCAAACTGAGTGACATGCCAGGTATGGGAAGACATGGAGAGAAATATTGCCTTTGAGAAGCAAATGGTATACTCCAAAGCTCTGTCTTTTATATAAAATCAGGGCATTCGGAGGTTATATCACTGAAAATACAAGATTTGAAATAAATGTATTGTCTAAGGGTGCTCGTGGAAGACAATTTCTATGGACTGGAATCTAGAGAATGCTAAATCGAATCTGTTTTTTTACTGACCTCTGCTGGTGATTTTGTATCAAGAAAGTTAAATAATGGCAGTTGCCAGAAAAATTTAAAAAAAGAAAGTACCCCAGCAGAAAGCAATTCTGGTATTTTACTGACCTCTACTGGTCGTTTTCTATCAAGACAGGGACAGGGAGTTAGTGGCAAGCACACATGGTGAGAGCTGCTGCCATAATTTGCTACTTTTGTTACGTTCTGCATTGTGTTTAATTTTCACCACTTTTTGTTCGGTGACAATCTAGTGCACGTTATTGAAATATTGTTCAGAATTTTAACTTTTAAAAAAAAATCTTTTTATTGAAATTTCATAAGGCATACAGCTCAAATATAATCAACAATATGGACCATTACACTACCGCATTCATCATCCAAGTGAAAGCAATATACAAGAACAGAGACTCTGCATAATTACACATGTTACATAAAAGTATAGGAGACATATTCAAAACAACACAATTAAATAGTAGGATTTGCAAGTAAATAGTCTGTTAGATACGTCCAATAATCTTTAGGTCTGGAGCGAGCAGGTAAATCTTCTTAATAGGTGCGTAACGTATCGCGACAGTGGGACATATCACTAAGCCATTGTTTGATGCTAGGTGTGTTCTTACTCTCCCACTACAGGGAGATTCGTTGTTTGGCAAGCAGCAGCGCTACCATACAAAATTTAATTTTCACAGCACGGACATTGTCCAGCAGCCCCAATAAACAGGTGCGAATATTACAGTTAATCTCAATCCCCACCATTTCCGCCACAAAGAGGTGACCCTCCCCCAATATTCACGTATCTTCAGACAGTGCCACGCAAGGTGGACAAAATCAGCCTGGTCAAGACCACAGCGTTTGCAGCTCGCCTCTGGTCGGAGACCATATCTATAAAGTTTTACCGGCGTATAATACATTTGATGTACGTATTTAAAATGCACAATTCTTAAATTGCCGTTTGGCGTTAGCATTTGGATTAGGGTGCAAGTGGCCTGCCATTCAACCTCAGTGAGGGGGGTGTCTAGTACCGCATTCCATCTTCCCATGGCCTTATGCGTGTTGCAGTTAATTTCATTTTGCGCCACAGTGTAGAGTCGAGAAACTAAGTGGGTAGTGTTTGGGGAGGATAGTATGAGCTGCAAAGTATCCAATTGCAGCAGTTCATTGGGATAGCTAGGGTATAACTTCTTAATCGCCCCCTGTAGTCTATGATAAGTGAAGCGAAACAGTAGTGTCTGATTTTGAAAATACGATAAATCATGCGCTGTTTTGATAAACCCATTATTATAGATGTCACCGAAGGTATCTATTCCATAGCCCATACCAACCTCCTCACTTGTAACAGATATTTCTGGATGGTAATGTAATGGAAGGGCCGGGGCATAGAGAGGTAATTTATGCGCTAACTGACCTAGTTTATGCCATGCTGCATTGGTTGTATCAATGGTATTAATATCTTTAGCGTGTAGTGGCGGTCGGCGATGTGAGATAACAGCAGTTAAAGGTATTGGTAGAGCATCCCCTTCTTCTATGGCAGTATGTGTCAGATATGGAATCTCATTATACCAGTATGTGGCATATTGTGCCTGAGCACATAGATAGTATAATAGAAAGTCAGGCACGCAAAGGCCACCACTGGAATACGGTAGGGATAAAGTACGCAGCTCAATACGCGCTTGTTTACCTGCCCATATCAATTTTAGCACTACTGAGGAAATTCGCTTGAAGACCTCTCTGGGGGGGGGGATCGGTATACGGTTAAAAAGATAGAGTAGTTTGGGTAGAATTACCATTTTGACAATCTCTATACGATCAGCTAATGATAACGGCAACTGTATGCAACAATGGACTTTATCATCCAATGAAGATAACACTCTGCCATAATTGGTTCTGATAACAATTTCAGGGTCATTGTGGTACCAGACCTCGAGATATTTTATGGGGTCAGACTGCCATTCTAAAGGAAATTCAGTAGCGTGCGGCAGGGTGGTATCTGTTAACGGAATAATAGAAGATTTCGCCCAATTAATTTGTAGTCCAGACTGCCTCCCGAATTTAATATACTCCCGCAACAGTGGTGCTAGTTGCTGTTCAGGATCGCGAACATATAGTAACATACCATCCACATAAAGCAAAATGTGCAAGGGCCTACTCGGGAACTGCAAGGCTGAGGAATGGTGTCGCTGTCTGACTTTACAGATATATCCATTTACCCGAACTCTAGCCATGGGCTGCGTGTAGAGTAGTTTCATCTACTGAGTGAAAACCAGAGGGAAACCCATCCTTCTGAGCACTGTGAGGAGATAAGACCATTCAATGGAATCGAAAGCCTTGGCGGCATCTAACATAACCGCCACTGCTTTAGTGTTAGGGATCAAATAATGGAAGAGGGCGAACAGCGTCCGGGTGTTATGCGTGGTGGCTCTAGATGGTATAAAACCAGATTTATTCCGGTGGGACCAATTTGGTCATTAGGGGTTGCAATCTCATGGCACGTAGCTTGGCCAAAATCTTATAATCAACATTTATTAATGATAGTTGTCTGTAAGAGTCACACAGTTCAGGATCCTTTGTAGGCTTTAAGAGCGCTATCACCACCGCTTCTCGTAATGTTGGCGGGAGTATGTTTTTCTCAAAAGCATCACTGAACATCTCAACTAGACGGGTTGCTAACAGATTGACATAGGTTTTGTAAAATTCACAAGTGAACCCATCTGGGGCCGGGGCTTTTCCGTTCTGCAACGATCTGATGACCTCCGTGACATCCTCTACAGTGATTGGTAGCGAGAGATAGACCCTCTGAGCGTTCGAGAGCCACGCAATGGCCACATCCTCTAAATAATTAAAAATTACCGCTGGTGACACAGTTGGCTGTGATTTGTATAGCGTTCCGTATGTGTCTACAAACCCTTGCAGAATGCCCATCGGGTCCGCACATGTGGATCCATCTGCCCCCTGTATCTGCAGCACAGTTTGGGGCCCGCGCCCTTCACAGATTCTGGATGCCAACACCCTGCCTGGTCTTCTTCCCTCTCCAAAAGCCCTAGCGGTGGAGCGCTTGTGAATATATTTAAGCTCGTCCATAGCAAAGGACTGATATTCAGTGAGTGTTTGTCTCAGTTCCCCCAGCACAGTGGGGTCTTGCGTGTGTTCCCATTGGTTCTCAAGTGATCTCAATAGAGCCTTACATCTTGACAACTGCCCTCGAATATCCCGCAATATCCCAACTGTAGTACCTATGCATACCTCTCTCAATGTGGCTTTGAAAGCCTCCCAGAGAAGGCACGGGTCGTCTGTGGAGTGCTCATTCAGTTGAAAATACTCTTTGATTGCCTTGGCTATAGTATCTGCGTATAGTGCGTCCGTAAGGGCTTTAGCGTTAAATCTCCAACTATATGGGGGCGGTGTATAATGAGGTATCTGGAGAGACAAGAGGATGGGGTTATGATCAGAAAGTGTTTTAGGCATATGCTTAATCCCCGTGGTCCAAAGCAGGGTGTTTTCTGAGCCAAGCCAATAGTCAATGCGGGACCAGCTACCATGCGCTACTGAGATGTGCGTCGCTTCACTAGACCCTGGATTGCGTGCCCTCCATATATCGTGTAAGTGCAGTTAAGCCATAATATCAAGTACCTTAGCTCGTGCTTTCCTGTGCGGTTCAGTAGTCATACCTGACCGGTCAACCTGATCATTCAAGGCAAGGTTCAGGTCCCCACCCCATATCAGTGTTCTATCTAGCTCCACGTGTAGATGTTGCCACACCTCATGGTAAAAATCAAGTGCATCAATGTTTGGCCCATATGTGTTGATTAGCGTTATCCGCTGACCTCGTAAAACCCCTTTGAGTATAAGATATCGACCTTGGCTGTCACTAATCGTGCTCTCCACTTTAAAATGTGTGCCTTTCTTCACTAAAATCATGACCCCTCTGGAGTAGGAAGAGTATGTAGAATTATGAATCGATACGGCCCACCGCCTGCCTATGTAATTATGTGTATGTGGGGCGAAGTGAGTCTCTTGCAACATCGCGATGTCGACATCCCATCTGTCCATATATGCGAACACTTGCCTGATTTTCTTCGGATTCGTGAACCCGCGTATGTTCCATGCATTCAAGTTTAGGTTTAACCTACCGGGCCTACTGTTAGCCATAGTCATCGCAGCCGGTGATAAATAGACCTACAGTGTTGAGCTTATAATGTCCTCCTCTATAGCAGAACCGGTGGTGTGTACGTACAGAAATCTCAACACGATAAGTGCATACATCTTGGATCTCAGCAATGCATCTTAAGTGGTTTGGTCTGATAAACCTATCGAAACCCCAACTTACCCTCCCCCCACCAATTTTAGCAGCCCAATCCTGCCGAAGCCATACCTCATAAGGAAAACTCCAATAAACCGTTAACTGTATGGGGGGCGCCCATGTAGGGGTCCGCCTAGGGTGCACAACACCATCCAAGTTAATGTATGTGGACAGATCATAATCATGAACACAGACATACTCTTCACAAACATATCAAAATAGCATTGACAGAAATGCGAATGGTACATTTAACAGTGTAGCAAAGTAATTTGCATAGAATAATTCCGAGGTTTGAAATACATGGCATACTTGTAAAGCCTACCCTCCCATCATATAGGCGGCATACATTTATAAACCAATCAGAGTGTAGATCAAAGGAGTACCACCACAATTACTAAATGCACTGTACGTTATTCGGAACCCTCCCTAAACATTAAGCCTCCACAGCAACGGTCGGGTAGCTGAGTGCAAGTGTCTCATATTGTAAACGTATCCAACAGATACTACCAAGGGTTTATCTGTGAAACTCAGATGTTATGAACTGTTATTTAACAACATGACACTGGGGCGGAAGCAGAACAAGACAGCTTATATTGGAATGTCCGGCATACTATCACGTACTGTACCAATGAGGAGCCGAGAACTCAGCTACCATCGTGCAAACAGTGAGAATCCACGTTGTCTACAGGTAGGGTCATAAAGACACATGCAAATCTAACTGGCATTTAACAGGCTTGCAGTTCGAAGTCCCAGGTACCTGTTATCTATGTGCCGTATCCACAGGCATCCGTCCCCTGTTGCTGTATACTATACTATGATGCCCAGATACCATATCTTGCTCGGGATGCACACTTACCACTTATATATCGTACAATACCTCATGATCGTGGAGTACCTGGTGCAGTCACATCAATGGTGTGCATTACAACGTTCAAATTTTCAAACATAGCTGTCTTGGGAGTTCTTGTGTTTGCTCGCCGCTCAGTCCGAGTCATGTGGTTGGTCAGCGGGTTTCTGCTCCTTCTGTTTGCCAGCGAGCTTTTTTACAAAATCCAGGGCCGCCTTCGAAGTTGAAAGGATTGTTGGTTTGCCTTCCCAAGTGACCTTCAGGCGTGCCGGGTACAGCATTGCGTATTCCACCTGCATGCTTCTTAATTTTGCCTTAACACTGGCAAATTCCTTACGGGCTGCTGTACCGCCATAGTGTAATCTGGATAGAACTCAAATTGATTACCTTGATAGGCCACTTGTTGTTTATCCCTCGCCATCCGTAATATACTATCACAATCTTTTTAGAATATGAGCTTCTATGGGTCGGGGTGGGGCACCTGGCGGTGGACGAGGCGCCAGCGACCTGTGTGCACGCTCAACTATGAAGATCGACGATAGATGTTCCTCGCCAAAGATCGCTCGGCAGAGCTCTTCCACATACGTCTCCATGCTGCCCGTATTGGTTGTTTCTGGAACGCCTGCAATCCTGACGTTGTTGCACCATGATCTCGCCTCTAAATCCTCTGCCTTGTTGTTGATCACTTCCAACACTTTTTCCAGACCTCCACACTTAGCGATGCTAGCATGCGCGTCGTCCTCCACTGCCAATATGCGGTTTTCAGCCGCCTCCAATCATTCACCCTGTTTGTCCAATTTAGTCGCCATGCTATCCACGGGACAGGTAAGGTGATCAAGCCTCTCGTTGATGTCCTGTAGGCTAGATTGGATTGCCTTCAGGATGAACTCCATGCCGTTGTCTGAAGCCCCATCCACATCTGTTTCCGTACCGGAGTGAGCTGTGGGTCCCCGCACCGTCCGGCACGATTCAAATGTAAGTTTCGGCTGTTGCTTGTCAGGCTTCCCCATCGTGGGTGATTGAGTCATCCCTTCAATATACTCGCAGTGAGGTGGCGTCGATACGCGAGTAGTGCCTCTCAGTGCCAGGTGTCGTTGCTGGAGCTAGAATTTCAGGGGGAGCACTGTCGACACTTCCTCGCTGTCACAGGAAACATCACCATGTCAGCAACCGTCCAACGTAATCAGTGTGGATGGTGGGTCTGAGGTGCAGGGTCGACCAATCAAGAGAGGCATAAGCTGGAGAGTCAAATGTACTGCAACGCCACCCTTTGTAGGGAAGAGATCAACAGCAGGGACCCGCTATTTGCAAAGTTCAAGAGCAGGGAGGAGATACTGGGTAGGGTCATATAGCAGGAGCATTCATTCCTGGAACTGCACCAGCACTAACTCCACATATTTACTCAAGGATCGTCAGCGCGGTTATTCAGCTGCAAGATTTCATCAAAAGTAGGCCCAACCCAGGTCTCGCTGCACATCAGTTGGAGCAGGCCCGCTTAACATAACCTCCAGTACATCAGCGTATAGTTTGGGCAGCTACACAATGGCTGCCATTTAGTGTCCACCATATCACTCCCAGCAGCAGCAGGAATAGCAGGTCCGCATTACAAAAAATGGGTTCCAGGGAGTACAGTCCGACCTTTTGCGGCAGCAGCCCGCCATGTCTGGACAACAGTGAAGCAGCCTCGGGTCGTCCTATATAACTTTACTGGCGCGGAAGGCACAGCGAGGGAGGGCGCAGTCATGTGAAGGAGCCTCTGGCCCACCCAGCGGCGATGTTACTGATCAGGCGGGGTTGGCTCATCAATGAAAATAGTGGAGAAGTAGCTGTGAACCGCAATAACCCCTACCTGGTCCCAGGTTATGCTCCAGCACTTGCACCCCTTACCGCCATGTCTGCTCCGACTCCGTAAGACCTCCACAAGTGTCAGCAAGGCTGGCGTCAGGTGCCGGCGCCCACAGACAATCTCACACCCAGCAGAAGCACCATCCAGTAGGCGGGGGTAGCATAACCGCAATTCGGAGCACTCAAGTCTTCCTACCAGACCCGAAGGCCTGATCGGGGTGAAATTTCGGGAGCCGCCATTTTAGCACGATCATCACAGCGCCGTTGTAAATGTCCAGAGCTTGTTTCATAAATCGCGGGCTCCCACAGACAGCCGCAATACCCGCTCTGACCGTGAGCAGCAGTGGCCTCGGTCCCGGGCCCCCACGCACCTGTTGTCGTTTCCTGGGGACAACCAGCGCGCCTCTCAGTTCACCGAGATCGTAGCGGGTGCCATCTTGTAAAGCTCCAGACACCGCTCACCCCAAACAGAAAGGTACGTTTACTCTGCGTTGCGCTGCAAAAACCCTTTCCATGGGCACAGCTTCCTGGTGCATTCCGATTTTAGTCTCTGCCAATGGTCGCGATCAAGATTCCCGATGTACGGGTTAAACCATGCAAATCAGAGGTCCGTCCGGCGGAGCGGCTTTTTCAGCCAGCCATCCCGCAGTGCACCCTCTAGCGCCCCCCCCCAGAATTTTAACTTTGATTTTAAAACTGGAATTTGACTTACTTGGCTTTGAAAACTTTCATTGCACATTCGCCGCCTGTTCCTCGGTCCACCGCAGCTGCCTGTGCTGATTGTGTGGAGGGTGTCAGCCTGGCTAGGGGGAGATCCATTTTATTTCCTCACTTCCTGCGGCCTCTTTGAGCCGCCATCTTAGAAGGGTGACACTCTAGTCTCCCAGGTTTTGTCATTGGAACCTGCCTACTTTAGGGGCTGATGGCGCCAACACACAGTGGAGGTGCTCAGCGGATGCGCTCAGTGGGTGCACTGAAGGTGTGCCAAAGGCAAGCCCTTCTGCGCCCGTCTATACCGGAACAGGGACCAGGGCAAACCATGCTGCCCAAAATTCTGGAGAATATACACTTTGTTGGACTCATGAGGAGCTCCTGTCCCTCAAGTTACCCACTTGACAGAACCTGAAACTTCCTGAGCTCCGGGAACCTGATGAGACCTATTCTTGCCATGCTTGCAATTTCTGCCTTAACTCTAAACCTGATTTTAGGTAGGACAAGGCCCTAAGTGCGATTCTCCCTAAGCCTTCCAGGTCTGTGAGGCTAAAAGCTTGCGTTATTAATTGCAGATCTCTACAGAAGCATGCATTAGACATTCATCAGTCTTTAATAGATAACAACTGGGACCTCATGTTCCTGACGGAGACTTAGCTTCGGAAAGACTCTTATCCAGCAGTAGCATTAGCTATCCCCCAGGGCTATGGCATAGTCTGGTCAAATAGACATGACAATAGACCAGGTGGAGGGCTTGCGATTATCCATAAAGACACTTAGGAGATCGCAACTTCCAAATTTGACCAGATAGGCAGTATTGAAGGACTCCCTTTCTGTATTAAATTATCTGCCTCTACCTCCTTCTCGGGGCTTCTCCTCTATAGACCTCCACATCATTGTCATAGCTCTTCCCTCTCCCTTGTGGATCACACTGCACAGGCTAGCATACATTATTCTAATTTCACCATCCTGGGCGATCTTATCCTCCATGTGGACGATCCATCTTGCTCGCACAGTACTAATGTTATCTCTGCACTTGAAAGCTGCAATTTGATCAAACTAGTCACATCCCCTACTCATAAAGCTGGTCACATATTAGACTTGATTTGTTCAAATATACCAGACATTTCGGTCCTAACCGCTGAGCCGGTCATTTGGTTGGACCATTTCCTGATCCCTTTTTATGTACACCTGATTGGGGAGCTAAGGGTCAGGTTCAGGCCAAATGAATTAAGAAGGCATTGGAGGAGGGTATCCTTAGTGTCCTTGGCCTGATTCCTGAGGGACTCAGAGCCTTCTTCATTTAATAGTCTCGAGAACAGCACCATGAACCTTAATGCTTGGGTAAGTGACGCCCTCTATATAATTGCACCCCGGAGGCCGGTTACCTCCGCGAGAATTTCCCCTTCTGCCCCTTGAATCTCAGCAAATGTTAGAGCCAAGAAAAGTGAATGTAAAAGACTGGAGTGCAAATGGAGATCATTGTACTCTCTGGAGGACAACATCTTTTATCGAGCAGCATTTAAAGAATATAGCAAACTTCTATGTGGAGCAAAAAGACATTTTTTTACTGAATGCATTGCCACGCTAAAAACTCTTCCAGAGAGGTTTTTAAGGTTGTAATAAGCTCTCTGATTTTTTTGAGGAAAAAATATGCCAGATCTATGCAACTTTCCCAGTAGCACATCCTCATTCTGGAGAGGGCATTTTTAGTAGCCCCAGCGACATTCAGCCAGTGTTTTCGGAATGTGCTTCTTTCTCACTAGAAACTTCTTTGGGGGAACTCCAGAAATGCAAATCTGGATCACCTGGCGATTCATGGCCAGCAAAACATTATCGTGCCTTGGCTGAGCTGCTCACGCCCCACTGAATGCCATCTGGAATTCATCGCTGAGACAGGGGGTCTTTTCATCGGCCTTGAAACATGCATTTATCCTTCCCATTTTAAAGAAAGTCAATGCTCACCCTGCAGTCACCGGTAAATATAGGCCATTTCCCTTGCCAGCCCCTGCTAAAATTCTTGGAAAGCTTGCTCACCAGCAGCTGGCGGCTTTTATTGAGTCTAATGGCATACTCCATGATTCCCAGTCTGAATTTCGCCCTGGTTTCAGCAGAGAAACAGCGCTGATTGAGATGGCAGATGCCATTCGATGGGCGGTGGATGGGGGCTCGGCGGTCATGCTGGTACTTCTCAACCTGTCTGCAGCATTTGACATGGTGTCCCATTCCATCGTACTGGATCGCCTTAAGCAAATTGGCATCCTGGGGACAGCGCTTGACTGGATCGCGTCTTACCTACATGGCCGAGTACAACAGGTCTCGATCCACCCTACACCTACACCTACACCAAAAAACCATTAAAGTGGGGGGTACAACAGGGATCGGCCTTAAGCCCGCTACTTTTCAACATCTATTTAACTCCACTTGCAGAGCTTGGGATCAAGGTGATATCTTATGCCGACGACACTCAGCTGATGTTTACTTTCAGTGGAGTGTCATCATCTTCCTTTGACTCTCTGAAACTATGCCTGAAAAACATCTCTGCCTGGATGAGTACTAACTTCCTTAAACTTAATGCTGACAAGATGGAGGTCTTCTTTTTTAATCAAACTGTAACAACCTCCTCAGGATTATGGTGGCCAGCTAATTCAGCCCCCCCCACTCCTAAGAGATAAGAGTCTAGGAGTTAGGTGGGACAAAGACCTGTCCCTTGCCACCCAGGTCCAACAGGTATCCGCAGCCTGCTTTGGCAAGATAAGAATCATTAGGAAATGTATTGATTTGTTGCCTGAATCAGCACGAAATACCTTTGTGCATGCCCTAATCACATCAATTCTTGATTATGCTAACGCATCTCTACATGGGTCTCTACATGGGTCTGCCAATTGACTGATCCGTAGGCTCCAGATAGTGCAGAATTCATCTGCCAGACTGGTCTGCAAGATCCCTCTCCGCAAACGTATTTCCCCTTACCTGAGACAGTTGCATTGGCTACCTGTGGCAAAGTGCATCGAATTTAAGGTTCTTATGTTTGTCTTTCGGTCATTTCAAGGAAGTGTGCCCAACTACTTGAGGAAGAGACTTCGGGGCATATTACCAACGTTAAGCGATATTTATCGCTAACGATGCTTAGCAACGAATTTTTTAACGCTAAGCATCGTCAGAAATTATCGCAGATAAACCTTGCTATTATCAAGGTTTATCGCAAATGCGATAAAAAACGGCCGCAATGCATGAATATCGCTGAAAAGTCAGCGATATTCATGCATTACCGAGCTAATGCTCTTAGCCATGTTATCCACCTCCCATTGGATAACATGGCTAAGAACTGCTCAGGGCAGGTGTTAGTTTTTGGAGATATTCGCGCTTAGCGCGAATATCTCCAAACGTTGGTAATAGGAGATAGTGATGTTAGCGACTGTTTCCAGTCGCTAACATCTTGGCACGCCCACTTTGCATATCATTAGGGATAAATATCACTGACATGCAAAGTGGGGCAAAAGATCTTCGCTATCTCCTACTAGCTGTTGCTAACTGGTGTTAGCGACAGCTAGGTAATAGGGAGATAATTTTATCTCCGCTTTCTTGGCTTTTAAAGCCAAAAAAGCGGAGATAACCCCCCTTGATAATATGCCCCTTCGTTCTTACTAGCAGAATAGATCTCTTAGGTCTAACCACAAACAATACCTTACCAGCCCTGTTTCACTAATGCCAGAATGGGGGGAAGGACTTTTGATGTGGGGACCTCTAAATTCTGAATAACTTTCCTCCTCAATTGCGCGCATTGCAGTCCGAACAAGAATTTATAAAGGCCCTGAAAACTTTAGTCGTAATGACGAAGGTATACTGACCACTATCTCTCCTGCTGTCCATGCTAGCACCGGGACACCCCTTCTGGGGTAGCTGCCCGCTGTACAAGTATCATTATTATTATTATTATTATTATTATTATTATGATTATTATTATTAGTGGCCGTTGAACAAGCAGAAAGCAATTCTGGTATTTTACTGACCTCGTTTTCTAATTAGACAGTTAAATAGAGGAAGCTGAACAGAAAAAAAGTCCCTAAGCGGAAGCAGACAAGTCCTAGGGCTGATCTCCAGAGCCCACAAAGTACATACACATATAAGTATATACTAAAGTATATACAAGAGGTCTTGAATGCTCAACCTAATGAATAAATAATGTAGTTTTTCTTCCACACAATGTGCTGCTTTATGCTGTAACATTTGTTTTTTGCTGCTGCATAATTTATTAACCTTGCAACATAATGGTGTTCCTCCCCCGCCTCATAAATCCAATGGTCATTGTTATAGTTACATTTGGAAATAGTCTCTTAAAGTTGAAAAAAAAACTAAATTCACTGAAAAAACATAGTTTAAAATGACTTTCTAGTTAGGTGTTAGACCTGACATCCATGGCATGATATTTCACCAAGCTTTATGCCTCTACCTCCTTACTTTGCTGAATTTGGTTTTGTTGGCATTAGGACTCTGTGTACTCTATCTCTGCTAACTAGAGATAGAGTATGTGTGCTCACGCCTTCTAACATGGTAAAATTAATTTACAATCTCATTGGCACTGTTAATTTACTTGTAAGTCCCTACTAAATCTTACCACATGTAAATTCAATACTACTAGTGGGTAATAGGATACATTATGCCACTCACTAAAGCAGCACTATAAAGAATGTTTAGGCCTGCCACTGCAGCCTGTTGAGCAGTTTTAAACTGCCATTTTTTAACCTTGCACAACAAACCTTTTGTGAGGCCTAAATATTCCTTTTTAATACTTGTAAGTCACCTTAAGTTATGTCCTAAAGTCTCACGGGGCAGAGTGCATGGTATTTAAAAATAGGACAGGTGTTTTAGGTTCTACATGTCCTACCAGTGAAAAACTCCTAAAGACATTTTTCACTGTTGTAAGTATGTATGGGCGAAATGCGCGAATTCGCGATACGTGAATTCGCGCCAAAGCGAATTCGCATTCCACATAATCCGCAAATTCGTGGATTTTTTTTTGCATGTTCGCGGGGATTTTTGCGTATTCGCGGGCCGCTTGAAGCGCACCAACTACGAAGTTACCCATGCGGTCGTACATGGGCGCGGCCATCTTGTTCGCGTTGCGTATTTCTGTTTCCGGGCGCTATTTGCAAGCTCGCGTTGTGCGCGGGGCGCTATTACGTGTTCACGTGTGTTTTTGCGTGCTCGCGGGGGAAATATCGCACAGACTTACCCATGCGGTCCTCAATGGGCGCGGGCATCTTGTTTTTCATTCATTGCTATGGTTCTGGGCATGCTTTTTCAATCCTCCCCATATCTTTGCAATCCTTTGTTTCTTTGAACTTTTTTTGGATCTTTTTTACTCATTATCTAGCCCTCTCTTTTTCTACATCTATATTTTGTGGTTTTTTCTACTTTTGGTTACTTTAAAGCTACTTTTTTAAACTCTTTTCTTTTCTTTAGTTTTTCCCTATTCTTTCCTATTTTTTTTTTCAGCTGTCCAGTACCATGGCAAAGGGAGCCGGGAGGAGCAAGGGGAAGGGTCCCGCACCCCGTACCCGGCTCCCTTGCGGGAGATTGAGGGGGGAGGATGTAGTGGCCAGGGAGGTTTTCAGCGCGGTGGAGGTGGCGGCGCTTATATTTTATGTTCTGCGCCACCTCCTGAAGACCGTGGCAGCAGGGGGCAGGCCCGGTCAAGGGTATGGCCTCCGGGAGCGTCGTCAGCTTTGGGATAAGGTGTGCCGGGCCATGTGTAGGGAGTCGGGGGTCCGGCGCACCTATGACCAAGCAACGCACCGGTGGGCTGACCTCCTCGACTGGGAGCAGGACCTGCTCGACCTGCTGGGCGTGGAGATCCCTGGCCTTGGTGAGTAGCTATTTAATAACTACTTTGTTTTCTTCTGCTCTGTGTTATATTGCTAATATATGTTTTTCCCGAAGAGCAAGAATGCTGCTGATTCGATTACATTGCAGGAAAAATTATGTTTAAATTGCTTCTGCGATTGCAGGTGCTCGCCTCCTCAGTGGCGTTGCTACTATGCTTACTTGTTTGCAACTTTGTGCTCATTTGGCCTGAATATGTATGAGTGTAGTACTTTACAGAACTGCGTAATGCTAAAGAGACTAGAGACTCAAGTCTAGTCCTTCCTTTGTACTCCTGCTGCCACTAAGAAGAAGAGATAGTTTTGGATTGATAGGGTGAGTATATTATGACTTGTTATTAGTATTAGGACATTTTTTAGTGGTCTGCAATCATGATGACGGACTGTGTCTGTCACGTCGCGTGCTGCTGAGTGCTGGCAGTCATAGTAGAACCTTTTTGTTGTTGGTTTAGTTAGTGATTTACATAACTTTCCAAGTAGACAGTCTGCAAATCCAGCAATACTGTACTAGTATCCTCCTAGTTGACCAGATCAGATAGGTCAATACATGTAGTGCAATTGTTGGTAATTTGTTTCCCCGAGATAATTTTAGATTGTGGTCAAAGAAATCAAATATTTCAAAAAAACAATCATCCATGTTTGTGTTTATTTCATGTTCACATTCAGCACCTCCCAGGGGCAAGAAGAGTACACCCCAGACTCCGGCGGAAGAAATTGGGCAGGAACGCTCCTCTGCAGCCTCTTCTGCTGGCCCCAGTAAGTTGTTCTGTTGTTAATATAATTACACTTCCCTAACTTTTACAGCTCCTATTCATTCCAAACTCTTTCCTAATTCAATTTTTTACAAAATAGTATTTGATCTTCTTGTAGACTGTTTCTACATTCTTATGGCGGAGGTTGCGAAGAGTTGGGGTCTCACTATGGTGTCATACGCCGATGATACCCAGTTGGCGGTGGCTCTCAATGGGGACTCTGACCAACTGGCATCGAACTTTGCGGATGGTTTGAGGGCCGTTGCTAGATGGCTTACGGCCAACTGTTTACAACTCAACGCCCTCAAAACTGAGGTGATGGTGCTGGGGAAACATCCTGATCTGTGGGGTGCTAGCTGGTGGCCTAAGGAGCTGGGACCTCCGCCAAAGCCTGTCTCTGAACTCAAAAATCTTGGCGTCTGGTTGGATTCCAAACTAACCTTCTCGTTCCACACTAAGAAGGTGGCATCCATGTGCTTCGGCATTCTGCGCGGCTTGAGGCCTATCCTCAAATTTTTTGATGCCCCCACCCGCCAGATGGTGATCCAAGCTAGCGTATTATCGAGGCTCGATTACGCGAGCTCACTGTTCTTGGGCGCCAACCAGGCGGAAGTCCTGCGACTTCAACGGGTGCAGAATGCGGCAGCTAGGGCCCTGGTGGGCCTGCCGCGCTTCTGCTCAGCCCGTAGTACAATCTTCAATCTGCACTGGCTGCCAGTAATCAGGCGCATCGAGTTCAAGGCCCTCTGCTTTGCGTTCAAAATTCTTAAATCTGACACCCCTATCATCCTTCAGCACCTTCTGTCTTTGTACACCCCTTTGCACAGCCTTCGTTCTGCTGGCCAAAATTTGGCACTTGTCCCCCATTTTCAAAAATGTAGAGTGGGTGGCCGATCGTTTACGGTCTTAGCCTCTAAACTATGGAACGCACTTCCTGCCTACATTTGCTCTTTAGATGACCTTCTTGCTTTCAGAAAAGCTGTCAAAACTCATTTCTTTCCCCTGTCTTATTAATCACTCCCTACTTTTTTGTGCTGTTAGTTATGTTACCTTTTCCAGATACAGCGCCGGGACGCCCCTTAGCTGGGGCAGCTGTGCGCTCCAAAAATCCAAATAACATAACATAACATAACATTATCCTGCCTCTCTACGATCACTCTCTGTGCTACTACTATTTACTAATATTATGAGTCGGTCTGTGTAGGTAGCTAAGCTTGCCCAGTCGGCAAACGGTGTTAAACAAAACTCTGATCCAGCAATAGCTCTAATGTCAATGTCAACCAAGAATAAGCTAGTAGTTGGCTTTTTGATTTGATAGTAGCACATACCATACCGCTAGTGTTTCAGGGACTATTCTGCACATACAGAAGTATGGACAAGAGAAATAGGACATTGTTGATGATAGGTGCAGTTCGACTTTCCACATATCTCAGTCAGAAGTAACTGTGCGGGACTCAGGAGCCTTCACCTTGTTGGAACTTCAAGTCCTCCTGGTGGTGATGAGGTGTAGTTGGTTCTGTCTGTAATTATAAAAATGTTGCACGTTAAAAAGCAAGCATTCATCAGTTTTGCCAAAAAGTGTTGCATGTTATGGCTAAGCATATAAGTTAACACCCTCCCCAAAACCGTGACTTTTCTTCAGTCCCAATAATTAAAAATTGTATATGTATTACCATTTTCTCTTCCATTACGAGACGAAATAGGGGGTGGTGTATGGCATCTAAAAATATGACATGTTTTTTCTAGGCGTCACAACATCGGATGCAGCACTACCCACCACCAGTGCCGGGGCCAGCAGCGCGGAGGGGTCCACTCCAGGGGCGGATGCGGCGGCGCCACACGTGCCACCAGGAGGAGCTGAGGGGGATGGCTCAGCAGCAGTGGACGGTGGTAAGTTATTATACTCCTTACTTATTGACATTTTAGAGTAGGCTCGCAAAGGAGTGTATGATGTACTGTACAGTAGACAGTACACTAGTACAAGTACTCTGTACCGTTAAGAACAGTTACTAAGAGAACTACATTTTTGCCAATCACGGAGAAGACAGTCACCCTTGACTTAGTAATAGCATTAGCGGAGGTAGGTCTCGTGTAAGCAATGGCCCCCTCTATTTGACTTCAACTCAGCAGGGAAACTTTTTTCGTGAAGGCAAGTCATATCAGATGATCTTGAAGGATGTGAAGAACAAAAAGGGAAAGAAGGGTGAAAGGAAGGACGAGCGAGTCGTAACATTTAAGACTGTAAAGAAGGATACGTGTTTTTGAATTCAGGCACAGGTGGCTGATAGGAAGGAATCAGATGCATGGCTGCTTGAAGCAATGATGGTTGGAGGAGAAAGAAAAGATGACTGCCTGTGTGGGTGAATCAGAAAATGCATGTGTGGTGTGCATTGGAATATATCATTTGGGTCAAACTCAAATGCAAGTCAAGACGGTAGTTTACCAAATAAAATGAAAAGGGTGGTAGTTGGTTGTTGAGAAAAAGTAAACTTAGTACAAGTTGAGACATTAAGAAGAATGATAGACGTTTACTTTGGAAGCCTGGATGGTATCTTCTACTTCCTCATAGATAAGATAGCAGAGGTGTATGTATTAGAGCAGAAGCTCAGCGGATGAACAGTATTACTTTGAACAGCATGTCCGTGCCAGAGTAGCAAAGCTGAGGAAATCCAAATACTAGAAGTTGTGATTGTTCATACAATTTAAATACTCCCTTGACTAACAGTACAGTAGTTTACTTTGCAAGCACAGCATATATTGTGTATGTATTGTATAGTTGACATTATATCAAGCCAAGTCCTTTCCTCTTGCAATTATGGGTACCACACTCACTCCCTATGTTAATAATTTTCTTTCAGCTGTGTCATGGGTGGACTATTGCTGTTTTTCACTCAATCTATCAAAACAAAGTACCTAAAGTCATCCATCATATAAGCATAGATCATGTGATCGGCAGGATATATGATCAGAAATCAATAATCTTCATTTTCCTTTTGTAGTAGTCAAGGCCCGGGGTGGCAGTGTGAAATATAAATTACATTGAGCAGTAGCCCTTGATGTAACCCAGTATGGCCATTGCCAACCCTATAGAAAAGTAAGAGCTTCCTATCCCCACTTGCATATACTGCTTAAAGTAATGCGAGTCTGCGTCATCATGGTTTGTGTCTGTTTTTCTTGGGTGCAAGGTGAGTGAGCTGGCATTATGCCGGCTACCACAAGTTCACGTACAAGTAATTTCTTTTGCAAAACAAGAGAAAAAAAGAAGAAGACTGGTGTAGTCTCTGACTCTCTGACTATGTAGTAGTGAGTCTATAGTGCTGCTAGTAGAATTCCTGAAACTCCCACTAATGTCACAGGCCTACAAAGACTGCGGAAAGATACATGCCAAAATTTTATACTGTGCTTGCAAGTTGCTAGTGTTTCTGTGAGACAACTTTCTGTTGAATTATTTTGACTTAATGTTAAAGACTATTGGCTACAGTATTTTTCTTTCTTTCTTCATAAAGATGCTCCAAAAAAGCTCACTCGCAAGGAGATGGCTGTCTGGGCCAGGGCACGTAAGCTGGATGCCATTTGCGTGAATATCGGCGGCTGTGGGCTCGGGAGCAGGAGGAGACGGCAACTACTTCATCCTCCTCCATTGCCCCCGGGTCCACCAGCCAGCAGCCTCCAGCTAAACGGCGCCGTGGCCCGACAGCCTCCCGCCACCGCCGCACAACAGCAAAAACATCAGCTGCCCCCTCCCCAGAGCCTGGATGGCACGTCTGCGCCGCCTCCGAAAGCGAGTGTACTACCTGGAGCGATTGGCAGAGAAGCAACAGCGCCAGCTCCGGGACCTCCGCAAAGAGGTGCGGGACCTGTCCACAGGACTCAGAGGACACCGCCGGAGGTAGTGACTTTCCCTTGCCCCTTTTTTAAAGACTGTTGGGGGGGTGGGAATTGGGCGTTGGGGAAAGGGACTTAAAGGACATTTGGACATTGGTTGGGGTTAGGTAGGGGGGTGGGTTGGGTTACTTTATTTTTGTTAGGGGAAATATATTCATTTATTTTACATACTTAAACATAGTATAAGCGTTCATAATATTTTGTGTGGTGGTGGGCAGGGGTTACTGTACGTTTACTTTCTTCAAACTTACCAGCATGAATTATCTAAACGTCCAAACATGTACAAAAGTGCCACTAACAGAGTTAGTGAATTCAATTGCCCTACTAGTACTTTACTAGTACTACTGTGACACTGTCAGTTTCTCCTCTCCTCCGAGTCCTAGCCCATTATTCTACCTCCGCAAAATGCTTATCTTACCTGTGATTCGTGTTTGAGAATAGGGCTAGGCACAGAGCTGGCTGCATGGCAAATGGCGATTAAGGTTGGGTGTTGACTTGAATCCTGGATTGTTGAAATATCATCATTGTGCTGGTAGTAGTAGTGGTACACACTGGCAGTGGCAGCAAATGAAAAAAAAAGGAAATGAAACATTGAGTGGCCTGAGCGTAGCATTAGAAACAGTACGATAGATAGTACGGTAGAGACAGTGCCATAAATTGTAGCCTAAGCAGTGCTAAAGTATTCAAAAGTTAACTAAGTACTAGTTGCGTGGAGTATGGCTACTATAAGAAATAGTATTAAGGCAAAGGACAAAGCAACGTAAGCATTAAGCATTCGATTTGTCACGTGTAGGAGGAGGATGTTGTTGATGATCAATCCACGATGGCGCACATGAAATTCTGATTAGAATGATTTTTCTGTTGCTTTGACCTTATCCTCCCCAGCAAGTGTGTGGAATTTATTGTTGTCATTTAGTCACACCTCAATGAAAAACCACACAGCCCGGCGGAAGGGGGTTAGGGTTTGAAAATTGGATGGGAATGGGGTTTTTTGGGAATGTTTTGTGGAGAGAGGAAAAAAACACTGCATGGACAAACAACAAATGAAGAAAAACAAATCTTTGGATTCGAAGATATCCATAAATCTTTTAAGGGACATAAAGGAAGTGCACTATTTCATGCATGAAGTTTTTTGCTAAATGGATGGTTAGGTTACTGAAAAGTAGTACTTACTACAACTTACTAGTAACTATGAAGAAACAATTTGACAGTACAGGGCTGCAGTAATAATTATAATTACGCAATTTCACTTGCCTCTCTGCCCTCAGAGAGAATAAACACTTATAGTTATTAGTACATTAAATTAGTTTTAAAAATAGCAAAGAAACGTATCAAATAGCTGGAGGGATGAATTTGAAGCAGAGAGCAAACAAACGCACAGAGTCACACTCGTAGAAGTTCAAGTTCACAACAATAACATTTAAAAGATAAGGAGAAGTTAAGAGGATACTGTAACTGTATGTTGTAGTTGTCCTGTTGAATTTGTGAAGTTGCATACATCCAGCCACTCCTCTTATTCGCGGTTCTCCTCCATTCCATCTGACGCTCCGTTGATCAATCTTGGTGACCAGACACACTGTCCACTGCCTGCCTGATGCGGAATTGCGGATCACTAATGGTAAGCCTGAGTTAATTGTTTGTTCCATGGCACAGGGTAAAAGCCGGCCTGTAATTGTTGATGGAAAAACAGGAAGTGATATTAAAACACCACGGTGAAAAAATATAAGGTACGCTGTGTAGTGCAAAAATAACACTTTCATTTTCAGAGGTGACAGTATTACATATAATCATCATTTCGAAAGTGCGTACTCTGAGTCTCCTGTTCAAGGATAGTAATAGTAAGTATGGGTGATTTTTGCGGATTGTGCCAAAAAGCTCTCTGCAACTAGGCCCAAACCCCCCTATTCCACCATGGATTTTCTTCAAACCACTTGCAATCAAAATTAGACCTTCCCAGCAATGCTCCCAGACCCCTCAACCCACCCCCAAAAATCTAGAACACACCCAAGCAGCCCCCCAAAAACATGCAATACTACTAGGCCTGAGTTTAAATCGTGCCAAAATGCTCTCTGCTACTAGGCCCAAACCCACCTTTTCCACAATGGATTTTCTTCAAACCACTTGCAATCAAAATTAGACCTTCCCAGCAGTGCTCCCAGACCCCTCAACCCACCCCCAAATATCTAGAACCCCCCAAACAGCCCCCCCAAAAACATGCAATACTGCTAGGCCTAAAATAAAATTGTGCCAAAACGCTGTCTGCAACTTGACCCAAACCCCCCTTTTCCACCATAGATTTTCTTCAAACCACTTGCAATCAAAATTAGACCTTCGCAGCAGTGCTCCCAGACCCCTAAACCCACCCCCAAAAATCTAGAACCCCCCCAAGCAGCCCCCCAGGACACTTGTTCCAGCGATTCCCAAGAATCTCAGCAAGGCAGAACAACATCGATCCACTGGAAGGTGTACAACTACTTTTCACCCATACACACGTGCCAGCAAAGCACTAAAAAAGGCCAAAACCCTAAACCCTAGATATGCTTTGTCTGTCTGTGTCAAAGAGCCTAGGTATTCTACATCAGGTTGCTTCACTCAGTGGTGCCTGCCTTGACCGTCTGCATGGCCCTGCCGCAAGCATGGGCCAAAAATCTATTACGCTCAAGAATTTGCTAATTTACGGCAATTTCGCGAGATTCGGGGATTGCAAATTTGCCGCCGAAAAACAGCAAATTTCGCGAGCTTGCGGCAGGCCATGCAGACGGTCAAGGCAGGCACCTCTGAGTGAAGCAACCTGATGTAGCATACCTAGGCTCTTTGTCACAGACAGACAAAGCATATCTAATTGTATGTAGCAAGCCACATAGCCCCAATTTTACATGAACTGCTGTCTGGACTCTGCCTGGCATAACAACACTACACTGCCTCGACCACTCAATACCACGACTAGATAGACATGTAGTTCTACTGTAGTAGTTGTTGTAGACTGGTTTACCTGTTTGCCACTCACAAATTGGCCATAGTTCTTCCGTAAACCGACGTTGATGATCCATCCATCCATCCATCCCAGTGAATGACTGTAAAGAAAAAAGATATATTATTTAATCAAGACAATCATCATGGTATATTGGCAAACAGAAGCCCAAGGACAATTTGCATATTGGAAAATGCAACGTTTAGGACCCTGCAGTTGAAGTACAATTTGAATTAAACAAGGTAAAAAAACAGCAGAGTAGACTTGAGTTACATTTAATGCGTAAAAGATTGCATAATAACTGAAGACATATGATTCATTTCATGCACAACAAACAAACTGCAATTGCTTTCATCAGAGCCAGACAGCCATTGCTGTCCACTGCATGCCATCTTCTTCTCATTATTCATTACCTGTTCCACTTTTTTTCCGCATCTTCTTTTTAAATCTGAGGGCCCACAGGTCAGCCTCTCCTGTCAATTTCAGAAGTAACTGGCAGCAATCAGCAAGCATGTAGTCAGTAATTCCAGTCCCACTTGAGGGGACTCATCTACGAAGACAAAGTTTCTTTATTCTGCGTAATCCAGCCATCTGCCTTGAGGGAAATGGATCGGGGGAGTCTGGAGGAGGAGGATAGAGGAGCATGATTGAGTTGTGAACTTGTGAACTTCAGGAATGTAGACTGCGGCACCTTCAAATCAATAAGGAAATAGGATGAAGACAGTGCTGCTGATGGACTTGTTGTGATTAGGTGATTAGAGTTTTGTTGTGGTAAAAGTTGCAAAACAAAGAAAGACACACAGGAATAAAAGTGAATAAGGACAGAAAAAAAAGAAGTCATGTTCAGGCCTCGGTATCAGGGAAGTAGAGCTCGTCCTCAAACTCTATGAATTGAGACGGGAGTAGGTCAGCTAACAGAGAAGAACTTTCACCACCTCGGTGTCCTCTTCTTCCTGCGTGCATTCATGTATTTTGTAATCTGGTGCTATGAAGTGCTGACTCATCTTGATCAGTGTGAACCTCTCTACATTTTTGGGCGAGAGGCGGGTCCTTTTTGAAGTTACAATTGCACCAGCAGCACTGAAAACACGTTCAGAAGACAAGCTTGCGAGTGGGCAAGACAAATAATTTAGAGCCAGGTTGGTGATCAGTCACCATAGAGGCCTTTTCCCATACCAATACATCAATGGGTTCTGATTAACAAAGACCTCGGTTGGGTCATCCAGATAGGCCTGCACCATCGACTCAAGGTTCTCCAGGGTTGCTCCACTTTGCGTACAATCTGTGGCCTTTGCATCACTTGAACGAGCAAACCCTTTTTTTTAAAATATTTTTATTTTCCAAATTATACACACTTTCACTTTATACATTTCTACATGAATATCTCCTATATATATTACATTACATATATATTTCATGCATACATATATACTTTCTTCCGATCCAATCATAACTTCTCTATATAACGTGCACAATCGAAGTTCTATAATTGAATTTCATTTCACCTAGTAAGTTCAACAGTTGCCTAGTCTTTCCCTCCATTTAATTACTGGATCCCAAATTTTTAGACCTAAAATTATTTTCCTCCTACCCTTTCGTGCATAGATATTCTTTTCCAGATTGAATACAGCAAGTAGGCTGGCCAATCACGATCGCATTCCCGGAGGGTTTTTATCAAGCCATGCTCTCGCTATGGTTAATCTGTAAACAGCCATTGCTACAAATATGAACTCCCGCGGTGCATCTACCTCATTTGTGCCGACCCTTAGCAAGATCAAAGGAGGGGTGAGCACTATTTGAATTCCCAATGTCCTGTTCAGAAAGACCTCTATATCCCCCACTAGTGTATGCAGCTGAGGGCATGTGGCAAATATGTGAACACTGTCTGCTTCTGAGGATTTACACCTGGGACACAATATACCCGCAGTACCACCCCATTTTGCAATCCTAGCTGGCGTAAAATACAAAGAGAATATGGTTTTGTAGTGCTGGGATTGTAGCGGGGCTGAACACAGTGCTGTTTGCCCTAATTCTAATGATTCCTGAAACCAAATCTGCTCCCCTTCCAGCTTCTCCAACCACTCATTACTGTGCTTCTCGATGTCGTCCTTTTTCTCCTTTACCAGACTTGCGTAGAAAGAACGTATCATACAGTCCTCAGATAGTTTTATTTTTTCCAGTATCTCTATCTTACTAAACCCAGCGGCCCCACCCTGCTTATTACCTAAAAAGCTTCTGATCTGAAGATATTTAAAAAATCCTCTGTTATCCAAACCGTATTTGTTCCTTATCTCACTAAACTGCATTATTCCATCCGTGTTAAGGATATCGCCAATTTGTGTAACCCCCTTTTCTGCCCATTCTGCCATTATTGCATCTGCAAATATAGTGGGAGGAAATTACCTATTTTTATACATCCTTGTGTATCTATTATATCTCCCTAATCTTGTCTTTTTTAAGAAGGCATTCCAAATGTTTACCACCGCAGCTATTGTTTTAAACCTTGTTCTTTTGAAATATCCAAAATCAATACTATTTAGCATGCAGTTTCCCGCTTCAGCCCCAAGTACTGTAGAATACAACTCTGTGGAAAAGCTGGCGACTCTTTGGTCAAGAATCGACCCCCCGATTAACCCCTGCATATATTGTAAAGCGGCGGCCATGTAATACAATCTAAAATCAGGGGCTCCCCATCCCCCTCTCTCTCTCGGGAGGGAGATGAACATATAGGCCCTCCGTGTCTTTCCCTGCGCCCAAATAAATCTGTTCATGATCGCCTCTAATGTATTGAACCATCTTGTTTCAAATAATAATGGAATAGATCTAAAGAGAAAAAGATATTTAGGCAGTATCAGCATCTTAATAATGTTAGTACAGCCGACTAATGACAAATGTAGGTTGTTGAGCCTGTCTAGATCTACTTTTACTCGTGTCATTAAAGGAGCTATATTCATTTCTACTACGTCTTCTAGTTTTGCTGAAATTGTAATTCCAAGGTATACTGCGGATGCAGTCACCCTGCCGTCATTACAATCTGCATACCTATTTTTTACAATCTGCGTTTTTGAGCTATTCAAACTGTATCCTAATACCGACCCGAAATTTTGAGCTTCCAGTTCCACCTCCCTAATAGCCCGGGATGGATTGGGTGTCAAAACGGCCACATCGTCAGCATATGCCAAAGTTTTTATTGAGCAGCCGTTCATCTGCATTGCTGTTATCTCTGAGTTTTGTTCTAGTCGGCGAAGAAAAGGGTCTAGATAAAGCGCAAATAGCAAGGGAGAAGAGGGACAGCCCTGCCTAGTCCCCCTGCTGATCTTAACCCATTCAGAGTACCCTCTGTTAATCCTAATCTTAGCTTTTGGGTCTTTATATAAGGTTTGATTAGCCCTTATAAATCCCTCCCCTATTCCACTGCACCTCATGACAGCCCATAAGTACCCCCAGGAGACCCTATCGAATGCTTTTTCTGCATCTAAAAACACTGCTGCCATAGGGTCTCCCAGGGTACCTGCAGCGTCAAACATTGTGATTAATTGCCTGACGTGGTGTGTTGTGCCTTTTCCTGGGATAAACCCATGCTGGGAGGGGCTAACCATACTCTCAATTACCCTAGATAATCTTATGGCCAACATTTTCGAGTAGACTTTTACGTCTGCGTTCATTAGTGTAATAGGTCGATACGAACCCGGAGCCGTTGGCGGTTTACCTTTTTCTGCTATAACTATAATGTCAGCGGCTCCCCAGGAGTCTGGTATTGAGTCCCCCTTCTGAGCCAGTAGCATAATATCAAGCATATCTGCTGCTAATAGGGAAACATCATTTACAACGAAGTCTTTTCCACGCATGACGTTATCAACGATCCACTTACCCCGCAAACGTCTCTTCAACGCGGGTGCCTTCCACGACCGTCTTTACCACACAAGTGGTATTCCTTTTGGTCGTCCTGCTTGTAAGTTCTGCGTGACGTTGGGGGGGTCTCCCCCCCATTAAAAAAAAACAAAACGAGCAGGCTACATACATTAAAAAAACGGACTACAGTGTCATTAAAAAGTAAAAGAAAAGAGCCGCACCAAAGACGTGGCAGTGTACGTCAAAATTGTAGTCCTTTTTTAGTTTTGGTAGACGTGTTTTCACGCATATTTCCATGGTGGATGGAAGTAAGAGCTGCTGAACGTAACGTTTTTTAAATGCGATGTTAGAACCTGCGTACTAAAAAGCTGCGTGGTAAAGCCACTTGCGAAGTAAAATTCGCGTGGTAATGCCATGCGGAGTATTTGTATTCGTGGTAAAGACATATATTCCTGCTAATACCGTTTGGAATACCTTGAAAAATTCCACCGGGATCTGGTCTGGACCCGCTACCTTTCCCGATGGTAGGCTATCCAGAGCAATATTCAACTCAGCCATCTCAAATGTGGCTTCTAGACTCTCCTTGTCCTCTACCTGAAGCATAGGAGGGAGGACAACACTCAAATACCCCTCTACATCCTCCACACCCCCCACCATATCAGAGGAATATAACTCTTCATAAAACTATCTGAATACTCCTCTAACCTGACCTGCCTCTGTAAAAGAATTACCCTGCGGGTCTACAATCTCTTTAACATTGTATTTTGCTGCCTTCTGCCTACTTCGAACCGCTAAGATATGGCCGACCCTCTCACTAAATTCGTACGCCTTCTCCTTTTGCGACAGATATTTCTCTGCCGCTTTTTTGGCCATTGCTTCAAGGGCGTCGGCTCTGGTTGCGGTAATCCTAAGCAGTATCTGATCTAACTGGGAGTTCTGTGCTATAGCTGCTGCTAATTCTGCTTCTAAATTTAAAAGATTTTGTCTTAGTTCTTCTGTCCTTAATTTTTCCTTCTTTTGGCTCGTTAACACATAGCTCAATGTTTCCCTCCTGACCCCCGCTTTAAATGCGTCCCATACAACCCCTGGTGATGCTGTCCCTCTATTTATTTCCCAGTACTCCTTTATCCATATAGCCATATGATCCCGATATGACTGAACTTGTAGTAATGCGCGTTCAAAAGTCCAAGAAACTTCCCTTCTTCTGGCCTGACCCAGATTAAGTGTGGCTACCAATGGGCTGTGGTCCAAGATCACCCGGGGGTGCCTCTCAATTTTTGTGCCGGTGATCAAAGTATTCGAAATTAAAAAGTAGTCCAGTCGGACCAGTACCTTATGGGGAGCAGAGTAAAACGTGCTGCAGTCTAAGTGCGGGTGCCACTTCACCCAAGGGTCTTCCAGGGAGTTATGTATCACCATATCTGAGAGTGCTCTATACACCTTCTTTTTCCTCCCATTATAGTGTCCACCCGGTTGACCAAATGAGCTACTAAGATCATGTAAATTAAAATCTCCACAGCAGACTATTGGTTCAGGCCACTGCGCCAGCTCAACATCCAAGTACTGAAAAACATCTGGGTCATCCTCTGTCGACCCATATATCGTGACCAGTGTGAAAGTATCTCCCTTAAAGGCCACTTCCAGCATTACCCACCTCCCCCACTGATCTTCCTTCTTCCTCTTCACTGTTGTGTCCCCGCTGCTCCCTATTACTGCCACTCCTCTAGTCTTGTTCCCTTGCTTGGAGTTTGCTAATAATGAAAAACCCAATTGTTCCAAAAGATAACCTTTAACACCCTCTATATGTGTCTCCTGCAGGCATACCAGATCAAGATGTAACATTTTAGGAAATGCAGCTACTCTGAGTCTCTTGCTTACTTCGGTAAGCCCGCAGACATTCATTGAGGCAATTCTACACGACATACCAACCCATTCCTTTTCCTACCAGTGAACCTACTAAATCATTAAGCAAAACCTTTATCTGTGGATTCAGTACACTCTTTTTCAGGTCCTGTATACATTCTAACACATTGCAATTTTCATACTGTACACATTGTGACACAATTTTTCCTCCATAAGTGTGATGTACCATTGAAAAAAAAAACTTGGTACCCCTTTTTCCCCCCTCTTCCCCCTGTGCCTCCCTCCGCCCTCCCTCCCCCAACTTCCCCCCTCCCCCCTCCCCCCCTCCCTTACAGGCAAATAGGTCAAGTGACCTATGTGTGCCCGCTTCAAGTTGCGCCAGTCGCCTCCCTCCCCTACAACACCTATTTAAAGTGCTGTGCTACCCCATCTTGACCTTCCTCTACCTAACCTTTATGCATATGCCTCAAGGCCCTTTTCCTTTAGCCACCTTTCTGCTGCCTCATTTCTTCCAAAAATTGCTGGGCTTTGATCTCTGACGAGAACATCCAGGTCTTTCCCCTTACCACTACTTTGAGCCTAGCAGGAAAAAGGAGGAATGCTTCCAAGCCTATAGCCTGAAAGGGGGCAATCATCTGTCTAAGCTTCCATCTCCTCTCTACGGTGACGTGACAGAAATCAGGCCTGGCAAAGAAAGTAATGCCTTCAAACGACCTCTTACTGTCGTGCCTTGCCTTACCAATTATCTCCTCTCTCAGTAAGAAGTTCCCAATGTTTACCAAGATCGCTCTGGGCAAGTTCCCCTGTCCCTCGCCTCCTGTACCCCCTGCACCTCGGGCCTTCTTGATCGTGAAAGGAAATCTATGTGCCCTCTGTACCTCCCTTTCCCACTGCCACTGGGACTCTGGAAAGGCCCCTTTTAACAAATTAACAACTAATTGTCTGACATCCTGCCCTTCTGTCCCTTCTGCAACACCCAAGAGTCTGACATTGTTCCGTCTCTGCCTATTTTCGAAATCCTCCATCTTCCAGCTCATGTCTTCTGTCAGTTTTTCTTTCTCTGTCCTGAATGCCTTCCAGTTTCCCACGTCGTCTTCCAATTTGCCTGTACGTTCTTCTACTTCTGTAATTCTCCCCTCCACTTCTTTATATAGTTTGTTTATCTTCCTCAATGAGCCCTGGATCTTTTTTGAAGCCTGCCTTGCTCTACGACTTTCAGTTCTTGCCTCTGCCTGCATCTCCTTCAGGGTGCCAAATAAAACTTCAAAAGAATTTTTCTGAGGCAGATCGTCAGGAATAGGGACCCTATTACTAGCATTATCCTGATAGACCTGAGAAGTGGCAGAATAGTCCCAGAGCAATCGACTATCATGCTGAGGAGGAGACCCTTGGGTGCGCCTCCTTAAATTTGAGGGCCTTTTCTTTTGCGTGGATTCCTTGCCGGATGTGCTAGATCCAGAGTCTGTAACCTCCTCGTCTACCTCCTCTTCCAGACTACCTTCCGTAGAAATAATTGAGTCGGAATCCTCATTCACTGAGTAGAAGCAGTCTCCCTCAGTTGAGCCCCCTTCTATCTTTTCTGTGAAGTGTTTGTCTTTATGTCTACCCATGTTACTCTTCCCCTGAGTGTTTTTGCCTGACAGGCTTTCCATGCTGCCCCAAGTGCCTGTTGCTCGGCCTTGAAGATTACTTCTTCCTTTATTTATTTCAGCCTCCACCAGCATCAGAGCCCCCAACATGTCAGCGTTCCCAGATGTAATGCCCTGACACCTCTCCATGTCTCTACCTCTCGTCAAACTCGCCGGCATTAGCCCAGTAGCTGCTGACTCCGCCCCTGACTCCGTCGCTTGATCCTCTGAAGCCTCTGCTGCTTCTGGGCTTAGTTCTGCCTGGAGCGATGTACAGGCTGCTCTCCCCGCACTCGTGTCTGCGAGCCCTGCCGCCTCTGAACACTGACTTGGTTGCCTAGCAACCGGCTTCACTCCGGCGTCGGCTGCTCCCTCAGCGTCCTCGCGGACGCTCTCTCCTAACCCGGGCGTCTCCGATGGATCCTGAGGCTGTCCGGTGGCCTTAGAGGAGAACACCTCCGTCAAGGTAGGCTGCCTCATCGCGCTGTCTTTGTTTCTGCACAGATCCTCTTTTGGGTCCGTTGTGATAGCGTACCTAGAGCAGGAAAGGAGATAGGTGACCAGGGGGCCCCAAATGTCGACAGGACGAGATCTAGCTGGTGACAGGTCCCAGAATTCAGAGAGGAGTGTTTGACAGCGGGAGGCATCCTCCAACCAATGTGCAACTACAGGGGCAGGCTGAGGGCCCCAACACATCGCCACCCTACGTCTAGCCAACAGCAAGAGCATCGAAACCAGACGGCACGAGATAGCAGGGCAAGGTTTAACGAAGCCGAGAAGACAGAGAAGAGGATCAGGGCGAACAACCGTACCAGTAATATCGGAGATAGTAGAACAGACCTCGAGCCAGAACACCTGCACCCTAGGACAGAGCCAGGCCAGATGGGCGAATTCCGCAGCTGGTGCGGAGCATCACACACAAGAATCCTCGGGGATAAGCCCTAGGCAATGAAGATGCACTGGGGTGCGATAAAACCTGTGCAGAAACTTGAAATGGATCAAGCGGAGCCGGTAATTCGGGGACAGTTTTGTAGTTTGGTTGCAGCAATAAAGCCAGTCGGCATCCGAGATATCCATGCAAAGATCCACACTCCACGCCACGCGCGCCCGGGACCAGGAAATGGGAGAGGACACCAGGGCAAAAGCATATAGTCTAGTGACACGCTTGTGTGGGGATGCAGCGGTGTATACAAAATCCAGGGCTAGGAAGGTAGGCGGGGCCAGCGGAAAAGTCGGGTGTAATTTCCGGCAGGTGGCACGCAACTGGTAAAATAGGAGTATATCCATGGAATTGAGTAAAAGGAATTCTCAGGATACAGATCCTCTACAGTCCTCAGACCCCGCAGCGCTGCATGCGGAGACATGCTGGAAGACTGAAGAGGCGGGAAATCCTGGTAGTTGGTGATGGGCATGGCATTGGCAGATAAAAAAGAAAGAGCCGCGAGACGGCGCAGAAATGACCACACCCAATGCAGCGTTTCCACCGTATTCACCTCCGTTCGGGGGCGCACCGCAGGGGCGAATAATGCAGTAGATAGAGGCCAGGGGGAAGCGACATCTGATCCCACCGCAACGTGTGGTTGATAGGGGGTGGGATATAGCCAAAAATGAAGAAAGCTGGCCTGGGCGCAAAGTGCGTATAGACGGAAATCTGGTGCGCCCAGCCCGTCAGCCGACATGGGCAGTGTTAGGATGTCATATGCAATCCTGGGTTGCCACCAAGCCCAAACCAGCGAGATGACTAGCGAACGTAGCCGGCGAAAAAAATACGCGGTAAGAGGGATAGGTATGTTGGAGAAGAGATAGAGGAATTTGGGGAGGACCACCATCTTAGCTATTGCGATGCGGCCAGCCAAGGACAGAGGCAATCGGCTCCACTGAGGGATCTTAAACTCAAACCAATCCACTGCGCGGCCAAAATTGGATCGCCAGGGTTCGTCCGGGTCCCTGCTCAGCCAAATACCCAGGTATCGAGTGGGGCCGGATGCCCATTCAAAGGGAAATTCGGGCACAAATGGGATAGTGACATCCGTCAGGAGGAAGAGTACGGACTTACTCCAGTTGACCTGAATGCCCGAGAGCCCGCCGAATCGAATAACCTCCCGCACCAGGGGACTAAGGTTATCTTGGGGGTGGCGAACGTAGAGAGTGACATCGTCCGCATACATGGAGACCAGGAGGGAGCGGGATGAAAAGCTGATACCCCTGTTGGTGTGGTGTTGCCATAACTAGGCGGCAAGGGGTTCCATGGCGATGGCGAAAAGCATGGGCGACAAAGGGCACCCTTGCCTGGTCCCGCGAGCAATGCTGATAGGGTCAGACACCTGGCCATTTATACAAAGCTGGGCGGTGGGGTTGGTGTACAAGAGCTTGATATTCCGCAGACAGTGGTTACTGAAACCCATACGCGATAGGATGAAAAAAAGGACAGGCCACTCCAGGGTGTCAAACGTCTTCGTGGCGTCAAGTAGAGCGCCCACTGCCGGGAGGTCAGGATTAATTTGATGTAAAAGTGAAAAGATGGGACGGAGATTATGGGAGGTGGCCTTACCAGGGATGAAGCCAGATTGGTCGGGAAGGGCAATGGTGGGCATCAGTAAAAGGAGGCGAGAGGCTATCAATTTGGCGAAAATGTTTTTGTCGATATTAATAAGGGAAAGGGGTCGGTAGGAATCACACCGATCGGCGGGTTTGTCGGTCTTGAGGAGCAGGGTCAGCGAGGCCTTGCGGAGAGATGGCGAGAAAATTCCGTGTCAAAGGACTCGTTGAACATGGCGGCCAGATGTGGGACCAGGATAGAGGCGAATGTTTTATAAAAGGAGGCAGGAGGGCCATCAAGACCCGGCGCCTTGTCGCTTGGGAGTCTGCTAATAGCCGCCAATATTTCCTCCCTTGAGAACGGCTCGTCGAGGAATTTGCGGTGGTAATCCGCAAGCCAGACAAGGGAGATAGATTCGAAATACTGATCAAACTGGGCCGGCAGAATAGACAGCTCGCGGCCAGCCTCATCTGAAAACTCAGAATGTTTTTGGCACAGTAGTGCTAAGGTGTCTGGCCAGAGCCGCTTGCGTGTCTAGGTCCCTGATCTCCCCCTCCAACTTAGCCAAGGCGGAGCGGATAGAACGGAGAACAGCCGCCTGCTTGAAGATACATTCTCCGCGAATGAATACTTTAAAACTCTCCCAAAGAGTAGAGGCAGAGTCAACAGAGCCCGTGTTGAGCTCGAAGTAGTTAGTTATGGCGGTCTCGATTTCATCACAGAATACCAAGTCCTTAAGGGCATTGGAAGAGAGACGCCAGGTAAAGGCCCGCCGTTGAGAATTCGGAGGTCGGAGGAGGAGCCGGACAGGCGCGTGGTCAGAGAGAGTGCGGGTCATGTGGGTGGCCTCAACAGTCCAAGACAGGACGTCCGTTGAGGTGATCCAGAAGTCAATTCTTGACCAGTATCCTCTTGCACCCGTGACGCAAGTGCCCTCCCGGGCGTCAGGTCGGAATTGACGCCATACGTCATAAAGCGAGTTGTCTGTTAAAATGGAGGAAAGAGCGGTGGCGGCTCATGGGTGAGAAAGGTGAGAGCCAGATCCGTCCAGCGTCGCGGATAAGGTGATATTACAATCCCCTCCCCAGATCAGGGCCGCGGGGCCAAAGGAGAAAATCGGATGCCAGAAGTGGTGAAAAAACTCCGGGTCATCAGAGTTCGGGCCATAGACTGCGGCAATGGTGACAGGCTGAGCGAGCAGGAGGCCATGTAAGATGACGTATCGGCCCTTAGGGTCAGTGAGGGCATGGGAGGTCTGCCAAGGGAGGCCGTGGCGCAGCAGGATCGAGACACCTCTCATGTAAGACGAATAGGTGGATGAGTGGGACTCCCCCCAGTAGCGTGCGCGGAGCCTGGAAATCATGCCGGGGAGCAAGTGCGTCTCCTGGAACAAACAGACGTCCACACAATGGCGCTGTAAATGGGCATGTGTCAGCCGAGCCTTGCGGTAATCATTCAATCCACGGACATTCCACGTCCAACAAGTTAAGTTAGCCATGGGAATGGAGACAGGGGGCAGCGTTGCGCAGGGTGGAGAGCAGGAGACAAAATCGCGCCCAACACTTGGTTGCAATAAGAGGGGTGAATGTCCTATAGGGAAATACAAGTGTGGGGTCGGACCGGGGCAGGGGAGGCCACCCTAGGGCGGTAGCAAGCGCACACAGGCAATGAGGGAGACGGCTGGAGCCACAAGCCGGCCACGGTGATACAAATGACAGCCTGTAAATGGAAAGCAGCCACATCGAGGAGCCTGATACATGACATATAACAAAGCACTTTGCAAGAAAATCAGGAAGACCAAAATGCAGGCATAGCACAGTGTCTACAACGGAACATACAGAGTCAGCATGATGCAACAGAACGGCAGCAAAATAAAGCCACCACCTCAACAGAAGAACAGAACCACCCACCCACCCCCCAGTATCCACAGACCATTGTCTACACAGAACCCACAGAGCAGGCGACCCCCCACATCCTCCACCCCACAACACCCCCAGCACCCATAAGCAAATTCCAACATCCCCACCCCCCTCACCCCAGCCAATCAACCCCAAGAACTCCCACCCTAGCCTCCCCCCACCCACTCCAACCCCCCAATAAGGCTGAGCAAACCACCCTTCCCACCCTAGGAACCCACAACCAGAAGTCAGAAAACAAAGAGCAAAATAGGGAATCATCCCGTGGGTGCACGGCAGGGCCAAGCATACCCCCCTTCGAGAAAGCAGGGTGGCCAAGCAGAAGAAGACCAGACATCAATTCGAAGATAACAGCAATAAGACATGCAGTAAAGAGAACGCTACTCAGTCATTTTCACTAAGGTGGCCAGCTCCGTCAGCCTGAGGTGTGGAAGGAGAAGAGCGGGCCTCACGATCCAGTTTTTTGAAGAACGCCAGGGCATCCTTGGGGTCCGGGAAAACCAGCGTTTTGGCCCCTGACGAACACGCAGCTTTGCCGGGTAGGCCAATGGAAACGACACTTCATGCTTGTGGAGGATGTGTTTGGCAGGTAGAAATTTCCCTCCGGGAGGCCTGCACTGCGAGGGTGTAATCAGGGTAAAAGGACAGGGCATTACATTGGTGAGTGATGGCGCCCTTGTCGCGTGCCGCCCAGAGGTTGGCGTCCCGGTCTCGGTAGTTAAGTATCTTCACGATGATGGGCCACGGGGAAGGCCCGGACGCGGGCGGGGACCCAGGGAGCGGTGTGCTCGTTCCACAATGAAGACCGTGGACAGAACGTCTCCGAAGAGCTCCCTAATCAGCTGCTCCACGAAGTCCTCCATTTTGGAAATGTTTGTGGACTCCGGAAGGCCGGTGATACGCAGATTACATCTCCGGGAACGGGCCTCCAAGTCCTCATTCTTATCCCGGATCACGACAAGTAACTTGTCCATCTGTAGTAGCTTTTGCCGTTCCTGGGTGGTGGCATCCTCCGCGTTGGAGACCCTAGATTCCCACATGTAGCAGGCGATTGTCATGGGAGTCCACGCGGTATTTAACCTCGTCAAGGCGGGCCAAAAGCTGGTCCAACTGGGCCGCTATGCCAGTGACCGTGAACTTGACATCCAACATTATCGCCTTGAGGTCATCTTCACGAGTCGGTGGAGCCTCACCCCTCCTGCAGAAGAGTCTGCACCGTCCGCGCCTGTGACATTATGCCGAGAGGACCTACGCAGTTCAAAAGCTATCTTCGGCTGCTTGGGATCATTCATCGCCATCGCGGAAGGCACTGGACAACCACAGCAGCAGGAGCAGAAGCGAGGGTGTGCAAAGGGGCAGCCACACGGCCTGCCACAGAAGGACTAGGGCAAAAAAAGGAGCAAGAACTACCAGACGCCGCACAGGGAAATTACAAAGGCAGCTCATGAGATAACTAACAGGAGCAGAGGCATTCCACAACCACCACAGAAGATCAACGAGTAACGCTAACTCACTGTTCAGGGTCTGGATCTAAGTAGAACATGAAGGGACCGTCAGAGACACTTAGTCAACAGAGGGCCCCCCACTAGCAGCCCAGAGCACAGAGCTGGGCGAGACGGTGCACTAGCAGCAGTGTGAAGGCCCAGGCAGCAGCAGGCACGGCATCGCTGGAGTCAGCACCACAACCTCGGGGAATTAGGTACACCAGAGCAAGCAAGGGGGTCTCCTAGCCAGGGTCCGGGGCCGGAGGTGGCAGCGAGCGGCAACATGGAGGGACCTCCGGAGGCAGAGCCCAGGCGAATCCGTGCCCCCCAGCAAGGAGCCTCCAAGAGTGTGAGGAGCGGGCCCGCAAGGCCCAGAATCCGAGGTAGGCAGCTCCGGAGGAAGACAGCCAGGTCCCTGGAGCGCAGGGCAGGCCGCAGGCACCCGGCCAGGCAGTTCCAGATGGCTTTGTAGGTGCCCACCGCAACCGGCCCGCCAAGGACGACATGGCACAAGTAGGCTGTCCCACAGCACGTCAGCAGTCGGCAGCACGGCCCGCCCAGCGGCAGGCCTCGGACCAGAGAGGAGCCGGTGGCAACCGGGCCTCAGGTGTCTCAGTCTCCGGGGTCAGCGCCCACCACGGGAGAGCGCCCACGAAGGAGGCAAGGGGGACCAGCCACTACAGCCGTGGCCCGTGCAATAGGATGGAACCAGGAGGCTAGGCCTCATAAGGCCGCAGCGTCGCACAGCCAGGCAGCCCAGCAAGCGGCCCCCATCCCCGCAGGCACACCCTCGGGCAGCGACGAGACTCACCGGAGGGGACAGGCAGGTTATCTTTGTCGCAGGGCCCGGCACACAACAGCAAGGTTTCCTCCAGGCAAAGGCGGGCCCATTGACGCGAGGATCGGCAACAGCACAGGAGCTCCGCGCTCACAGCGAGGCAGGCAGATTTGTCCAGCAGGCACGAACAGTCTCCAAAACCGGCCAAGTTGGTGCGGGACAACTCCGGGGGGTAGAAAACAGCGGAGCAGCACCATGCAGGTGGTGATGTCTGGAGAATTTTGTCAGATTATTGCGCTTGGCCGGCAGAGCCCACTCAAAGTGTGGCCATCTTGCAGCCGGTCAAGCCACACCCCAATTCAGAAGTGGAACTTGACGCCGGATGGCCTGCTGATTCAGTAGTACTTCTGTAATAAAGAACGTCCTGATTATAAGATCTACCGTATCTCTACTCTGGTGTAACCATCTGCTATAGTAACCATATAGGAGGCAGAAACAACCATCACCTATAGAAACGTAATCCAACAAAAATGAGGACACACATGAGGGAACTCTGTGGTCGATACTACACACAAAGTCACAGTAAATATGGGAGGAGAGCCCGTTACCTAATGATTATTCAAAAGAAACAGTTATAACTTTAAAAACAACAAGTATTTATTAAAAAGCAAGGCATAGCCCTGCACATAGTACAATAATAACACAATTTACAGATCATTAAAAATATTTCAATACATCATATGCAATTCATTTTATTTTTTGAAAAAAACAAAAGTAGACCCGGCGTTTCCGTGCTTGAATGGATATGACACCTTCTTCAGGACGGTTTTTCTATATAAAACAAATACATGAAATTACCACTATATATTAGAACAAGTTCTCTTCTACTCCTCACAAAAGCACACTAATTACTAATCCATATTAAAAGGCATAAAGAGACATTTTAGCCAAACAAATTAACAATGAACATCAGTTGGTCTTTCTTTTTAAATTGGAGGGCCAACTTTATACACACTGATTGCATTTGAAACATAAAAATGACAACAGCATATACCTCTAATCCCAAAGGATTAGTCTCAATCTTTGTTAAAAAAAACAGGAAAGACCAAGCTGCTATGATAATTTGCGCTGTAGACTGGTGTCTGTAATCACTCTTTAGGACATCCCCCTGTATTGTGGAAAGAGCATTCGTGGTTTTAAAATTTAACCAATACTCCTATTCTTAAATGTCCAACTAGGGCTATATATTCTTGACCCTGTCACCAGGTAAGTCGCCCCCCCTAGCCACCGTCTGGTCCTCCCTGTGCTGTGCTGCTGCGCTCGGACCGCCCATTCTGCGTGCTTGTACCTGTAACTTGTGCTGGTATAATACTTTCGTTTTTCCCCTTTTGCCTTTTGTAACTTGTGCTTGTTTAACTCTTCGTTTTACCCCGCGTTCCCCTTTTGCCTTTTGTAACTTGTGCTTGTTTAATTCTTCATTTACCCCTCGTTCCCCTTTAGCCTTTTGTAACTTGTGCTTGTTTAATTCTTCGTTCCCCTCGTTCCCCGTTTGCCTACTGTGCCCTCCCGCTTCCCGCCTCGCCCTCTGCTTCCCGCCACTGCTCCCTGTGGCCCCGCCCCCCCGCCGTTCCCATTCGCCACCCCGCTCCCGCCTCCGAGCTGCTCCTCCCTACCTCAACCCCTCATATGGAGGCCGCACGGTGGTAAAGGGAGCGACCCCTGACCCTGTCACCAGGTAGGTCGCCCCCCTAGCCACCGCGTGGTCCTCCCCGTGCTGTGCTGCTGCGTTCTGACCGCCCATTCTGCGTGCTTGTACCTGTAACTTGTGCTGGTATAATACTTTCGTATTTCCCGTTTTGCCTTTTGTAACTTGTGCTTGTTTAACTCTACGTTTTACCCCGCGTTCCCCTTTTGCCTTTTGTAACTTGTGCTTGTTTAATTCTTCGTTTACCCCTCATTCCCCTTTAGCCTTTTGTAACTTGTGCTTGTTTAATTCTTCGTTCCCCTCTTTCCCCCTTTGCCTTCAGTGACCTCCCGCTTCCCACCTCGCCCTCTGCTTCCCGTCGCTGCTCCCTGCGGCCCCGCCCCCCCACACCGTTCCCATTCGCCACCCCGCTCCCGCCTCCCAGCTGCTCCTCCCTCCCTCAGTCCCTCAAATGGAGGCCGCACGGCGGACGCGAGCAGCGGGCGCGCCGATTGTGTGCCGAATCTTAAACTAAAGGGGTTTTGTCCTACGGGCCCTGGCTGGACAATCAATCATTGTACAAAAAAATGAGTGCCCGGGCTCGGATTTAGAAAAGGCTGCTCTTTATTTAAAAGCAGCCATAGAGCTTCGTTTTTTGGATTGCGAAGACTCCTGTATTTAATTCATACATTTCATTTCAGTTTGCATACATTTACACATTCTAATTAAGTCAGAGGTTTTGACACGCCTATAACATAGAACAGCTAATACAAAAATCAATAATACCAATCATACAAGTGATTATATGTGAGTACATAAATGACAACATTCAATGAATTTGCAACATTTTTGGTTTGTTAAACAGAAAATTATTAATTGAACAGAAAATCGGTACACCAGAGTCTGTTTTTGTTGTAGTCCTAACTTTTTAGTATTCAAAGTTTGTAGGACTAGTCACACTGGGCTTATTAAGTTTGTGGTTCCTAAAGGTTAACTTTAGTGGCCCTATTTGTGAGGTTAGGTATTCAAATCCTGAAACCGCCAAGGTATGAGTTTCCTTGGAACAGCCGAGTTGCCCGGGTTCTTCCTCAGGGCTGAGCTGGGTACCTTTAATTTCAGAGCAATCGTTCTCTGTGGTTCTCGTGCGCAAGGCGTCTTTAGTTCCGTCAATTACAACAATGCTTATCAATGGTTTGGTAGCTCCCTGATGATTGTGTTATCGGTATATGGCTCTTTTCATCGCAGGTGCATATTGTTGTAAACGGGGAGAGGATTCTCTCTCGATGCGGGTCCGCTTTACTGTCGTGTCTTTTTTTTCTCTCAAGCGCCTCGTATTAATCCTGACGAGTCGGCAAATACATCCTCCGTTCTACCGCTTAACCGGTAGAACGGAGGATGTATTTGCCGTAATTGAAGGAACTAAAGACGCCTTGCGCACGAGAACCACAGAGAACGATTGCTCTGAAATTAAAGGTACCCAGCTCAGCCCTGAGGAAGAACCCGGGCTGCTTGGCTGTTCCAAGGAAACTCATACCTTGGCGGTTTCAGGATTTGAATACCTAACCTCACAAATAGGGCCACTAAAGTTAACCTTTAGGAACCACAAACGTAATAAGCCCAGTGTGACTAGTCCTACAAACTTTGAATACTAAAAAGTTAGGACTACAACAAAAACAGACTCTGGTGTACCGATTTTCTGTTCAATTAATAATTTTCTGTTTAACAAACCAAAAATGTTGCAAATTCAATGAATGTTGTCATTTATGTACTCACATATATTCACTTGTATGATTGGTATTATTGTTTTTTGTATTAGCTGTTCTATGTTATAGGCGTGTCAAAACCTCTGACTTAATTAGAATGTGTAAATGTATGCAAACTGAAATGAAATGTATGAATTAAATACAGGAGTCTTCGCAACCAAAAAAACGAAGCTCTATGGCTGCTTTTAAATAAAGAGCAGCCTTTTCTAAATCCGAGCCCGGGCACTCATTTTTTTGTACAATCATTGTGTGCCGAAGGCGCACCAAAGGCAAGCCCGTCTGCGCCTGTCAGCGCCTGGACCGCGCCCGGCGCCAGGACTGCGCCCAGCGCCAGGACCCCTGGTCCTCGACGATGCCAGCCCACCCGACGGACCTACGACGCCGCCACCATCCACGCACTCAACGCCGGCCGGAACCCCGCCTGCTACCGAGCCACCCCGAAACGTACCCACGGACCCTTCACCTGCCAAGCCTGCAAATTCACCTGCCTCTGAACCCACACCGCACCCGCCAAGCCGAACACCAGCAACAACCACCTCAAGTGCATCCTGCTCAACACCCGCTCCATCCACAGACACGCCGTCGAACTCTGGAACCTCCTCGACACAACCTCACCAGACGTCGCCTTCCTCACAGAAACATGGATGAACGCCTCCTCAGCCCCTGACATCGCCATAGCCATCCCGGATGGCTAGAAGATCACCCGGAAGGACCGCATCAATCAAACCGGAGGAGCCATCGCCATCGTCCACAGAAACACCATCCGCATCATGACCAACTCCGACGACACCCTCACTGCCGCCGAGCACCTTCACTTCCAGATACACACCGACCCCAAGACCACCCTCAGAGGCACTCTCATCTACAGACCCCCGGGACCACGCACACAATTCAGCGCAGCCATCGCAGACTTCATCAGTCTACACGCCCTCACCTCCTCAGACTACATCCTCCTAGGGGACCTCAACTTCCACCTGGAGAACAACAAGGACTGCAACACAGCCGCCCTGCTGGACAACCTCCACAACCTCGGACTCAAGCAACTGGTGAACACCCCCACCCACTACGCCGGCCACACTCTTGACCCCATCTTCTCCTCCAGCAAACACATCTCCTTCAGCCACTCCACCGGACTACACTGGACTGGTCACAGCTGCGTCCACTTCAACTTCAGGAGAACCACGACTCACCACCACCCGCAACAGGTTTCCCGCAGAAGCTGGAGCAAGATCACCGCCGACCAGCTCACCACCGCCCTCAGCCAGAACCCACCCACCAACACAACGGACCCCAACGAAGCAGCCCGCAACCTCACACAGTGGCTCACCAACTGCGCCGACGAACTGGCACCACTGAAAAACCCTCCCAGCAGACCCGGCAGCAGGAAAGCCCCGTGGTTCACCAACGACCTCAAAAACTCCAAGAAACCCTGCCGCACCCTCGAGAAAGCCTGGCGCCATGACCAGACAACAGAAAACATGACAGCCCTCAAGAACGCAACCCGCAAACACCACAAGCTAATACGCACCACCAAAAGGACAACATTCAAAGACCGACTGGACAACAACACCCACAACAGCAAGGAACTCTTCAGCATCGTGAAAGAGCTCTCCAACCCCAGCACCTGCAACAACGATATCACACCCTCGCAAGACCTCTGCGACTCACTCGCCTCGTTCTTCCACCGCAAGATCGCTGACATACACAACAGCTTCAGAGCACAGACCACGCACCCAACCACTGAACCAACGCCCCCCACCACCACCCTCTGCACCTGGACCCCGGTCAGCACCGAAGACACCACCCACCTGATGAACACCATCCACTCCAGCTCCCCAACCGACCCCTGCCCACACCACATCTTCAACAAAGCCGACTCCATCATTGCACCCCAACTCTGGAACATCATCAACAGCTCCTTCGCATCCGCCACCTTCCCGGATAGCTGGATACATGCCGAGCTGAGCGCCCTCCTGAAGAAACCCATAGCGGACCCCACGGACCTCAAGAACTTCCGCGCCATCTCGCTCCTCCCCTTCCCGGCCAAAGTCATCGAGAAGACCGCCAACAGACAACTCTCCGCCTTCCTCGAGACCAGCGGATCCCTCGACCCCTCCCAGTCCGGTTTCCGAGCAAACCACAGTACCGAGACCGCCCTCATCGCAGCTACCGATGACATCAGGTCCTTGCTCGACAACGGGGAAACTGCTGCATTCATCCTCCTAGACCTCTAAGCATCCTTCGACACCGTATGCCACCGCACCCTGATACAGCGCCTCAGCAACATCGGAATCCGAGGAGCGGCCCTGGAGTGGATCATCTCGTTCCTCACTGGAAGAACCCAGAGAGTCCGCCTCCCCCGTTCCGATCCGCTGCCACCGAAATCATCTGCGGCGTTCCGCAAGGATCCTCACTCAGCCCCACCCTCTTCAACGTCTACATGAGCCCTCTCGCAGCCATCGCACGCCAACACAACCTTAACATCATCTCCTATGCCGACAACACCCAGCTGATCCTCTCTCTCACCAACGACCCCGCCACCGCCAGAGCCAGTCTCCAGGAAGGAATGAAAGACATCGCGGAATGGATGAAGCTCAGCCGTCTGCAACTGAACTCAGACAAGATGGAAGTCTTCATCCTGGGACCATCCCCTTCTGCCTGGGACGACTCCTGGTGGCCCCCTGCCCTGGGCACCGTACCCAAGCCAAGGGACCATGCACGCAACCTTGGCTTCATCCTAGACTCCTCCCTCACGATGACCAAACAAGTCAAAGCCGTCTCGTCTTCCTGCTTCAACACCCTGTGCATGCTCCGAAAGATCTTCCGGTGGATCCCCACCGAAACCGAGAAGACGGTCACCCAGGCCCTCGTGACCAGCCATCTGGACTACGGGAACACCCTCTACGCTGGAACCACAGCGCCGGAGGTGCGCCAGAGGTAAGCCCGTTTGCGCCCGTTCGCGCACAGGACGTGCTGGCGGCTGGAACTGAGTCCCCCGTCTCCCTTATGCGCTTAACCTACATGAAAGAAGATCTTCTTGCCCTGAAACCTGATGTTTCGGTAGAACACCAGTCCTCTACTATTGCTAAAAACCACAATTCCTTGGCCTGCGGTCTGCTAAATGTGAGATCCTTGTGCAGGCATCACACAGAGATAGCGCTACTCATAGAACAACATGAGTTAGACGCCTTATTCATGACGGAAACATGGATGAGGATAGATGGTGGAGTAGAATTGGGGCAAGCCTACCCCCCAGGATATAAGATTAGACATAATCCTCGTGTTGGAGCTAGAGGAGGAGGTGTAGGGTTGATTTATAGGGAATCGCTGGATTTTTCCCAGCTAGAAATTAAGAGAATCAAGGAGTACGAACTGATGGGTTTTTCTCTGAAGGGACAGGGGGGGTGCTATTCACTGGTCTCCTGTGTTATAGACCCCCGGCTGGCGTTACGTCTGCCGTGTCTGACCTTACTGACTTGATCTACGATCTATCAAACTCCCATGCCAGACTGATGGTACTGGGGGACTTCAATCTGTGGCCAGATGGGCCAACAGACTCAGCCTTCACATACCTTACCCAGGCATGTTGTAACATTAATCTGGAGCAGTTGGTTCTTTCTAAGACTCACCAGAGGGGACATGTTTTGGACTTGATCTTTGCTGACTCTAGTCAGGTGAGGGTTGGAAACATCCTACCGCAATGCTGGGCGGATCACGCCCTAGTTCTTTCCTCCGCAGCTCTCCCGGTAGGCTACTCTAAGAACAGTAGCACAGGAACTGCTAAGACTGGGAGACAATGGTCAAGGCTCTTGAGAGGCGCAACCCTACCAAATCTGCTCTCTGAAGCTTTTCAGCTGGGAAACAATGCGGATGAAAGTTATAACGCCCTTATCCAACGAATCACGGCCTCTCTGGACAATCTGGCCCCGCTAAGAAAAACGCGAGACAGAACAAAAACTGCCATGCCATGGTTTTCGAGGGAGCTCCTCCAACTTAAACATCAGTGTAAACGTGCAGAGCGGAGATGGAGGAAACACTATCTGGCATCGGATAAAGTCCTTTTTAAGCAGGAGCTGGCAGCTTATAAGTCACAGATTAAGTGTGCAAAAGCGAGGTTCCTAGAGGAGACTTTATTGACAGCCTCAAATAAAGCTCAGGCTTTGTTTAAAATCATTAACGAGTTGTCACGACCGGCCTGTGCTACTACAGCTATCCCAGCCTCTTAGTTACTATGGGACTCGCTGGCCAAGGCCTTCGAAGATAAGATCACGACCATCTTGAGTAACTTGAGTCCCATGACACCAGGGGCTGCTCTCTCATTTACATTAGAGATGGAGGTGGGGAAAGCAAGGTTGGATAGTTTTCCTCTTCCTTTCTTTACAGAATTCGGCGCTTTAGCGGATAGTGTGTCCTCAGGCTCCCCCCTTGATGTACTTCCGCACAAACTCTGGAAAGTGTTTAGGGAAGAGTTGTTTCCTCCTCTCCACGCAATCTGCTGCCAGTCTCTGGGTTCCACCCAGGTCCCGGACAGCTGGAGGCTTGCGGTAGTTTCTCCGCTGCTAAAGAAAGAATCACTAGACCCTTTATGCCCCGCTAATTACAGACCCATTTCATTACTCCCTTTCACGATTAAGATCCTGGAGAAACTGGTCACAAAACACCTGTCTAGTTTTTTGGGAAGTCAATGACTGTCTGGATGCGGCGCAGTTTGGGTTCAGGCCAGCGCATGGAACCGAATCAGCTTTGACTGTTTTGAGTGACCTTCGTTCGCGTGCCGACTATGGACGAGCAAGCCTTTTTAGTGCTGCTTGACATGTCGGCAGCGTTCGATATGGTCAGTCATGCCATCTTGACCAGGAGATTGGAGGAGGCTGGTGTGACGGGTCTGGCCCGGGATTGGCTTGTCTCATACCTGGCCAATAGACATCAGGCGGTTGCCCTGCCTCCCTTCAAGTCTACCATCAGAAGGGTTGGTCAGGGCGTACCCCAGGGATCGGCCATTAGCCCCATTCTTTTTAATCTCTACCTCCGCCCCCTGGTCAAGCTAATTAAATCAAACAAGGCAGGCTCATATATTTTTTATATTTGATGGCACTTCTACAAATTAGGAGACACGGGAGGTATGTTAGCACCATAAACCCGCCATATGCGTGTTATGCAACTATACTTAGAATGACTGTCTAAATCTACGAATATCATAAATGTAAGGCGGTAGTAAGAATTAGTTGCTAATAAGCAGGTAAAGAAATGGTTTAAATGAATTACAAGCGGCATTTATGTTTTTAGATCTCTGGACCCAGTGCTAAAGTAAAGAACTGTCCGGCCTCTAATAATTTAATGAAAACTGCAATTTGATTCTATAACGCAGCCAGACCCCACGATTGGAGGGCACACTTGTGTTCAAACTAAGGTAGAGGTCATAGTAGAAGTTTAATTTTTTTGATTTTCTAAAAAGACGGGTTTTGGGGCTTTTCCTATTCTAGCAATTGAATTAAGACAAACCTGGTGGTCAGCCTCGGCACAGCTTCATCTTATTTTTATTGAAAAACCCCAATATACAGGGGATACATAGCCCTAGTTAGACATTTAAGAATAAGAGTATTGGTTACATTTTACAACTACAAATGCTCTTTCTACAATACAGGGGGATGTCCTAAAGAGTGATACCAGACACCAGACTATAGCGCAAATTAGTAAAGCAGCTTGGTCTTTCCTGTTTTTTTAACAAAGATTGAGACTAATCCTTAGAAATTAGAGGTATGTGCTGTTGTCATTTTTATGTTTCAAATGCAATCAGTGTGTATAAAGTTGTCCCTCCAATTTAAAAAGAAAGACCAACTGATGTTCATTGTTAATCTGTTTGGCTAAAATGTCTCTTTATGCCTTTTTATATGGATTAGTAATTAGTGTGCTTTTGTGAGGACTAGAAGCGAACCTGTTCTAATATATAGTGGTAATTTCATGTATTTGTTTTATATAGAAAAACTGTCCTGAAGAAGGTGTAATATCCATTCAAGCACCGAAACGCCGCATCGACTTCTGGTTTTTTCAAAAAATAAAATGAATTGCATATGATGTATTGAAATATTTTTAATGAAGTGTAAATTGTGGTATTATTGTACTATGTACAGGGCTATGCCTTGCTTTTTAATAAATACTTGATGTTTTTAAAGTTATAACTGTTTCTTTTGAATAATCATTAGGTAACGGGTTCTCCTCCGATATTTACTGTTACTTTGTGTGTAGTATCGACCACAGAGTTCCCTCATGTGTGTCCTCATTTTTGTTGTATTACCTATTTATAGGTGATGGTTGTTTCTGCCTCCTATATGGTTACTATAGCAGACGGTTACACCAGAGTAGAGATACGGTAGATCTTATAATCAGGATGTTCTTGATTACTGTCTTTCACCCTGTCCTGTATTGCCTTATAGGGTATCTCCCTTTTGGTTTTTGATTTTATCTCAGTTGTACTTCTCCCGGCTCCTTCAATTTTCTGCCGCTCTGTTTTGAACCGAGCGACTGACAGAGCTAGCCAATGTTTGTACTTTAAAACATCTGCTTCATCAAAAGGAATGAATGCTTTGCTGACCACAGGCTTTTTGTACCGTAGATCCAGAATAGTCGCACAAATGTAATGTTGTTCTGTATGTATGTTTTGAAGCCTTTCATTGGCAACTAGGCGGCTTAATAACCTATCCGCCAACTGATATGCGTCTTGCTTTTCAGCATCATCACGGAACGTTGAAGACAACGCCTTCAGTTGGTGCTCTAGCATGCGCAACAATGGGATAGCTTTGCCCAAAGAACAGTCCTCCCTGCTGACTTCACGCGTGAAGACCTCAAAAGGACGAAGCATGTCTGTCAGGCTTGCAACTAGATTCCATTCCTCCAACTCTAGCCTCATGTCTTTCATAGTAGAACCCAGTGCATAGACATACTTATTGATTACCCCCCACTGCTCAGACAGACGCTCAAGCATGTAGAAGGTTGAGTTCCAACGTGATGCCACCTCCTGGATGAGTCCTTTGACTGGCAGTCTACGTTCATGTTGCATGCTCCTCAGATTCTTCCGGGCCTTAAAAGAATGGCTGATATGTGTGCAGATTCTTCGGCAGGTGTTCAGTAACTTGCTGACTATGATTTCTTTTTTCAATAAATCTTGCACAACAATGTTAATACTGTGAGCCAAACACGGCACTCTGAAATAGCCACCTTGATGCATGGCCTCAACTATATTACTGCCATTATCCGTGGAAACATAACCAATCATGCGATTTCTTGGATGCAGCCATTCATAGACCTTCCTGTCAAACTCCTCCAAAAGGTTAGGTGCAGTATGAGATTTCTCCATGGCAAACATGGCTACTGTTGCATGTTACCGAGTAGCTTGAAAAACTGTGTCCGTGTCAACACTTGCTTTTAACTTGTCTTTAGCCCCTGCAAAAGAGACCCAGTGTGCAGTGATGCACATGTAATCAAGGGCTTGGCAACTGGTCCACATGTCTGTTGTCAAGTGGATAGTGTGAACAGCACTCTTCTGAATAGCTGCGCCAATCACCTCCAGCACATCTTGATGTAGTGCTGGAACAGCAACTATGGCAAAATAGGACCGGCTAGGAACCTTCCATTTAGGGCAGACTGTTGCCACAAATTCTAGAAAACCCACCCCTTCCACAAAAGAAAAAGGGAGAAGGTCCAGCGCTAGCATTTTAGCCAGCTTTGCCTTATACAGACGTGCCATTGGGTGGTTGCGTTCAAATTGCGCATCCGACCAAAACATGCTCCTAATGGTGGGCTGGACCGTTTTACGTGATGATGATGATGCAGACTTCTTCAAACCAGTTAGGCTCATTGATGTACTTTTTTGCATTGGTGTCTCTCCCAGACTCTTAGTGTGCCTGATACATGTTGCAGGGGTAGAGGTGTGGGCACTACCACTGCAGTGCTGCTGCCAGGGGTACTGGGTGTACCAGAAAAAATGTCTGTTGCTTCTTCACTTCCGCCCTGCATGATCAGCCCCTCGTCATCATCAGATGTTATTTGAATGGATACATTTGGATTTGTTGTACGTGTGGTTTCCCGGATCTTGCTCATGTGCGCATCCCAAATGATAGTGTGGTGTTTTTGGAGAAGACCTCTCTGGCCTCCGGTACCATAGTTGGTACCAAGCTTACCCTGACTAACTACTTGTTTACAAATTGAACAAACAACCATGTCCCAAACTGGGGAATGGAAATGTCTGCTGGTGGTGGAGGTGCTACTTTTAGTTTTAATGCCAGAGGAAGTGGAGGATGGGAGTGGCTGAATTCGACTCTGTTGTGCACTTACAGCACCAATACTTGAGGTAATGGAGGTCGAGCTGCATGGAGGTCCCTGCCGGCCCTTGTTCGGACGAGAAAATATGGAAGCTGTAGGTCGTGCTGGTGTAGTAGTTAACTGCATTGGTGGTGGTACCAGTGACACGCCGCCCACATCCCGCTCAGCAGCATTTCGGGATAGGGTCAAAATGTCCTGCTGCATGCCCATTGGGGCTGAAGTGACGACTGTGATGACTGGGTCGTTGTCAGACTGCTCATCAGCAGCATACACCACTTCATGTTCGTCGTCATCATCACCCATAATTGAAAGCCTTGCGGGAACCTTCCTTTTAGGCTTAGTTACCTTTATCGGCTCATGGCGTGCCTCCCTCTCAGACTTCATTGGTGGGTTCCAATCAACATCAAGATCATCAGAAGGAATGGGGCTTGAAGAAGAACTTGTAGTAGCCCTCTTTGACCTTTTTCTTTCTGGGGATCTGGAAGACAATGGATCATCCTCAGGAGGAGTGGCTTCCTCGGATGATATCTCCGCTTGAATCTCGATTTCCTGATGTGCCCCTACTTCTGGAGGAACAAGCATTGTGGGTAGTTGTGCTGCTCCATGCGCCTCTAGTTGCGCCTCTCCATGCGCCTCTCTATGCGCCTCTCCTTGCGCCTCTACTTGCGCCTCTACTTGCGCCTCTCCTTCTCCTTGCAGATGTGCTTGCGCCTCTCCTTGCGCATGTACTTGCACCTCTCCTTGCGCAAGTACTTGCGCTTGTACTAGTTCCACCTGTGGTTGTCGTTGCGGCTGTGGTTGTTGAACACTCGTCAGCTGAGTTACACCCTGCGTTGATTGGGTGCTACTTTCTTGCGATGAGCCTACATCACTGGTCTATGGTGATTGAGCAATGACAGTGGCTGCCTCGGCAGCACTCATGGGCTTGGACCTAACCTTGCGTGGTGGCACTGAGCCTTATGAAGTGGAGGTGCTGCTCCCAGCTTGGTCCCAGGCGGACCCTGCTGCTGCAGGCGTTGTTATTTTTGCCCGAAAAAAGTGTATGTGGCCACACCAGTCTCTTTGGTAAGTGGCGCCACTCGCTTCTTCTGCTCCTTCTTACTGGCAGTGGCACTGGCAGCTTTCTTTGTAGAGGATCTACGGCCACCTTTCTTTGGGCCCATCTTCTTCAGATGTCAGAACAGCAGGCCGCAGTTGCACGAGTTGCAGAGTTGTCTGTGGCCACACGTGATGTTGTGTTGCACACACCGCTGCAGAACTTCTTCCTGGCACTGGTGGTTCTCTTGTGCACCTAAAAGCAAAGGAAGCCAGAGGAACATCAGTTAAACACCCCTGAAAAGTCACAAAACACACAAAAATCACCACAATCCAATGCCATCCATGCCCTCAATGATGTTTAAATTCAAGACACCCCACAGAAAGACTAGGTCCATGGACCACTGAGTACCCCTGGGCATAATGGTTGAAAGCAAGGCAAACTGGGTGCAGGCCTGAGCACACTGCCTGGCTTCAAAATTGCCCCTTGACCCCCACCACATGGCCAGGCCCGGCCTGGACCATGCCTCAAAATGGCCCCCACATGGTCAGGCCCCAACAGCACCCAAAAAGTCGAAAAACACACAAAAATCACCACAATCCAATGCCATCCATGCCCTCAATAATGTTTAAATTCAAGACACCCCACAGAAAGACTTGGTCCATGCACCACTCACTACCCCTGGGCCTACTGGCTTGTAAGGCTTTACATGCACCCCAAAATAAAAAATAAAATCAACATATAACAGTGAGCTAAAATTCCATGACATAAATGAAATTTAAGTTAAAAACAGTTGTATCATGAACCCATGACTAACCCTGGACCTACTGGATACTGTGGCTACCCACAATTTATATTTTTTAAAGTTGTGAAAAAAAGTTTAAAAATTGTAGTTGCAGCAACTGCAATGCCCCAAACAAACAACACCAACTTACTTGTAAAATCTCAAATCCAAAAGTAACCCAAACTCCAAAGTCCAAAAAGTCCTCAAATACAAATATCCAGCAGCAGCCACAAAAAGTAATCCTTCTAGCTCCAGATCCAAATCAAAAGTGACCAGGAAATGGACAAAGCACTGGGAGGAGCCTGCTGGACAGGAACAGGAAGTTGGAGACTCTGCGGCACTTCCTTCCTCCCACCCCCCCCAAAAAAAATCGACTCCTTGCACCAAAAAGTGCAGCCAAATGTCAATCTGAGGAGTTTTTCTGATCAAAATCATCAATTTCAGAAGGTTTATGCTGCCTGCGGTGGATTTCTTGTGCAGAATTGCAATTTTTGCAAGTTCTGGAAAGCGAGCTGTTCAAATCTCCCACCGGAAGTCAGCTGCGCGCCGCATCTACGTGTTCGGCATTGCTTACTCCCGCGATGCGTGATCGCGGGCCCTTATGACGTACTCGCGTTGTCAAACTCTCACTGTGCAAGATGGCAGGCAGCGATGACGTAATCACGGTCGAAAAACTCTTGCGCCATCAGGCAGCAAGATCCAAAATGGCGCAGCACACGCAAACCGGGAGAAAAACCACTCGGCGAACAAGGAATCATTGTAAGTCAACGCCGTGGGCGCGATATTGTATTTTTTTAACTCGACCAAGCAAAAAAATTAACCAGCTTGCGAATTTTTCAGATTTTTGGGCAAATTCGCGGGATTCGCGAACCGCGAAATTGCCACAAATCGTCAAATTCCGCGAACGGAACGGATTTTGCGCCCACGCTTAGTTGTAAGGCTTTTCTCTCTCAAAGACCAACTCCATGTTACCTTACTACATTTAGGGTGCCGCTCGAGGCTTTGGATCCTGAGGAGCTGTTTGTTTTTTGACTCCGGGGGTTCTCTTTTGAAACGCGACGAGGGGCAGAGACGTACTGCTGCATACGGGACTGCGAGGGCCAGGCTGCTTTGTGGCGAGTGACCGGCCAAACCTGGCTCCTCTTCCCGCCCCGCCTCTCACCATCTCCACCTCCTATTTTAGCCCCACCCATCCACGGGGCCGTTTGTGCCCGTTCGAGCCCAGGAGAGACCGGACCGGGCCACCCATCTGAGCCCTATTAAGCGGGATAAACTACTTGGATTAAGCTGTCCTGTTGGTCTGCCTGTAATTCAGGAATCCTCTACTATGGCCACGAGGGAGACCCGGAGCAAAGCAACGGCGGTGTCTGCCATAACTAAAGGTACCTTGGATAATTTTTTGGTTAAAACTAATTGTACGATTCAGAAAAGGGGGTGGTGATGAACAGAGTGTATGAATTAAGCAGACCACTCTTACCCAGTCCAAAGATCAGGGCTTGATCCATCACCGTTATTTAGCTCACTGCCCCATCCCAGCTCAGAACCTGGCTATATGCAAATTAGTCTGTCCCTGGCCCAGTGCATCATGGGAACAGGGCAGACCAAACTACCAAGCCAATTCTTCACCAGAAAGGAGACAAGCTACCGGGGACCGGTTTCTGGCATTTCAGCCTCGTCGGCCCGGCTTGCTTGAATCCTGATGGAGCAGTGAGCAAGGGACTCATGTCTGAGTATACCCTGCCACACCTATAGTGGCCAAAAACGATTCAGAAAAGGGGGTGGTGATGAACAGAGTGTATGAATTAAGCAGACCACTCTTACCCAGTCCAAAGATCAGGGCTTGATCCATCACCGTTATTTAGCTCACTGCCCCATCCCAGCTCAGAACCTGGCTATATGCAAATTAGTCTGTCCCTGGCCCAGTGCATCATGGGAACAGGGCAGACCAAACTACCAAGCCAATTCTTCACCAGAAAGGAGACAAGCTACCGGGGACCGGTTTCTGGCATTTCAGCCTCGTCGGCCCGGCTTGCTTGAATCCTGATGGAGCAGTGAGCAAGGGACTCATGTCTGAGTATACCCTGCCACACCTATAGTGGCCAAAAACAATTCAGAAAAGGGGGTGGTGATGAACAGAGTGTATGAATTAAGCAGACCACTCTTACCCAGTCCAAAGATCAGGGCTTGATCCATCACCGTTATTTAGCTCACTGCCCCATCCCAGCTCAGAACCTGGCTATATGCAAATTAGTCTGTCCCTGGCCCAGTGCATCATGGGAACAGGGCAGACCAAACTACCAAGCCAATTCTTCACCAGAAAGGAGACAAGCTACCGGGGACCGGTTTCTGGCATTTCAGCCTCGTCGGCTCGGCTTGCTTGAATCCTGATGGAGCAGTGAGCAAGGGACTCATGTCTGAGTATACCCTGCCACACCTATAGTGGCCAAAAACGATTCAGAAAAGGGGGTGGTGATGAACAGAGTGTATGAATTAAGCAGACCACTCTTACCCAGTCCAAAGATCAGGGCTTGATCCATCACCGTTATTTAGCTCACTGCCCCATCCCACGCTTATGGTGGACAAAATGATTCAGAAAAGGGGGTGGTGATGAACAGAGTGTCTGAATTAAGCAGACCACTCTTACCCAGTCCAAAGATCAGGGCTTGATCCATCACCGTTTTTTAGCTCACTGCACCATCCCAGCTCAGAACCTGGCTATATGCAAATTAGTCTGTCCCTGGCCCAGTGCATCATGGGAACAGGGCAGACCAAACTACCAAGCCAATTCTTCACCAGAAAGGAGACAAGCTACCGGGAACCGGTTTCTGGCATTTCAGCCTCGTCGGCCCGGCTTGCGTGAATCCTGATGTCCACCATAAGCGTGGAAGGGTATACTCAGATGTGAGTCCCTTGCTCATTGCACCATCAGGATTCAAGCAAGCCGGGCTGACGACGGCTGAAATGCCAGAAACCGGTCCCCGGAAGCTTGTTTCCTTCCCAGTATAAGAATTGGCTTGGTAGTTTGGTTTGCCCTGTTCCCATCATGCACTGGGACAGGAACAGACTAATTTGCATGTAGCCGGGTTCTGAGCTGGGATGGTGCAGTGAGCTAAAAAACGGTGATGGATCAAGCCCTGATCTTTGGACTGGGTAAGAGTGGTCTGCTTAATTCAGACACTCTGTTCATCACTACCCCCTTTTCTGAATCATTTTGTCCACCATAAGCGTGGAAGGGTATACTCAGATGTGAGTCCCTTGCTCATTGCACCATCAGGATTCAAGCAAGCCGGGCCGACGACGGCTGAAATGCCAGAAACCGGTCCCCGGAAGCTTGTTTCCTTCCCAGTATAAGAATTGGCTTGGTAGTTTGGTTTGACCTGTTCCCATCATGCACTGGGACAGGAACAGACTAATTTGCATGTAGCCGGGTTCTGAGCTGGGATGGTGCAGTGAGCTAAAAAACGGTGATGGATCAAGCCCTGATCTTTGGACTGGGTAACAGTGGTCTGCTTAATTCAGACACTCTGTTCATCACCACCCCCTTTTCTGAATCATTTTGTCCACCATAAGCGTGGAAGGGTATACTCAGATGTGAGTCCCTTGCTCATTGCACCATCAGGATGCAAGCAAGCCGGGCCGACGACGGCTGAAATGCCAGAAACCGGTCCCCGGAAGCTTGTTTCCTTCCCAGTATAAGAATTGGCTTGGTAGTTTGGTTTGCCCTGTTCCCATCATGCACTGGGACAGGAACAGACTAATTTGCATGTAGCCGGGTTCTGAGCTGGGATGGTGCAGTGAGCTAAAAAACGGTGATGGATCAAGCCCTGATCTTTGGACTGGGTAAGAGTGGTCTGCTTAATTCAGACACTCTGTTCATCACCACCCCCTTTTCTGAATCATTTTGTCCACCATAAGCGTGGAAGGGTATACTCAGATGTGAGTCCCTTGCTCATTGCACCATCAGGATTCAAGCAAGCCGGGCCAACGACGGCTGAAATGCCAGAAACCGGTCCCCGGAAGCTTGTTTCCTTCCCAGTATAAGAATTGGCTTGGTAGTTTGGTTTGCCCTGTTCCCATCATGCACTGGGACAGGAACAGACTAATTTGCATGTAGCCGGGTTCTGAGCGGGGATGGTGCAGTGAGCTAAAAAACGGTGATGGATCAAGCCCTGATCTTTGGACTGGGTAAGAGTGGTCTGCCTAATTCAGACACTCTGTTCATCACCACCCCCTTCTCTGAATCAAAACTAATTGTACAGCAAGTAACGCTATGACTACCTTGGAAGCTCAGTCAATTACTGACACTGAAATTACAGGCCTCTCTACATCACTAACTTTAATTACTCCCTCCCAGGAATCACTGGAGGCCACCCATCTATCGCTACTGGACAGCATAGACCAAACCATTGAGTCTGTCCTTTTACAGCTCAGGTCTTCTTCACACTCCCAGCGTGACTCCCATCTTTCCGCCACTGGCACTACCTTGAATCTATCACCCAAACCAGTTTCACCTACACGAACAGGGCCTGAATTGAATTCAAGACAAGCAAGGGGCACTAAAGAAGGAGCAGTTCCGAAACGGAAAATATTCAGACCATCTAAGGGGGTGAAAAGGGCAAGAATGGACAAAGCTCCTAACAATTTAGTAGTAACTCCAGACTCAATGGAACGATCCCCTCATTTAACTGCTAATGTTTCTATGTCCCCACTATTTCACACACAAGTGTCGCTACCAGGGACAGGGGTCCCATTTGTCTTCGGTGAAAACTCAAGGGCAGAAGGGGACCATTCTATATTACTTATTACTAATGTAATGGAGAGACTTTCAGAACCCCTGAATAGGAGACTTGATTGTATTGATAACCGGTTATTAGCAATTGAGACAATCATGGGGGATATGAAGGATGAATTAAAAGCACAGGGGACTAGTTCCCGTGCATTGGATCCCACCGCAAATCCAGTGGCCGCTCTAGCAATAGGCACTCCTACCGTACCCATATTAATAACTACTCCCCCAGCCCATGCCCCCTCCTGTCCTATTCCTTCCACCTCTGTACCTACCCCACTCCCAAGACAAACCCCCCCAGTACCACAAGTGCGGAAATCCAAATTGCCACAACCAACCACCTCCCCAAGGCGAGGAAGTTCACAGAGTAACGCAAATGTCCCAAGCGTACAAAATGTTCCGCCCCCGATTAGATCACATAACGTCAACCTCCCGCCAGAAGCTGCTGCTTACACTGCAATTCTGGCTGGAGTTCCAGAACTTACCACCAACACGACGGAACCATTTGACTCCCTTAGAAATAAGGTGATTAGTTGGCTGAATATCCACAGACCATTGCCACCAAATCTGAGGGGGGAAATCTTAATGGTCAGGCGGGTTTCATGGGTGGGGCATGCCAGAAAGGAGACTAAGGGGGATTGCATCTTGGTTACTTTTAAGAGCTCCCAGATCGTCCAACATATCACCAATTGGCTAGGGGGCTCGGGAATTACTAGTATCCAACTGTTACCGCTTTCCTTTTTTTACCCGCCAAGAATGAACAACAATGGGCATTTGGGGGGTGATGAAGGTTGGACTAGGGTGGGTTTTTCCATTGATGGGACAAGGTATAGGCCCCCAAGACATCAATTCCCTTTTTTTTTTTTTTTTTTAATATTTTTATTAAAAGTTTTTTTATAATTTTCCATCGTAACAAACCAATAAATGTTACAGTACATTTATACATTTCAGGATCATAATCATTTCATTACAGTATTCATACCAACATTATAACTCGTCTAATTAAAGCAAAAAAACAAAAAAAATTATAGCCTCAGCTACCTAATCGATACAATCAGACATCCCTACCCAATTTATCATTCCAATTTTCCAATTTGCCACTGGGTATCAGATCTTCTTTCCCAGAGATCTACTTTTTTTCCCCTTTCTATCATATATCGCTTTTTCTAAATTATAAGTTGATAATAACCGGGCAATCCACATCTGAAAGGTTGGTGGAACCCTGTCGAGCCATGATATTGCTATACAGATTCGGAAAACTGCGGCCAACATAAAAATAAACTCAACAGGAGCTTTCTCAGTTCCTCCCGAGACCCCCAACAATAATATCTCGTCTGTGAGCTTAATTTTGCATCCCAACGATACATCAGAAAATTTCTCTATCTCTTTTTTAAGGGAAAACAATTGTGGACATTGCGTGAACATATGTATAATGTCTGCCCCCTCTGAGTCACAACGTGGGCATGTTATTCCTGTATTGCTCCCCCATTGTGCTATTCTGGCTGGAGTATGATAAAGCGAGTATATAGTCTTGTAGTGTTGCGACTGTAGGGTAGCGGAGCATAAAACCGTTCGTCCCAGGTCAAGAGATAACTGGAAATCTTCTGGCTGTAACCCCAGACTATCCGCCCACTTCCTGGCATATTTCTCTCTATCGTCGGTTTTATATGTGCACAGTTCTGCATATAAATAACGAATCGAACAATGAGGGCTGCTCTCTATGTAGTCCATTATACGACAAGTCCCAAAACCCAACAATCCTCCCTGTTTGTTTGCCAGGTAACTTCTAATCTGTAAATATTTTAAAAAGCTGTTATTTGTTACTTTGAATTTGCTTTGGATTTCTTGAAACTGTAGGATTTCGCCCTGTTGGTTCATAAGATTCCCAACTTTCTTGATCCCTTTGTTATCCCAGTCCCTCATCACCATATCTCTAAAAATGTCGCTAGGTAGAGATCTATTTGTATACATTCGTGTGTAGCTGTTATGTCTCCCTAATCCCATTTTCTTTTGTAGCACCTTCCAGATACTATATGCAGCTTTTAAAGTTTTAAACCTAGTATGCTTGAAATAGCTGAAGTCGATTGTGTTTAAAAATCCGTTTTCCGCCCCTTCTCCCAGCAGTGCAACATAAACATTAGTGTATCCCTTTGTATCTTCTCCTGTCTCTGTGTCCCCGCCACCTATTAGTCCCTGAAAATATTGCATAGCTGTGGCCCAGTAATAAAAACGAAAATCAGGTGCTCCCCATCCCCCCTTTTCTCTTGGGAGTGTCAGGTGTCGATATGCTCTCCTGGTTTTGCCTTGTGCCCAAATAAATTTATTTAAAATAGCTTCTATTTTGTTAAACCAAAAATGTTCAAAGAAGAGTGGTATTGCTCTGAATAGATTCAGGAATTTTGGAAAGGTAGTCATTTTGATCACATTTATTCTGCCCATCAACGTCAGATTAAGCTTATGTATCCTTTCCGTGTTCTCCTTCACTTTGGCTACCAATGGTTTCATATTTATTTCTACCAAGTTGTCTAAATCAGCAGTGACTTTAATTCCTAAGTAGGTGGCTGCTTTAACAACTCTGCTGTCTTGATATATCATAAAGGAATTCTGTACTATTTGTGTTTTCTCACTATTAATTTTATATCCAGAAATTGCTCCGAAGCCTGTTGCTTCTATCTCTATCTCAGGAAGAGCAATATCAGGATTATTGGTAATTATAGCCACAGCATCCGCGTATGGGAATATTTTATAGCTGGTATTGTGTAGCCTAATTGGAGAAATCCTACAGTTTTTTTCCAATCTACGCAGGATAGGGTCGATGTACAAGGCAAATAATAGCGGAGATGCCGGACATCCCTGCCTTGTACCACGTTTGATTTGCACTGGGTCAGTGTATCCTTTGTTAATCCTTATTCTAGCATTCGGTTCTGCGTACAATGCCTGAATTGCCTTAATATATCCGTCCCCCAGCCCAAACCACTTCATTACTTCCCATAGATATTTCCAAGAGACCCTGTCGAAGGCCTTCTCTGCATCCAGAAAAACGGCCGCGACAGGGTCCCCTGCAACTCCCATGGCATCTAAAATAGTGATCATCTGTCTGGTGTGTTGTGTGGTCCCCTTCCCTGGAATAAACCCGTGCTGCGAAGTGCTCACCAAGTGCCCTATAATCTTACTCAATCTTTGTGCAAGTGTTTTAGAATATATTTTGGCGTCTGCGTTCATAAGTGTTATGGGGCGATATGACCCGGGTTCTAATGGGGGTTTGCCTTTCTTAAGTATTACGATAATATCAGCCCCACCCCATGAGGGAGGAATTGATTTACCAGACTGTGCCTGTAGGAGAGTTTCATGCATGTCCTTCTCCAGTACGCCCCAAAAAACTTTATAGAACTCTGCTGGGATTTGGTCTGGGCCTGTGGCTTTTCCTACTGGGAGGGTGCTTACTGCTTCCTGAACTTCTTGTACTGTAAATCTAAGCTCTAGGTTTTCCTTCTCCTCTTCCCGTAGCCCTACGCAGTGTATGCCTTCCAGATATTCCGTGATCTTTTGTTCTGTATTTTCAAGTGTCTGATCATAGAGATTAGTGTAAAACTTTCTAAAAGCCTCCTGTATTTCTGATATCTTATTTACTACCTCCCCTACCTCATTCCTTACTTCCTTTATTTGCCCTGCAGCCAAGTTCTGCCTAGTACGGATTGCAAGAAGGTGTCCGATTCTATCACTATACTCATAGCTTTTCTCTCTTTTAGTCAAATAATTAGCAGCCGTTCTCCTCACTATACTTTCGCTTGTGTCAGCTTTATTCAATTCTATATTTAAGAGTTTATCTTACAAAGGTTCTTGTTTAGAAATGGCTACTATTAGGCACTCTTCCAAATCGGTTAAGTCCCTTATCTTTTTCGTCATTTCCTCTTTCTCATCTCTTGTCCTTCGTAACGTGTAGCCTAAAGTTTCCCCCCTGACACCCGCATTGAAGGCGTCCCATACCATGCCAGCCGAGGTTGATGCTCTGTTAGTCTCCCAGAATTGGCTAATCCAGATTCTCATTTTATTCAGATAGTTTTCGTCTTTCAGGAGGCCTCTTTCAAACGTCCACATATAAGGCTTCCCTTCCCCCTTGTCAACGAGCGGGAGAGTTAATACAAGAGGATTATGATCCGATAAGATCCTCGGTAGTCTCTCTATGTGACTATTGCCTAACAGAGAGTTGGAGATCCAGAAGTAATCCAGTCTAGCCACCAATTTATGCGGTGCCGAGTAGTATGTGCTCCCTGTCCCAAATGAGTTTTTATAAGACCAAACATCAGTTAATGCGTTATGATAAGCAAAGTTACCTACTGCTTTACATACTTTCTTTTTCCTTCCACCGTATATCCCCCCTCCCAACATACCCAGACCCATTAATCCATTAACATTGAAGTCCCCGCAACAGATAATCGGTTCAGGCCATAAAGGTAACTCATGATCTAAGTATTCAAAAATCTCCGGATCATCTTCATTAGAGCCATATACCGAGACAATAGTACAGAATCCTGCCTTTGATTCGCCCTTGATCATAACCCATCTCCCTCCTTGATCCTCTATCTTCCTCTTTACTGTAAACACTCCTTTCTTTGCTAGTATGGCCACCCCCCTCGTCTTTGATTCTTGTCTCGTATAAGCTAATACCTCCAAACCCATTTGGTCTAACAGATATATATTATTTCCCTCAATGTGGGTCTCTTGTAGGCATATTGTGTCTATTTTTAGCATTCTTGGCATGGCAGAGACTTTCTGTCTTTTTCCTCCGTCATTTAACCCGCAGATATTTATGGTAGCTATCCTTATCGCCATCTAGGTATTTTTAGCTTTCCCTTCCTGTAATTCCACTCATAATTATTGTGACCACATGCAAACAGTGCTTCTTTCCAAAAAACCCTGCATACGTGACCTTCATCTTCTTCCTCTCTTAGTGCTGTATTTGCCAACTTTAGCTCCTCCCCCCCTGCCCCCCCTCCCCCCACCCCCCTCTTCCCCCCCCTCTGAGATCCCACCCCCCCCTCATTACAGGCAGATAGGTCAATTTTGACCTATGTGTAGCCTCTGTAGTCTGTAGTGTCGCCTCTCTCCCCTACCCTTTCCTCTTCTCATTCAGTTTACAGTTGTAATCTTTCCATTTATATTGTTTACTCTATGGGGTTTTTGGTGGACTTCTTCTTCTGTTCTCCCTCCCCCTATGCTGCTCAGTAAGCTCTGCCAGAAATTCTCCTGCTTTTATTTCAGAAAAAAACATCCTAGTGTGCCCCTTATTGATGACTTTTAATCTTGCCGGGTATAATAGGTATGCTTCTACGCCTTGTTTCTGGAAGGGGGCAATCAGTTGTCTTAGCTTCCACCTTCTTTCAACAGTGACGTGGCAGAAGTCAGGCCTAGCAAAAAAAGTAACTCCATCAAATGTTTTCCTGGACTCTGGTCTAGCCCTATCCATAATCTCTTGCCTCGCTAAGAAATTCCCTAGAAACACCAGCATTGCCCTGGGTAGTGTATTCTGTTGCCCCCCTCGATTTTTCTTTAAGGATAGCGGATATCTATGGGCCCTTTGGACTTCTAGATCCCACTGCCACTGAGAATCCGGGAAGGCCCCTTTCAAAAGTTTTATCACATACCCTCTAGGATCCTGCCCCTCCAGCCCTTCTTCAAGTCCCAAGAGTCTCACATTGTTCCTCCTCTGGCGGTTTTCAAAGTCTTCGAACTTCCACTGCAGATCCTCCACTATCTTCCCTTGTTCGATTTTGAAGGTCTGCCAGTCCATGACCTCGTCCTCCATCCTGCCAGTTCTTTCTTCCACCTGCGTTACCCTTTCCTCCACCTCTTCGTATTTTCTATTTACTTTCCTCAGTGATGCTTGTAGTTTTTTCGTGTCACGTCTTGCCCTCCGGCTTTCTGCCCTGGCTTCGATTTGCATCTGTTTAAGCGTGCCAAACAGCATCTCCAGTGTTACATTCTGGGGCGTAGACTTAGGTAGCCCGTCATTATCCCCTTCTCCTTGACCGCTTTCTTGATAGGTCCCTGGAGTGGCAGAATAATCCCATGACAATTTTTTGTTCGTATTACTCCTAGACCCTCGCCTGTTTCTTCTTGCACCAGCGTTCTTCCTTTTCTGTGTACTTATGTCTCTAGAGCCTTTGCTTGTATCTGAGCCAGTAGAAAGATCAGTAGAGCTTCCCTCCTCCTCATTTTCAGGTTCACTAATATCAGTAGTGTCCGTCCCCTCATTAACTAAAAATAATTCAGGAGATTCCCCTCTATTGCCTCTATTGCCTTTACTGCCTGCTTGCTCCTGCTCCTGCTCTTGCTGCGATACAATGCTTAACATACTTCCCCAATTAGGCTCTGGAGGTTGGTTGATGTTAGTGTTAATCCCCGCTTCTACTGACAGAAGGGCATCTAGCATTTGGACATTATTATGTCTCTCCATCTCCTCTAGGGACCCCAGAGGCTCCTCAGGTGACTCTTTTGCTCTCTCGCTTGCCTTTGCTGCGCCTTTGCTCACCTCTGAAACAGTGCTCCCTTCTCCTCTGCAGCTGGCGCCTTCCGCGAGAAGCGTGCTGTCTGACGTGCCTGCCGGTTGCCCGGCAACTGTACCACCACTGCTTGCGTCCTCAAAGACGACTTTCCTGGCTTCTTCGCTGTCCGCGCTCAGCGCGGCTGGTTGCTGTAAATCACCGAGCCGATTTTGTGGAGCTGGGGGCCCTTTGAGAGCGAACGATTCCGTCAAGGTAGGCTGCCGCATGGGGTCCTTTATCGGAGGAGGTTGTGCCCAATGTATTCTGCTTCCCTCGACATCCTGCGGCGTCTCTCTCTGTGCTTTGTTAAAGATGGACGCGGCGAGTCTTGTCTCTGGTTTCCTCCCGGGTCTGTCGCCTTTTCTCTGTTGTGAAACCTTTGAGGAGCGACTAAGGGGATCCATTTGTTTCTTAGCACCCGTCAGTAATTTTGGGATAGCTCCTGAACGTTGATCGTCCCGAGTTGCCGGACCTTTATTCGTCCCGGTTATTGTTGTAGCCTTCTCTTTATCCTGTTTGCGCTGTGACATCGTGATAGGTATGTTGAAAGCTCTGATTATGCTTCTCCAATACCTGCCCCAAGCCTGTTTCGCTGCTAGAGTTACTTGAGTTAGTCGTCCCTTGCCAGTCGTTCCAGCAATAATGCGGTGTATCAGGCCATCCGAGTTCCACATCCCTGTATTCAAACCACCGACACCATAGTAACAGGGTAGGAGAGAGGTGAAGTGCGACTTCCCTCTACAGAGCTACAGCGGCCATCTTGCCTCCCTTTCCAAGACATCAATTCCCAATGCAAATAAATTACATGCACCCCAATAGGTACACTTGTCTTGAAGAGGTAGACTGACTGAATCAAGACCACGGAAAGGAGAGGAGTTCTGGGGAAGCCCATTCCAAAACAATTTCAGAGTCTGAACTGGAGGTGATAAGTACCAAAGACCCTCTAGTCATTCCTGTGCCTAACAGTCAGGAGAATACTTCTATACATCATTCCCCAAAACTTTTACTTAGGGCGCCAACTGACTGTAAGCTACTTAAAATTCTCTCATGGAACATAGCGGGTCTCTGTAATAAACTAGTTTGCCCAGACTGGGGCGCATACATTGACCACGCCGACATATGTATGTTCCAAGAAACATAGGCACGGGAGGAGCAACATCGCATGGGATTTGCATCATTTTCAGTTGCCGCTAAATGGGCAGGAAAAGGCCGCCCTTCGGGGGGTTAACAATTTGGGTGGAAACGCATCTGGGTTGCAGTGTTAAAACCCTGGAGACACTTTCAGATGATGTCCAGTGCTTGATTTTAGAGTGGCTGAATGGCTTTAGATTGGGAGTTATAAATGTTTATTCCAGGCCAGTTAGTGTTTCGGTCAATTCGAAAACTATCGATGAACTGTCCACCTTTTTAACCCACTTCCAGGAGAGAGTCATGTATGTGGTAGGAGGTGACCTCAATTCCCAGTTCGAACCCTTGGTCGGTTTACTAGATGCAGTAACCCAGGAAGAGGACGATGTCTGGGGAATCCCTCAAGTAGCTGGACCCGTTGCGAGAGTATGGTCCCCATTAGCTTTACAGATTACAACTCGAACATTGACCCACTCGATAAGGGCATGCAATGGGCGTGTGAAGTCAGATGTGCCACCCGCCTTTACTTTTTCCCAGTCAGGAAGGAGGGCACGCCTAGACTACATGTTTATTGAGTGCAGGGAGTGGAAAAGAATTGTAGACTTTAAGATCATACAGAGGGAGGAGAGCGACCATGACCCATTGACGTTAGTTCTTAAGGATCCCTGGTGCTGGTGAGGTGCCTCTACCTGAACGTGACAACTTAAATACAGCCACACTGTCCAGTAACAGACGCAGGATAAGATGGGACAAGCTGGCCAAAAACCCAATCGAATAGGCCAAAATGTATACCCAAATAATCCCAGCACTAGAGGGCGTCGCCGCACTTGCCCCGGAGCACCCCCCGGGTGACTTCCATTTAAAACTAGGCAACTTGCATAAAGCATTAGTTAGTGCCATAAAAGAAACCTTAAATCCCGTTGGTGTAACAAAGGTTGGGCACTACAGGAAGCCATCCTGGTACAATAAGGCGTGCAGACAGGCAAAAAGGGAGCTTCTAGAGGCGCTAAAACAAAACACTAGCAGGCCCCTAATAAAAATAAGGAGGCAAATATACAGGGACCTTACACGCCATGCCAGGGAGGAATGGGAAGCTGACAAATGGGCCGATTTAACTTCAGCTTTGGTGGTCAAAAATGCCCGTAAGTTTTGGTAAATTGTAAGCACAGGCTCGGTGGAGCCTGAACAAGCAGTGACACCGAACATTTCATCCGAGGTTTGGGAACAACACTTTGCCAATCTTTATAAGGAAGCACCTAATGACCCCTCTGGGCACATACCTCCAAAGGTATACTCCCCGGAATGTGACCGGCCTGAGCTCACCTTCTCTTTGACTGAGGTAAGAACAGCTATAGTAAACCTCCCTACGGGCAAGGCGGCAGGCCTGGATAAGGTACCAGGGGATTTATACAAACAGGAACCCGAGATATGGGCCCCCTACCTCCAAAAAATCTTTAATGCAATCCTAGGGGGAATGGCTCCTCCCAATACTTGGCTGGGGGCCGAGTTGGTGCCAATATTTAAGAAGGGCTCACCTCTCTTACCGCTGAATTATAGGCCTATCAGCCTTATAGATGTCTCGCAGAAACTCTTTTCAAGGTTGATCCTGGACCACCTTTTAGAATGGGTAGAAGATTCAGAAATCTTGAGTGTTTACCAGGCAGGCTTCTGAAAGAAGGTATCCACCGTCGACCAGATTTTTAGATTAAAGATGCTGTTCTGGAAAACGGTCAAATTAAAGGGGGGCTCACTGCATACTGTTTTTGTTGACCTCCGTTCGGCCTTCGACTTGGTCCCACGGGGGAAACTTTGGAGCGTACAAAGGGATTTAGGTATACCCCCGCCCCTTTTAAACATTCTAATTCGCCTCCACTCACAGAATTTTGCAAGGGTAAGATGTGGGAGGCAAGGGACCCTGTCGGCAAGCTTCCCCGTTGGCAGAGGGGTAAGGCAGGGTTGTGTGTTAGCACCGACCCTGTTTTGCCTCTTTGTAAACGGGGTGATTGACTACCTGAACAAGGTCCCCAAATAGGGACGCTCCTAGGTTGGCGGGAGCAGGTATCTCTGCGATCATGTTCGCAGATGATACCTTGCTGCTCGCAAAGACACCAATGGGTATACAGAGAGTCCTGGATGCCTTTGTTGCCTTCTGCCATGACAGGGGCCTGTAAATAAACAAATCCAAAACAAAGTATATAATCTTCAACCCACCGAGAATGTCTCGTCCTAACCCTATCATAGAAGGTGTCCGCTTGGAGAGAGTCTCAACATTCGAATACCTGGGCCTAACTCTGAACGAGGATATGACCTGGGTACACCACCAGACCAAATCCCAACTAAAGCTTTCCCAAAAAATAGGCGGGAATTTTAAACTCCTTAAACAAACTACCTTTAAACCTGTATCTCCTCCTCTTGAAATTTTTAAGCTGCAGGCACGGGGTGCGGTGATCTACGGGGGCGAGTTATGGGGACACTGCTGCCACCCAGACATTATCACCACTGAAAACAGGTTTATTAGGCAGCTGCTATCTCTACCACCCGGCACGCCCCTTCTCCCCACTAGATTAGATTTGGGACTCAGATCAATAAAGGAGGAACTAGGTCTAAAACCTCTTACCTTCTGGAGACGACTATGGGCGACTCCTGAATTGGCCAGTTATAGGAATGAATTGACTGAACTCCTACAGCTGCCAAACATCCGGAATATCCCATGGTTAAAACATATCAGGCAAGAGTTCGATAGATTGGGGTATCCCCAAGCTTGGAGGAACCCTTCAGAAGCGTGTAGGGGGCTACCCCGGCAGGAATTGGTGAAAACATATTATCACAAAAATGTGTCTGATTACCAATCTAACCCCAAAATAGGGCCATTAACTATGTTATTCCTTGAGCAAAAGGATAATTACAAATTCGAGCCTGTCTTGGACATAATCAGCCCGAGCGCCCACAGGAAGCTATACCTCCAATGGAGATATGACTCCCTACCGCTCAGAGGTTTAACAGCACGACGGTACCATGACGCCCCTGCAAACTGTCCAGTGTGCGATGCCTAACTAGAGTCGGACGTACACATGGTTTTCTTCTGCCCCTCCTATATGACCCCTAGGAAGAAGTGGATTATTCCCATCTGCAAAAATCTGGGCATTAGGCAGTACCACCAATCATACCGAATATTAAAAACTGACTTGTCGCCTTGTATTGTTTTTGGGGTCACGAAATTTTTGGCATCAATGTGGAACATCAGGAGGAAATGTCTGGAATAATGAACTATTTTGAGTGGTGCAACCTGGTAGGGGGTAATGAGTTCCTGTTGTATTAAAGGGATAGCTTAAGGGATACGCCCATCCCATGATGTTGGATAATGTGTGTTATATTTCTTTTTAAATTCCTCATAGCAATTGATGTTTTAACATTCTTAAAGTTGTATTTTATTGTGTTTCTTTTATGACAGTCATATGTCGAAATAAAGATTTAATAATAATAATAAACATTTAGTAAGTGCTAACTTAAGATATGGAGAAAATAGAGGTGTGTAGTTTACACACAAATGAACTGTAATTTAAAATCCTCTTTAATGACTGAGTTGGATTTTAATTTACAATATTGAAAATACAACTTTTAGAAAGTTAGCATTTTCTTGCCCATACCAACTATGCCTCTCTACCAGTGTCCTGGGTCAGTCACATGAATCTATATGTCTTTGCTATTGTGGTTTATGTATTGCATCCAGACATGGAAACAAAGAGGGCCTAGGTGTGAGGGGAATGGGCCTTACTCTCTGAATGCCTGGTGGGGGTCTGCCTGCCGCACACACAAAGGAACCTGACACCTGGCCTGTCCTGTCTTTTGTCACCCTAGTCAGTTTAGAGCCAAACCCAGTGGAAAGAGAGAACTGACCTATATAGTTCTGTCACTAGGTATCAGAATTGGAACTTCAGAACCACTCATCAGAACATTCCTGGGCATGTGGAAGACTCAGAAGAAGGACTGCCCTGAGGCCAGAAAGACTTCCTTGCTGCTAGAAGGACTGCCTTGCTGTTTGAAGAAGAAAGATTGGATCTGCTTGCCATAATCCCAGGCTCTCAAAAGTGACTTTATAGAGTCAGTTGACTGACCTCCTGTGTGGGATGCAGGGACAAAACAAGTTTCCAGTGGTCTACCTGCCTAGCTGGCCATACCAAATGGACTTGACTGAAGCTGTCTGGGCCCTGATGCTTGCATCTGCTTGAGTGAGTCCTGATCCCCAAGAAGTGCTATCAGCTCCCTGACCCTTGACTGGCATCTGTGAGAAATCCTCCTCAAGAAAAGGTGGAAATCTTAAATTTTTGGGCTCATTGCCACAGTGAAGTGACCACTGAAGGAACCTGGGCCCACCTGCTCAGTTCAACCCGATGTTGGATCTCCAATGGTTCTTTTTAGTTGCATGGATGCATAGAGGGAAGAAAAGAACACAAGTCACTTGAAATAGAGGGGAACACAAACGGCTACACAAAAACCCAAATTGAAAACCCATTGAAAGTTAGTCAGTTTTATTACAAATTTCAAAATTGTTGGACATACACAAATCTTAGCATGAGAGTATATAAGTACAAGGGAAATAAAGAAAAGTCAAACCTCCTGAAAAGGTTCACCTGATGAAGCATGAAAAGAACAATAATAATTTCAATGACGAATATGCATCCCTGCACTAACCCTAAATTTACATCCCTAAGTTAAGGTGTAAGCAAAGGATGGTAGAGAGGAAAAGATGTCAGTGGGCAAAGTCTTCCTAAGAAGTCACTCCTCAATAGGATGGGTCTGGGGCATGAAGCCGCAATCAAAGGAAAGGCAAGAATTCTAGCACAGAGTTGCACTCTGTCAGAAGGGCAAGCAGGAATGGGGTCACTGCCCCTCTATACAAGGCATCATATAGTTAAAGTTGTATTCATCGAATACCCCATAATGCTGTTCTTCTCATAAGCTTACAATGGACTCAACTGCAAACCTTTACTTGACGTTGCCTTCCTTCACAGCCTTCTCCACACATATGCCCCTCTGCATCAACTAGTCCTTGGTCTTCTCTCAATGTCCCATGTGAAAACACCTCCCTCCTCCTTATCTTCTGTGGCCAAGCTAACTGTGACTCCTTCATTCTGCAAACTTGCCTAACAGAACAATAGCCCTACTCTTCACTAGCAAGTGAGTTGGTGTATGAGTGGATGTATGAGTGGCTGAGTGGAAGTGTGTGTAGATCTTTGAATCAGTGAGTGGGTGTGTAAGTACTTGTAAAGGTGTGCCAACGGTTTTGAGAATAGTAGTGTGAAAGTTGGAGTCGATGTATGAAACATTACATTGGGGTGTGTTTGGGTGCTTCAGAGATTACGAGGATGATGTCATCAGTAATGTCATTTGAGATGTCATCAGTGATGTCATGAGTGATGTCACTGACCATGTCATGAGTGATGTAAAATGTGAGGTCATAAGCAGAGCATTGCGGGTGCACGAGTTATAGTTAGCGCAGCTAACTATACTGCTGAATTTCTCTGATTTTGTATGAGTGAAACCTGAGCCCAACTATATAGTCTCTGCAACATTCGTTTTTTTCAGTAAATTTCTAAGATTTTTTAAATGCTAATTCATAACTATAATGTCCCTGTAACCTTTGTTTTTTTCAGTGAATATCTATGTTTTAACGAGTAGTTGAGTTTGCAGAGTGGTGGAGAAAGGGGACTGGGTTTACGACCAGCTCTCAGGAATCACACTGTGTAGGACTTCTAGGAGGTACCAGGAGGGCTCCATGGTCCCGAGATTTCTCAGAAGTAAAGCAGATAACACAAACCTCTATCATTCTGGAACAAAACCAGCAGGGCGATGACAGTGCACGATTCCTCCTTGCGCAGACTTACAAAGAGTGAAAGGAACCACTACTTTACAAGAATACACAAAGGGGAAAATGGGAATGGAGAAAATAATAAAAGTCTGCGGAATATCACAGAAGGCCTCTTCAGTCTGCACTCGTGTGAGAGAAATACCTCTTTCTCTGGGGAGATGTAGAGCCGGGTGTGTGGCCCTGCATGCGAGAGGGAACACAATGATGCATTAGCGTTCAATTATATGCCTTACAATGATTTGTAGAAATTATGGCATTCATCATCAATACACAACTACTCACATTCACTCAAAAGAGCAGCACATTGTAGAAAGTGGATTCACGGAGGGTGTATGGCTCATTTGGAATCCATAATTGAGTAGGTAGACCGCCCGGTACAGCAAAAATGTGGTTCCTAATATGGAAGTAAAGCTTAAAAAACAGTCTACAAAACAGTTAATAAATGAAAACAAAGGTGCATCATGCGGGCAAAGCAGGTTACTTATCTGCCCACAAGTGGATTCGTAATCTATACTGCTGTTAAACTCACAGAACCAAAGAAAGAGGGCGTAAAGCTCTGTATGAGCTCTGGGAAGAAACACAATCCTCAGTGTCCTAATGCTTGGCTAACAAAATCATTCCGCACTGATTGGTCTCTTCTGTTCAAACAGCAACAGGTGCTTGTGGTTGAAAGATGGTTCGCCGTCTTCACACTCACGCGGAAATACCTCCTCTTCATGGAGAGGCACAACGCCCATCCTTGGGCCGAGATGAGAAGGCAAGAAAGGAAAGGGGAAGTAAGGAAGTAAGCGTTCGACAATGAACACACTGGAAATGACACAGAGACTGTCCAGAACACAACAACCTCTGAAATGGATTGACAAGTACTGGCCCATCCCATGATTGTGGTTTAAATATAACTAGATCCTTACCTGATTAATTAGTTGACACGGAACACCTTGTTTAATGATCCTCATGTCTTCTGGGTATTGAAGTTTATTTTCTGGCTTTTCATTGAATTGTCCTCATTCAACAATCGTAGCCCAGTCATACAATAAAATGTAGGCGGAGTGAGCCTAGGGGGGTGTCTGTGTTTGTGTACCTTCCAACCAAGGTCTCAGCCTAAGGTATACAACCATGACAATAGCAGACTTTATCCCCCAACCAGGAGTTCACCATGAGCGGCATTTGCAGAGTAGTGGAGAAACGGGACGTGGCCTCCGAAGACACCTAGCAATCCCTCTGTGCGGGTCTTAGGGGCCAACTACCACTCCCATTACCTCCTGAAAGTCCCACACAGTAGGATTGCTGAGAACTGATAGTAGGCCAAGCCCCCTTTCTCCACCACTCTGCAAATGTGCCGCCTTGTGCACTAGGGATGAAGTCCCCTTGGCGATTGAGGTTCCTTTGGGCGCAATTACCCCTCCTGTTACCTCCAGCAAGTCCCTTACAGTGGCATTCCTGAGAGCTCTTTGGAAGCCCCAACCCCCTTTCTCTACCACCCTGCAGTGCAGGAACTGCAAATTTGAAAGGACTGGGGCCACATAGTCTCATTCCTCTAGCTATAGATTGGCTCTGGGGACCGGCACCCCCAGGGCTGGTTCGAGCTCTATCCCCCGGTACCCGCCCCCAGTATATGGCTGTTTGCTATGGCTTGGCAGGAGCTTTACTTTTCCGCCATGAAAAAGCAAACAAGAGTATAGAAATGCTCTTGCTTGCTGGAAGCAGAATGAAATTGCTTTCACAGAGAAGGAGCTGCATTTTTAGCAGCTCCCTCTCTGTGAAAGCAATACTGGCTCCCGCAGGAGGCAGGGAGCTAGCATGGAACACAAGGGCCTTGGGCTTCCCCGCTGTCCCCAACAGATGTGGGTGGGTGCCGAGGCAGGGTCCCTAGGAGATAGAGTCCCAGAGGCCGAAATCAGCTTGGCGAGAGGGGCTGTATAATCCCCTCCCTTAAAGGAATAAAAAAAAGTCCGGGGGAGGGGGACACTGAGGCTGATATTGGCACAACCCACCCTCTATTACATGTAGGCCAGGCCTTGGGGGATGAGGTCCTGAGACCAAAATTAGCCTGGGGAAGGGGGGCAACACAACCCCTTCCCCTAATAAAAGGAAAAAAAGCCCCTCCTCCTCTCACCATCAGTCTGCAAATGTGGCACCTGTTGCACTACTAGTTAGAGAGGCGGTACTCAAAGTACGGCCTGCGGGCCTCTTGCGGCCAGCCAAGTCATTCCATGCGGCCCCCATGAAAATCAGCAGGCACCATTTCTGCCTGTTGTAATTCCTCGGCGGGCCACATTTGCCCAGAAAAGCTGAAAGGGGCCTGCGATGACAACCATTGTCTCGCATGCTCACCCATAGCCCCTGCCCCCACCTGTCTCTCCGGCGTCACTTGCTCGCCCTGCCACTGAGTACCTTGGCTGTGCTACTTGTAAGTGCTGGTCACAGACAGTGTGACCTCTTTAATCTCTCAATTTGTGCCACTAAAACAGAGCTGTCTCTGTAGTTAAATTTAAGGTCCAGGGTTAGGGTTTCAGCCGAGCCCGGAATTTTCGTCCTCATGGTCTCAGAGCAGACAAGTGGTGTAAACAGAATAAATGAAATAGGATCCAGCAAAGTGCTCAAATGGATCAGTGCCTTTTGTTTCATGGCGTGACTTCACTTTAGGTGCATTGGATGCTACAGGCTCTCGTTTCATAACAGTGGTGCTATGGAACGTTTGTAGGTGAAATTGGGGGAGATGCAGTTTATACACAAAATTAAATGCCTCAGAGGCATCCCAGCAGGATAATTGTGTATGAATCCCAGCTTCACCACTTTATTTAACTGTGTGATTCTGAGAGAAAAGTTTATGTGCCTGTGTTGTGGAAAATATTACTAACATTTTTTACAGGCAATTCAGCTTGCTTTGTGCATTGCTTTAGAAAGAGTATTACTTTTGAGCCATCCATCATTACAGCACTACCCGTCTGAGTCATGGCAAGGATGTAGCATCGGGTCTTTTATGCTGCAGAATTGAACAGCAAAAAGTTATTGGTTTTGGCACACTTTAGGTAGAGTCAGAGTTGAGGGGACAGGGGCACAGTGTGTACCTAGAGATGAATGGGCAGAGGGAGAATGAAACGGTAGAGGTAAGGGAAAGGGACAGAGAAAGGAAAAACAGAGGGACTTGCAGACTCCGTATGAGTAAGGCATAAAAGCAGAATGAGAAGCGCAGTGAGGAGGTACGGAAAGGTTAGGGGTTAACAGAAGAGAGCGAGAGAGGAGGAGCAATGTTAAATATGAGCACAGAGTAAGGGTATTTCAGGCTATGAGGAGTGTGAGTTGGCAGGAACAGAGTAAGGACAGGAAGATTAGGCTGCTTTACACGTAAGGACTATATTGAGTGACATATATGGAAGGTGAGTGCTATGTCAAGGACATGGGCAAGGAAATAGTGAAGGGTACGACACAATAGGGGAAACAACAGCTATGGGCCAGCAGCAGAGGGAAGGGAAGCAGCGAAGGTATAAAGCAGAACTGCAGGAAGGACAAAGGGACTGGCTTATCAGCAGAGTAAACCTTCAGTAGAGTGAAGATGTACATGCACAATGAGTGGGTAGGCGCTGAGTGACACAGTAGGGCTCAGCGAGATGGTAGGCGTAGAGTGGTGCGTTAACGTGCAATGAGAGGTTAGGCGTTGGATGAGGTGTTAGAGCACAATGAGAGGGTAGGCAGTTTGATAGGGTATGAAGAGAGTGAGAGAAATAATGCTGAATAAGGTAGACAAGTGTGGCACCGAAATGGTGTAGCCAGATAGGGGTAGACTGTGATGGGGAGAGAGCAGAATTACTATTACAAATTCAAGGTGTGCAGAGAGTGAACGCAGTATAAGAAGTTGAGGCCAGAGTAGGTGCAAAATGACAGGCTAAGAGCATAGTGAAATAGAAGGACCAGGAAATGAGTATAAGCAGAGTGAAGAGGGGTAGAATAATGATATGCTAGAAATAGAAAGTGGGGGTAGGGACAGTGTGAGAGGCATTTATGAGATAAGGAAAGAACCATAGGTAGGGGGAGAGGTATAAGGAGTGATGTACATTGAGGGTAGAACAATAGGAGAAGAGTAAAGTGACAGAGTGCCAGGCTGCGGGACTAGTCAGGAAAAAAGTGAATTATTAATGTCAAAGTGGTGTGTAGAGGTAGGATGAGGGGGTAAAGTAGAGAAATATGGCAAGCATGAAACAATCATAAGGTAGGGTCCGAGTTAGAGCTCAGGGTTAGAGTGAATGCATAGGATCACAGCGGACCCTATGAGCAGAGTCATTGAGTGTAGGGCTCAGGGAAGATTAATAGTAGACATGCTGCCTGATACATGCACTATTATGAAATGACATGCACCTACCTGAGGTGATGCCATTTTAGAGATGACACTACAATACCTCTGCTGCATTGTTGAACAAGCTCATTGACTGGGAGAAGGCAGCAGGTCTCTTGCCCATCATCCCGGTCATTGTGCCATTGTAATTGTGCGTTACAGCCTGAGTATGTGAATGCACGTATTGTTTGAGCCCATGCATGCATATTCCAGCATGGGACCATTTATGCATGTACTGTCTGTGTCTATTAAGAATATGGCAGCCTGGTGTCAATGATGCTTGTATTGCCTGGGGTTACATGCATGTGGTAAGTTTCATGAGCTTAGGTGTGCACAGCGGGCTGGATAGAGCACAGGAAACCTATCTCTGTCAACGCATTTTGCATGTACACTTCTGAGTTTTGCGGGATGACCTTGGGGCTTGGTACTGCAAACTCTCAACAGGGCCATTAAGGGTTGTTCAGAGCGAGTTTAAGAGACATAGGGGTTTGAGTTGTCTTCTGAGAAATAAATGAAGGGCGTGTCCACGTGTCTGCGCAACAGAGTTCCTTAAAGCAGGGACTAGGTGCATCTCAAAACAAGGCAAATATAAAAAAACTATGGTCAGAAACACACAGATCTCAGTAAAAATAAAAATATTGACAATATATATTCGGGGCACATACATACATATATCACATTTCCAAATACAGCATTGTCTAGTAATGTTTTAAAAAGCGGGTGATTTTTTTTTACCCTGTGGCCCGCCCCTCGTAATCCCGCCCCTCCCACCGCCCTCACCCCCACGGTGCAGGCCCATATGTGCGGCCCTCGGCCACAAGCAAGACTGAAATTTTGGCCCCTGAAAAAATGTTTGTGAGTACCTATGAGTTAGAGGATAAAGTCACCTTGGATGCTGAGGGTCTTGTGGGACAACTACCCCGCCTGTTATCTCCAGCAAGTCCCTTACAGTGTGATATCTGAGAGCTAGTTGGTGGCCCCACACCATTTCTCTATCACTCTGCAAATGTACCTCCTGGTGCACTTTTGGTTGAGGGATGTAGTTCTCTTGGATGCTGAGGGACCTTGGGGGCCAAGAAGCCTTCCTGTTACCTCCAGTAAGTCCCTTACAGCTGGATTCCTGAGAGCTAGTTGGAGGCCCTGCCGCCTTTCGCAACCACTCTTCAAATGTGACAACAACTTAAAAAACATAGAAATTCACTTAAACAAACAAAGGTTACAGGGACATTATAGTTAGGAAAAAGAATTTGAAAAACCTTAACAATTCACTTAAAAAACAGAGGTTAAAAGGACAATATAGTTAGGAAATAGAATTAAAACAACCTTATAAATATTCATTGAAAAAAGGTTAGACTCATGTTATATTTAGGCTCAGATTTCACCTGAACGAAACCAAGGAAATTCAGCAGTTATAGTTACCTGACCTAACCATAACTTATGCCCCCACAATACATTGCTTATGACCTCACATGTCACACCATTCATGACATGGTCATTGATATCACTTATTACATCATTGATGACATCACTGATTACATCATCCACAGAACCACTCACACACCCACTCACATCTCTATACAACCTCTCATACGCCTACTCCCACTCATACACAACCACTCACATACCCATTCACAGACCCATACCAGTACTCACACACCCACTCACTTCTCCATAGAGGCACTCACAAACCCACTTACTCAATCGTGCAGCAGTTCCCTTAATCATTCACTCACTCATACAGCCACTCATAAAACCAGCCACTCACCTGTACAGCCACTCACATAGCCACATACAGCTACATATACACCCACTGATTGTCTACATGGAATGCAGATCTACCTATCCATAAAAGGCCCACAATCAGCAAATGGTCAGGTGTCCTTAACCCACAAGCATGTAGAACTTCTAGGTACCTGCTACTGATAAGTAGCATCAATATGTGACTATTAATATTAATAATCAATTGACATGGATGTGGCCATTCTGCACTGTTCACACTTTCCAAGTGACACTTTCACATATGTCCACTTCGAGATGACGCAGTTGATAGCTGCACATGAGTATCTTAGCTAGGTGTCACATGTAGTACAGAAGAGTAGAAAGGAGTACTACTGCATCACTGGGCAGGCTCCAAAACAGTCTGGACAAACAACTTGATTCAAACAGTCCAAGACATCACTGCTAACATTACATTGACTACATTCCAGGATTTGAGTCATAATGAAAGGGCTAGCATGTGTGTAACAGAGAGCTCCCCATCTGAGGATCAGTGCACATGTGATTCACTCAGTTGAACATCATACTTCATCTGCATGTGTTTGTTTGGGATGTGTTGGCATCACAGGACACACCTTATGCCATATGTGGCAGTGTATATGGGATGACATCAACATACCATGGTGCATACTATCTGATTGATCACTCTTACACAGCTAGTAATGCACATCAGAACTGCACAGCAGGTCTATCCATCTTTCTGCAGTGTACATGTTTCACATGAGCAATGTTTCTGTACAATGCTAGAATCACTTATAGGACAGTAACATTTCAGGCATGTGGGAGTAAGGGGCCTGTCCTAAGGCATTGACACACAGTGACATTATAGGTCCATGGACAGAGGTCTTGGGTCTGGGGATCTCATCATGCACCATACCAACTGTAGTAATACTAGGTGCAGTTAGGCCAATTCATGGCCTGTGACACTAATTTATGCCCCATCTGAGGATCGGCAGATCTACAGAGAGAGTACCCTGTGCATCAGTTCCATAGCCACATTATCTCTGCTACAGCCTGTACCATGGACCAAACAGGGCACAACTCATTGTCAGGGTTTGCTCTCTGAAGGATGTGCATACTGTTCCCACATGGCCATCCTATGCCAACATTTTCAATGACGAACAGTACATCTTTTAACCATCCAATATATGACATGACTGTTGTGAGTCACTCTGAAGGGGGCTGTATCTCCCAGCCAACAGTTTAGTGAGGCCTCATGTGTGTTTTGTGATATGTGGGACTGACGCTAGGGTGTACGGCCTATATATCTGTTAGCACATCTGCCATGAATGGAATACCAAATTCACCATAGGCAACACAATAGTAATACATGCATAGATGTGTGCATGCAACCAGGGTAAGATTTAGGACAGATTACACATCAATATGGTGATGTGAATACAACAAACTACAGTGCCACATGAACCATGACATAATTGTCCTATGTACGGCCCAATCTATCTGACTTACAAACCTCTGATGTCAGTCTGGGACTCTGAGAGACATTTTGGCCGATGTGATTGGATAAAAGCTATTGTGTAGAGTACAAAATGGACTAGCAGTACTCATTTGATACTCTGGGGAGCCATAGAGCTGGTGATATAGGGGAAGGACCTCATTCACCAGGGTTTCCTGCTCCTCTGGAGTGGAGGCAGGGGCAGTGCTCCCTGTACAGCATGCTATCAAAGCTCCCAGAGATGGTATACATCAGCTGAGGTTGAAAAGGGGTTGTAAGCAGCAGTGTCTGGAGGCAAGTGAAAAGATTTTTAAAATGCAACAAACTTGTATGCCATATAGGTGGTCTTCTGTGTAGACGGCCACAGCCATTGGACCGCAGCAGTTGCATTTTCCAACATTAGCCTATGGCTATGATCGTCGTAGATGAATGTGCCTACCGTGCGGTTTAAATCAGCTGGCACTCGGTGAATCAGCATGTCCCATAAGAGTGGTCTTGCATCCACATAGCCGGTCTTCTTTGTAGATAAACATAGCTGTTGGACCTCAGCAGTCACAATAACCAATGTTGGCCTATGGCAGTGACCGCCATTGAGGAAGCCACCGACTGCTTGGTTAGAAGCCGCCTCTGGTCGACTATTCAGCATGTACAATTAGTGAGGTCTGGCATCCACCATGTCAGTGTTCAAGACCACATAGAAAACTATCTTCTATGTGCTTCTCTACCAGTACAAATGTGTTGGAAAATCTCACCTGATGTTTGACACCATTCTTCTTCTTATATCAATTCTAAAACCCCAGTGTAGTGTGTTACTGTGCATTAACACATGATTACTGCGGTGCACTATACATCGGAGATGGGGTAGTAATGTGTGCAATGCTGACTCAATAACATGACGGTGTTTATCATACAATGTAAGTGTGTATGATGTGCACAGTGCTGTTACAGACACATGAGGAGTTTTGAATGGGGATGTTAGGTGGAAATGTCAGTTATGACAATGGTTCCAACTCATGCGAGTAACTTCGGTATTAATCAGGGCAATCATTGTCTTACTTTAGGCTGTATTCAACTTGAATTTGCCTATCCTAAAATAGTGGTCAATGGGGTATTCTTTACTACATTGTTGTCCAACATCTATTCGACCTTCCTCATCTCAAATGTTGATATGTATGCAATTGTATCTTATGCAATCACGATGTGAATTGGTGTGTACTGCTCAGATGTTTTCCTATTTGTGGTCACATGACTTTTGTGTGTGTCTTCTTAAATGTCAGTGTCGATACTGTGACCAATATCCACTTGTCTACACATAGGTACCCTTGTAAATGGAGGAGACAACAGCCTCCAGTATACTGGCCATTTCCAGGCCTTCTAACTATGGAAAAAGAGATATCACCAGGAATTTTCATCTTACTAGGCAGACAATACAAGATTTATGTGACCAGTTGGAGCCTCATTTACTTCCTTGAGGATACTATCCCACATATCTGACACCAATGGCGAAACTCATGGCAGCACTGGATTTCCTGGCCACAGGTTCTTTTCAGCACACTGTGTTTATATCTGGTGGAATATCACGACCTATGTTCAGTGGCATACTACGTGATGTGCTTTTAGCAATGATAAGATACATGGACAGCTAAATCCAGTTTCCCGGAATTGAAGAATTGTCCAATGTGAAGGGTGAAATATATGTCACATGTGGTTGGATCTATTGATGGCACACATATAGGATTAGTAGTATCACAAGACAGAAAACAGGTTTATAGGAACAGGAAGCACATCCATTCTATCAATTTGCAAGTGGTTTATGTAGTGGGTTCATACATCTCACACACCTGTGCCAGATTCCCAAGGCTTGCCCATGACTTCTTCTAATTGTGGAACAGCACCATACCCCAGCTGATTTCACAACTACTACTGGAGAGGACCTGGCTTGTTGGTAAGTACGATGTCTCAAACCTTTGTGTGTCTGATGTCAGGTTGCATGTCATGAAAGTGCGTGACTCATTTTTGCACTTCTGTCTGTCTTCCATCTAAGAGACTCAGCGTATCCCAACTGCACATGGTTGTTGACACCGCCGAGGAATCTAATACCAGGGGGAGTCCGCTTCAATGAAGCCCATGGAAGAACAAGGCAGCAAGTGTAGTGGGATTTTGTGCTCCTGAAGGCCAGATTCAGATGTCTGGAGAAGACTGGGGGAGCCCTCTTCTACTAACCCGGTAAGGTGTGTCAGATTACCTTCACCTGTTGCATGCTCCACAACCTCGCGCTGCAATGGAACATCCTCTCATTGCAGAGAATGGGGACCAGCAGGACCCACTGGGAGAGGATCAAGAAATGCCAAGTGATGATGATAGTGACAAAGAGGAAGAAGTTGACATGTATCAAGAGCTCATCAACAATGTCTTCTTATAAGTGTAATTATGCTGTCAGATGTCATGACTTTGTCTTTTACAGTGACTGTTGTTGTGAAGCTGTGAGGTGGATGTTCATGGATACATGTTATGTATGTACAGTTGTGGGAAACTCTGGGCACTGCTGTTTGTGGAGGAAGGTCTTGACACATGCACATGTTGCTTATGTTGCTATGTGTAGGTAACATTTACCCATGTACTGTGCACTCCTGAAAAGGACTGTGATTGCTGTCATCTGTATGGCTTCCTATCTAGTCTTTTTGTAATGGTCTGCTGTAAGTACCTTTGCAATGTCATCTTCCCTCGGACATTTCAGGGTTGTGACATTAGCAGGCATATGATGCTGTTTTGGTGTACCGGTTGGACATGGATTGCTCCTGAAAAATGTCTGGCACAGACTTTATGTGTGCTACTCCGTACCAAGCCAGCTTGCACAGCGATAGGATGGAAGTTTATGACACTGCATTGGACTTGTTCCCTGTCATGTGGTGGTCCTTTTGGTGGTTATTGTTGGGCAAAATCATGCAAGTCTCTCTTCACATTGGCTAAGTCCTCAATGTGTATGAACTGGATGCAGCTGTTTATGTGTCTCATCCTCATTGTATGCCACAGTGGTTGTGGCACACCATTGATAAATGTTTGTGACATTCCACCAGATGCAGCAACACTTTATTGGAATGAACCTATGCTCAAAAACCTTTGTACAGCCATGTTTTGGTACCTTGCTTCCTTTTGTGAGGTTGTTGATATGGCTCCAGCTGATTCCATGAATCAATTTACTCTGTTGGTGTTTATGACCTTAGATATCTGTTCCTGTCTCATGGTTGTTGCAGCACATGTATTTTACACTAGAATGATGCTGGTTCAATAAATGCTTATTGAAAACGTCCTCATTGTTTATTCTGTGTATCTCTCAGAGATAAAATGAGCATGAGTGACTGAGCAAAAAGTATTGTACTGTTTCCACAATCCCTGAGGGGTCAGGGTTGTCATGTTCGATAGTTGCCAGAAACTATTTTCTCCTTGGTAAGAGGGGCTCATAGTGGCTCTGTGAGCTAGCTAGTCTAGCTAGTCTACATATCCTTTGGGGGTGCCTGGAATTAGTCTGGACACCAATCCATTAGTTTATGATGTCTAAACGCGCAGATCCTATATTGATTTGTAAGAACTATACAACATGGTGCCATCAATGTTGGTTTGGGTCTTATTTAATGGTCACATCTGAGTAGTTCAATCATGCTTTTCTATGAGACGCCTATTCACATCTACCCAAAGAAGTCTGGAGTGGGAAGGGAAAAATCTGCCCCAGCTATATAGGCATATCCTATGAATTGGCTGTAGGTTTATTCAAGCGAGAAGGATTATTGTTCCCTACACTGTGCATAAAACCTTATCTCATTTTCCTTGAAACCCTTTCAACAATGTATGTCAAAGAGAGCGCTGCAGCAGCATTACATGCAAATGCAGCAGGAAGGTGCTATAAACATATCAGAAAATATTAGAAATGCACTTATTTTTAAACTAGCAGAATATGGAGTCCCATCATTAGGTAGGACTGTAACATTTGTGATTGAGGTACACAAGTCATTCAGTAGGGAGGTATTCTCTTCATGGGTGAAATCCCACCTGCAGACACACACACACAAACATTTCATTCTTACATCCAGATGAAACACCCAAAGAATACTGTCCATACGAACACAATGAAGTTCTGCTTCGTCTGCCCAAAAGAGATGGAGCAACTAAAGGCTTACATACTGCAACCAGAAGTTGATACATTGCCAAAAGCAGACCTATGTCCACTTCACAAAGAAATACTAACTCTTTATAGAGACAGTTTGTTAAGTGAACACTCACACTTCAATCTACAACTGTTACACCAGCAGGTCACTTACAAAGGACTGCAACTAAGATCACCCCACAAACGCTGAACGAGGTTATGGGAAGAATGCCTACTAAACGTGAGCAAATGCCATTGGGGATAGGACAGAAAATTACACAGTTACAGGCAGTGTTTCCAAACACAGGCCCACCAAGGAAAAAAACAGAATACTAGCAATTTGCTTGCCATTGAGGATAGAGGATTGTACCTCCTGGCGTACAGTTTTTCTGGCATTTACACCAGAACACATGGTATCCCTTAAATCGCTGTGATACCAGAAACCTGCTCTAAACTTTGGGAGGAAATTATTAGGCAATTTTTCCTAGGTATCAACAATTGTGTTAGAAAACATAAAAGGTGAGGCAGCAGTGACAGCTATATGCCAATGCCTGAGGGAATGTACTCCTGCACAACAGGAGCAAGAATTACCTAAAATTATCAAAGATACATACACCAAAATTAGGTAGAGATAATTTGGGAGCTAGAGCTAAAAAACCACATGTAATGGGTAGTCCTGAAAAGGATAACACCAAGCAAGCACCTGATTCTTCTAAAAAGAAATTGGATAATACACACCAGAAGAATAGAAAGAATAGATAACAATCTAGGGGTGGGTCTCCTCAACAGGAGCCATCCGAAAGAAGGTATAACCTCAGAAATCGTGATATTATAAAAAACCTGACAGGTATCAGGATACTGATATACGTTCCTCTCGTACCTTTCAGGGTTCATCAAAAAACTCAGGGAGGGAAGGACGGTCAGAACCCAGATCAGAAGAGTGAACAAAGTCAAGAAACATGCAACGCAGTTCAGACTTTAATATAAAAAAAGAAGAAAAAACAAAATCAAAACCTTAATTTAAAAAGAAGAAAGTAGCAGTCCTTAAAATAAGAAGGTCCCGGCCACTGAGGACTCAGCTTCTGAATGGCGAATGGGCTCTGACAATGCTAGACAGCGCAGTATAAGTAACAACAGCTCGCTAGAACCTGAGGGAATTTCTGGTGACAGCTGTGTTGAATAAACATATCACTGTGGAAACACCTGATACTAGGGTGAGTGACCCACACAAGTTATATGAAATAACAATCCATATGGAGGGGGACATACCCAGGAAAGTTTAAGGTCTCTTTTGGAAGACCCTGTCCTTTAGATACAACTGGGCAGATTTACAAGGATCTTACTTGGCGCATCCCTGCTGATATGCAGGGATGCGCCAAGTAAGATGCATCAATCAAGTTTACCCTTGCGCCACCACATATGCATCACATTTACCATGCGGTGCATCGTGGCGCAAGGATAAACAGATGCGTGGCGCATCTGATGGTGTAAGGGTGGAGCATTGCTGGAGTCATGTCGTAAGCATGACGCACCTCCAACAATGCTCAGGGGCTGCCCATACCTAACATGGGAAACATCCATAACAACGCGGGCATTACCCCGCACTGCTATTACAACGCTGCTATTACAACGCAAGTCCTTACAAAGACTTGCGCTGGAGGGCGCTGTAGGATAGGGAATAGTTTAATTTTCTATCCAACACCTTCCCTACTGTCAACGTGGGCTGGAGTTGGAATAGAAAATTAAACTATTCCACTATCCAGCGCCCCCCAACGCAAGTCGTTGTAACGACATGCGTTGTAAAAACTGCGTTGTAATGGCATGTGGGGTAAAAGCCCGCATTGTAATGCCGTACAACCCCTAACATGCTGCGTCATGCCTTACCCCTGCTTCAAGCAGGCACAGGGTTTTGACGTAGCGGCGTCGGAAAAGTGACTCAGTGAAATCTTGTAGATTTCACTGCGTTACTTTTCCAAGGTTTTTTCCGACGGAAAGCCCACCCTGCATACATTAAACCTGACGCAGGTTTAATGTGGCGCAGGGCTTACCGTGACGCATCTCCCTAGATGAGTCACGTTGTAAATTCGGCACAACATGGTGTATGGTTTACGCAGCCGCTGCGTCACAGAACTGACGCAATGGCGGTGTAAATGTGTCGCACGGGGCTTGTAAATCTGCCCAACATTCTTTTAGCAGAAAAAGATGAGCCGTCTGAGTTTTTTATTGATTTCCCAAAAGGAGAAACAGTATTTTTATCAGCCTTCTCTGACCTCATTCCCGAATCACTGAAACATTCATACGTGCAGGTGTCGGTGGTAGCAGAAGCTCCTGCAATATACCGCAATCATGAAGGGTGGGATGCTTTGTCACCTCACCATGTAATCCCAGGAAAAAGCACTCCAACTCCACAGAGACAATATCCAATAAAATATGACACGAAAAAACATGTCAGGGAGATATTAGATCAACTTGAATATCAAGTTGTAATGAAACTCGATAATTTATATTGTCTAGTTTTAGACTACAGGCATTTGAACACATGCACAAACACATTTGCAGTACAAAATGCACAGAGGGCCACATTAATAAATAACATTGTGCGGAATAAATACAAAACAACACTAGATATCTCTTTTGCCAAAATATCGCACCTGAAAGCAGTAATTTGACAGCGTTTTCAACCCTAGGCTCTCAGGGTCTATTCTGTCAACTGCCCCAAGGGTACAAAAATAGCCCAAGGCTGTTCTCAGCAATAGTTCTAGAGTTACTTCAAAATTTTGATGAGGAGGCATTGTCCTATGTAGATGATTTCTGTCTGACGGATGATGAATTATAGGATCATTTCACAAGAGTGAACAACATAATTCTGGGGTTTGTTTCTGTGGGCTACACATTTAACTCTAAAATATCAAAAAATGCCCATCTCAATGTCCTATTTTTGGGATATGAACTTTCAAGTGAAGGAAAACGCTGTGCAGCTATCTGTTTAGAAAAGTGTCCACTGCTCCAACCTCCAAAGACTCTGAAAAACTTACAATCCATTTTAGAATTTCTAAATTTTGGCAGAACATACATTTTAGATTACGCAGAAAGAGTAAAACCTTTCTATGACTTAATCAGACCTGATTAATCAGGTCAACAATGGACACAGGAACATACAGAAATACTACATTCCCTACAAGCTGACATGATAGCTTTCAAACAATTGCACACACATGCAAACACTACGAATTTGGTGAGCAGTGTAGTCACGGGTCAATCTGGATACACTTACCTAACCTTCTATGAAGGCGAAACTGTACCCATTGCATACAAATCAGATTTGTACACAAATGCTGAAAGAGCTTTGGCTCAGGGGAAACAAATAATTGTTGTGACTCCAGTATCTGCCTTAAAGCAAAACTCAAAAGCACTGCATCACTGATGAATACAATGGGCTAATTCTCTCTCTGCAACAGATGTGGACTATAAAAGACTATCCTCTTTTGAATTAAATAATGCTTCAGGATGAGTAGGAATATATTATTTACACTGATGGATCTGCTCAGCCTGACGTAGGAGGAAAACAGCAGTACAGCGCAGCATGTGCGATTGTAAAGGGACGTATGCGGGACAGCAAGTTGCATCCTAGCACAGCTGACAGAACTAAAAGCCCTGATACTGGCACTAAAAAATATGGATCGAGAATTCCCCACGCTTACTTTGTGTGATTCATTTTATTGTGTCCAGTCATACAATGAACATCTTCACTACTGGGGTCAGAATGGTTTTAAAGACTCAAAAGGTTGCACAATAAAGCATAAGTTGCTTTGGGAACAAGTGGCAGAGCTGGAGAAAGGCTTACAGCGAACTCACATGATTCATGCCCTGAGTAATCAGTGTGTTGGCGTGCACTTTAAAGGGAATTCATTGGCTGATGAAGCCGCCAAGGCAACAGTGAGAACTGCTGCCGTTGCTGAATCACTTGTTCTCACACAAAAATAAACAGAGGCATAATGGTAGCTGTCATTGCTTCATGCAAAAAAAGCTCAGCCATGCCAAAAAGCTTTCCAGTCAAGTACTCCTACAAGTTAGATTCACAAAATATACAGTATGCTAAAATTCCAGGAGTCAGGGATAGAGTAATACCAAACATGGATCGCAGATTAGGTTTAATTCTAGATGCACACAAGGGTCTGGGTTCTGCATAAGCAGATATTACTACAACAGTTTCACTAGTTTCAAGTTTATTTATTTATGATAACGGAACTCAATTAAGGTCCATATAATAATTCTAACAAACAGTAAAAGGCAATATAGTTCCATAGAAAAAAAAAAGTACATGATATCAATTTGTCAATATAGCGGCAAGAAACATTTAAAATAATGAAACAATTTAAAACAAAACATTTCATTTGGAGGGTTAAACATTGCTTCAATAAAATCAGAGGCTGTAAATATACCCATTTGGAGACACATAGGTCTTAACCATTTACGTCTAAAAACCATAAGTGCAGGAGAGACAAAAATAACATGATACACGTCCTGGGAATTTAATTTACAAAAATCGCAAGTATCGGCGCGGTCATACCATTTAGACAGAAGACAATTCAGAGGGAGTAAATTATGACTTAGCAATAAGGTAAATCGCCGAGCTCCATGGGGGAGATTCCAAGATAAATATAGCTGAGGTCTTTTCATTTGGCAAACGTTACTGGTAAGAAACATTCCTCTCTTCAATTTACTCGCCCCTCTGTCTATTCTATAGCCTAGCTCCCACGAAGCCGACTTTAATATCGACTTCAATTGGGCTGCGGATAGTGAGAAAAGATCTAATTCATCTAACTGTAATAATACAACTGCCTGGCGAAAATTCTTTACAATAGAAGAATAAACATTAAAGGTACCCAGTAGTTCATTTTTTATGAGATGCCTCAACGTACCCGGCATTCCTTTGGCTAGGTTAAATACCCAACGCACCACACTCGCAACTGCCTGGACCCAAGAACTACGTAAACCGAATTCCAGTCTCAAATAGGACGTGGAATTCGCAGTACTTACAGAGGTAAGGTTGCGTAATATTTTTCCTTCAATAGAATCCAGAAAATTCCAACTTGTCATATCCACTGTTTCTAGTCCATATGTAAGGGATGCGGGGATTTTTGCTCGGAATACCTCGAGCAATATGGAGAAATGCCTTCTGCCTGTCGCCTTATAGAGAGAAACAAGGCTCTTCCCTTGAACAAGAGCTTTCCTGCTATTGTTCTCAATATGGGCTGTGTCACTTAAACTACTTGTGACAACTTTTCCGAGGAGAGGATAGGATTTCACTACTTCTAGTCTTTCACCCCCAACAGTCCAATGGTAATTGTCATATTTGGATTTTTTCTTTCCCCCGAAACACATTATTTTACTTTTTGAAATGTTTATTTTTAGGAAATGGGTTTCAGCGTATGTATTTAGGGCGTGTAGGTGACCATTCAAACCTTTTGGGGTAAGGTCCATAATTAAAATATCATCCGCATACATTAGGCATACTATTGGAGTTCCCCCTAACACTGGAGCAATGCCATTGCTGGATAATGATAAGGCCTAGGGGAGATCAGCTATGTATAAAGAGAACAGCAGGGGAGCCGATAAGCAACCTTGTTTAAGTCCATTAATCGTGGGAATAACCCTAGATAGTCCTCTCTCCCCCCCATTAATACTCTACACCAAGTGTCTGTATGTAGGGCAATACCTAACCTTAGCAAACTTGAGGGCATCCCTAGATCAAATAGCTTACTCCACAACAAAGATCTGTTCACCTTATCAAAGGCCGTAGAGAAGTCAATAAAAGCACCATATACACCTCCTCCACGGACTTTGACATACTTTTCAGTCAAGATCTGGAGTGCGGTAAGATTGTCTAGGGTACCATGTTGTTTTCTGAAAACGGTCTGCTCAAGTGGTAGTATTTCTGTCAAAGATACCCAGTCATTTAGAGAATTAAGTAAACATTTAGCAAAAACCTTACCGATGGCATCTAGGAGGGCAATTTGTCGGTAGTTTTGAGGTGAATCTCTTGCCCCCTTTTTAAAGAGGGGAACCAATAAACTTCCTTTCCAAGAATGCGGAATAATGCCTTTGGTAAAGCAGAAACTAAAAATTGGATGTAGAATTTCTCCCCATAAGGTACTATGAGATTTTAGCACAGAGATTGGGACTTCATCAGGGCCCATTGCACCGGATGTGCGCAGACCCTTAATGGCGGAAACAATTTCCAATTCGGACGGAGGTCCATAAGGTAACAAATCCTCCTGTAGCTTACCTGGGTCAAACATCACATCATTGCCACTGTATAAATGCTGAATGAAGTCAACCCAAGACTGCTCATTAATAGATATCGGTAAGGGTCTAGATCTATGCCCGCATCCTTCTCCGATTAATGACCAGAAAGTCTTAGCCTGCCCACTTCTGGATGCCTCACGGAGTTTAACCCATAGGGCATCTTCTTTCCCTCGTTTTAGTCTGGCCTTTATTCTATTTCTCCTTCTTCTTAAGAGAGTTATCCTTTGATTGCGTTCGGCAATATAGGAGAGGTACTGATCCCTAACCAATTTATTTATTTCTATGTTTAAATAACGAAGGTCAGAGGGGATTTTTGGAGTTATTCTCTCCGAAGGAGACTTTTTTGCTTTAGATTGTAAGGTGTGTAGAAAAGAAGCAAAACACAGTAGTTCATTCCCTTTCCAAAGGTGTAAATTCTCTACTGTGTATTCCAATACTCTGACTAAGCTTCTAATAGCCTCTGGGTGCCAATAACAAATCCCTTTTTTAGTGTTAAGATTCAATAAGTCATCCCCGATATTCCATGCACCCCTTTGGAATGGTATTACATTTAATGTGACAGACAGGACATTATGATCACTGAGATCAGTGATAAGTACAGCCAGATCCTTCAAGGAACTGAAAAAAGAGCTATCTACTATCATATAATCAAGGATCGAGCCACCATTCCTTGATTTATGAGTACAATGAGCGGGACTATCTGAAGGAAGTCTTCCATTAATTATAATACAATCTACTTCGGATAAACTCTCCAAGATTATTTTCCCTCTTATATTAGTTTTAATGTTCTCTGGGAATATGGCTTCTGGTATCAGGAGTGTTTCCTCCTTTAGCTTATTCCTGAATAAATCCAGGGCACTATTGGATATTTTACCATTTAAATCTCCTAATAATAGAATATGAGGGGGAGACTTAGATTCCTGAAGATTCTGTATAAAAGAACAAATAGTCTTTATACCAGTATTATAACATAAATCTGGCGGTATATAGGTATTTATTAGCACAAATGAGTTCTGAGGGACATCCATAGCTAAATTCGTCAGAGTTATTACCTGAAATAATTTATTCGGATCCATGTAATGAGAATAATTCCAATTAATTTTATTGGACAATAAACAGGCTAGACCTCCCTTCGCCGCCCTCTCGTAGAAGGGATGGCGCTACTCTCTAATACATAAAAATCTTTTACCACCGGGAATTTCCCCGCCAACCAAGTTTCCTGCAGACAGATCACATCTGCCTCTATAGATTGCAAAAATAACAACTTATCTAGGCTCTGTGATAGTCCTGCGATATTCCACGATAATATTTTTAATTCAGCGTTAAAAATGGGAATTCATTTTAGAAGAAAAACCGGATTTATTTGATAGGATTGCGGGGAGCCAACTCCACTCCAAATCGGTGTCCTTTACCATGGTTTGTTTTTTAGACTGAGGGTTATTTATAACCACCTGTCGCTCATTTTTTAATATAGGTATTTTTAATTCCTCAGGCATTACAAAGGATCCTTCTGAAGGACCGGAATTTATACCCTGAAGTAATGCCATTTTTTGGGGTCTTTGGCTTCCTATTTTGACCTGAAAGAAAGGGACAACATCAATCCCCCTTATTTGAAGTTCCTCGGCCCATTGTAGTACATGATTTGCTACCAATTTGGAGTAAAATTTTACCCGTGCCATCTTTCCACCCTCTATATTTATTAGTGTTATTATATCTAGGTCTGCAGATTGGATTAGTTTTAGGCTTTCTATTTCACAGAAACATTTAACCAATGCGGATCTATTTAAAATAAGATCTGGGTCAAAAAGAGGTATGAAATCTAGGAAGAGGGTGTCCACATTTTCTCTATTCTTAGGTACCACCTTTGATTCATTTTCAATTACGGCCACATCTAAGAAGGGGATGGCCAAAGGATTTAGGATTGATTTTAATTTTGGATCAGGAATTGGTTCTGGTTTTGGATCATTCACCATTTTGATCTGCTCATCAGAACATGACTGGCTTAACTTAATCAAAGGATATTGTTGTGTCTCTGTAGGGATCAACTTTGTGAATCCTACTGGGTTATGCAACAAATTAGATTCAGAGACCTCCAAGTTAGAGTTTTCCATAGAGGGCTCTTGGTCACATTCAAATGTGATTTTCCTTTGCCTTTTTTGATAAAATCTGCTGTGTGGTTTTCTTTTTTTGCCTCTTTGTCTTTTTGGTACTGCTATTATGGATTTTTTCTCCTTTATCGGAGAGACCTTATTCAGAAGAACAGTAGGGGTTGGGGTTTCTTTATTTATTTGAGAAGTAAAGATAGGAAAAATGGGAGGAGGAATCGTAGTCAAATTATCATCTGGAATCGTCAAGGCCTCAATCTCCTCGTCAATAAAAGCCACACAATTACCATTAGTTGGATTCACATTCCTATTTACGGGAAGTTCAGAGATAACCGCTGTGTGAGTGTGAATTGTAACCAGAGGATCTAAAACTGCGGCCGATAGGGATACCTCATTTACTTCCTTACTGGGATTTTTTGTTGGAGTTGCTATTTTTTAAGGTGTAACAACTTCTGGTCCTTTTATATGACTCAGTAGCGCCTTTAGAATCAGGGTTACTGTATCAAATACATTATCCGACCCACTAACTAATTTTTCCAAAAGCTGTAGGATAGACGAGATGAGATTTAGATATTACGTTATCGTTACTTGGATGAATGTTAAGTGGATCTACATTTCGTGTGTGAATGGGGCTAGGGAAGGAATTCGCTTGAGAAATAGAGAACTCAGAATTTTTTGAGGGAGTGCTACTAAAAAGATGTAACCTAGGAGTTGCTGCTATGTCTTGTGTAATAATAGGGTTCTGTACTTTGAATAATCGCTTCTGAGACTCTAAGTTTATATCAGGTAAAGTGAAGTCCTCTGGTAAAAAGTTTGGGGGAGGTGATGTGTCGAGATGAGTTTTTTGGTCTGTCTTAAGAGAAAGAGGGAAATTATCTGCTATAGCCGCTGCAGAAGAGGCAAAGATGTTACCTAAATCTGCTGAATTAACAGCTTTGGCTTGATTTTCACATAAATTCACAACGTCTCCCATTTGGTTCTTATAAGGTAACTCTTTTGTAAGGGACAGGGCAGCTATACCCGATAAGGTACTATAACCTTTAGTAACAACAGAATCCCACACCTGCTCTTTGTTGTTAATATCTTCAACATGGCCATCCGGCACTACTTTATCCTTTCCCTTGTCCCATAGAGAATAAAGTTGACATTTGCTTTTTAATTGTAAAGCTGACCTATCTCTATTCCGTAAAGGATTGGATTTAGTCTTGGAGCAGGCTCTACCAACTAATAATCTTCCCGATCTTAATTTTTTTGTCGTCATTATTAACAAGAAAGAGAATAAATTATAACACTTAAAAAATAAAATAAAAGCTATGTATCCTACAAGCCAATAACTTTAAACAGAAGAGCTCAGAGATTCAAAATGAAAGGAACTACAGGGGTATGGCCCAGCCCAGCGTCAATCGGCCCCTGTCGGTCACAGTCGGTCCCGCCCTTGTCCCGGGGCACTCCCGCGCGCTCTCGCGCCACTGGAAGTGACGCTCAAATTTATGAGTGGGCTGTTAGGCTGATGGTGCTATTAGGGGGGCGGGGCAAACAGAGAGAGCGGGCAGATGCTAGGGGCGGGGAAGAGACACCAGGTGCGCTGGATGTTGCTGCGCAAAGTACCCTGGGTCTCGCAGTCCCTGCCCCGGCAGTTACAGCGATGTCAGGCTCAGGCTCCTCTCAAATAAGGCTCCAGGCCGGACAGGGCAAACAACAAGTCTCCAGGTACGGTGAAAATGCCAGCAGGGATGAAATCCTTAGTTCTCGGCCGTGAGCCGTTTATGGACGCAGGGGATCTGGGGGCGGGGAAGAGACACCAGGTGCGCTGGATGTTGCTGCGCAAAGCACCCTGGGTCTCACAGTCCCTGCCCCGGCAGTTACAGCGATGTCAGGCTCAGGCTCCTCTCAAATCAGGCTCCATGTCGGACAGGGCAAACAACAAGTCTCCAGGTATGGCGAAAATGCCAGCAGGGATGAAATCCTTAGTTCTCGGCTGCAAGCGGCACCTTCCAGCATCCACGTTCCCAAGCCGCTAAAATTGCAGTTATATATCAGAGCGGGCCGTTTGTTTATTTAATAAACACTTTTCCGAGCCTTACTGCTTGCAAACAGAGCACTACTCCGGCTCCAACTCAGTATTTATCCACTTTAACACAAGAGCCGAATTCACTTGTTCTCACACAAAAATAAACAGAGGCATAATGGTAGCTGTCATTGCTTCATGCAAAAAAAGCTCAGCCATGCCAAAAAGCTTTCCAGTCAAGTACTCCTACAAGTTAGATTCACAAAATATACAGTATGCTAACATTCCAGGAGTCAGGGATAGAGTAATACCAAACATGGATCGCAGATTAGGTTTAATTCTAGATGCACACAAGGGTCTGGGTTCTGCATAAGCAGATATTACTACAACAGTTTCACTATCGAAACAATGCTATTAGTGGCCAGGTTTAATGAAACATACAAAAGCACTTGTTCTTAAGTGTGATATCTGTCAGCAGATTAAGGTTTCATTAGCAGCACGCCCACCACAAACACCACACCTGATTTCGGACAGACCTCTCACTTGTGTCTATCTGGACCACTGCAGCTCCCTACAATCTGATGGGGCTTGCAAGTACAAATTGGTGGCAGTGAATTCATGCTCTAGATTCATGTGGGTTTGGCTTCAGTGCTCGGCTGACTCCCGAAATGTTCTAAAGGATTTGCGGGTCTTCATAGGGACATACACAATGAGCACATTACATTCTGACTGTGGCCCCGCGTATGAAGCCATAGGAAGTTTGGTGTTGTATTGCGCGACTCATCTCTGTATCATCGCAAGGGAAATTTGATGGTAGAGGCTCTTGTGGTAGTTGGGTCAATCACCTATATGGAGTCCAGAGGGCACTGAATATCATGCCAAGAAGTTCTCTAGGCCATGCTCCATATGAGGTCCTATTTGGGAAGTGAATGTGGGTACCAGACCTCGACTGTGGCAGCACAGTGGCAGATGAAAAAGGATTTCACATACATGATTGTTTGGCTGTTCTTCAGGTACTCAATGAATTCCGGGCACTACAAAGCAATGTCCAAGTAAACCACACTGCCACTGGGGAAGTAAAATAGGTTACGACAAGACCTTCCTGGGTCTTGAAAGTCGAGGATCTGGTCAGAAATAAAATTGTGGAGGAAAATAAATTTGGACCATCTTACAGAATGCCTGTACCTGTCCTGGCTGTTGAAGGAACAAGAACAGTACTTCTTCTGCCTCTTACCGGAAACAAAGAAAAGAGATTAGTCTCCATTGATCTGATCAAACCACACAATGTGGACGATACTGCTTAGCAGGCCGTCTGGGCTCCTGGGTAGCCACCAATCTCCTCTCGCTACCATACAGGAGGTTCAGACAGACAATCAAATTAATAACGTTTGAAGAATCTACTCTACGAAGTAACGGAGTTACCAACAATGGAATGGAACTCATGCCCATTGAAATTGAACAACAACAAAACACAAATGAAGCGCAGATCTCAATTCGGCCTAATACCAACTTCTATGTGAATATGCCTCAAAACTAGTCATTTGCCAGTTCAACAAAACCTGCTGAGCTACCAAAGATTGATCGAACTGCATCTGGCTATTTCATCCATTTTGACACCTTCTCTCTGGATCCAAGTTTCCTGCAAAACACAACATCAGATTTTCTACCTTTGCACGAAAAAGACTTACCTTGTTTCACCATGGCTACAGCTTTGGAGAGAAATTGGTTTACTGTTCCTAGTCCTCGGGATAGGTTTAGTAACTGTCTTTTCCTTATTACTGAATGGACATTATCTTCCAGAATGCTCCACAGTATCACATGTGAACTGGGTCCTGAAACCACATCCGTCATCTCATCACAGACAGAGACCTGTCCTTTGTGAACATTACAGCAGTTCCTGTTCCTGAAGGAATTGTTTGGGATAGGGTTTCATATTATGTATTTGGTCCCGCAGAACTTTTAAAAATACTGCATGTATTTAAAATCTCTTTAAATGATATCATCATCTCTAGTACATTCTCTGACGATTGGGATTTTGAAACTGTAAATAGCATGCTGTATGATCCGAGCAGGGCCGTGCCTACAAGGCGAATGATGGCTCTACCTCCCACTGAGTGTCTGATAGTAGACCCCCTCACTCTGAAAGGGCAGGATGTCGCCTCATAAACCAAGAGCTCCCCGACCCCGCCAAATTGGTTCTGACTGGAGTCAGTGATTTGCGACCTTAGAGAACAAAGACTTGTTAGGTATAAAATGCTGCACTGGAACTTTGTTCAAGTGTGTTCCTTCTAGATGTCAAGACAAAACTGTTCGAGTGATCAGAGGAAAGGACTTTGAAACATTGCCAAGCTTGCTGAAGAAACGACCAGGGGGCGTAAATCAAGAGCGCCTCCTGCAGAAGTCTCAGGGACATTAGACTTCACACCGTCAGCCGCCGAAATTCCTGTGCGAGGAATTCTACTTGCAGGTGAGGCCTCTGTCGAGTAATCCAGAGCCTCAAGTTCTACTGTGAGGACAGCGGACTGGGCACCTTTGATACTTTTGCTGATCCTGTGTGGGCCGCTGCAGCTAAGGGAGAGCTGCCACCGCTGAGAACCCGCCTGAATATGAACCTTTGAATCTTTTGCTAAGCCTGTGTGGGCAGCTGCAGCTAAGAGAGAGCTGCCTCCGCTGAGAGCTCACCTGAATCTAAACCTTTTAATCTTATGCTAAACCTGTGTGGGCTGCTGCAGCTAAGAGAGAGCTGCTGCCGTTGAGAGCCCGCCTGAATCTGAACCTTTGAATCTTTTGCTAAACCTGTGTGGGCTGCTGCAACTAAGAGAGAGCTGCCGCCACTGAGAGCTTGCCTGAATCTGAACTTTTGAATCTGTTGCTAAACCTATGTGGGCCGCTGCTGCTAAGAGAGAGCTGCCGCTGCTGAGAGTCCCCCTGAATCTGAACCTTTGAATCTTTTGCTAAAACTGTGTGGGCCAATGCAGCTAAGAGAGAGTTGCTGCTGCTGAGAGCCCGCCTAATTCTGCGCCTTCAACTCTTCTACTGGATCCATGTGGGCCGTTGCCGCTAAGAGAGAGCCGCAGCCACTGAGAGCCTGCCGGAATCTGCAACTTCGAGCCCTTTGCTGAATCTGTGTGGACCACTGCAACTAAGAGAGAGCTGTAGTCGCTGAGCGTCCACTATTGTACCAGTCTGGCCGAGACCATCCTTTGTCTTGTGGGCTGCCGCAGCTGGGAGAGCGCTGCTACCGCTGAGTGCCCACCCTCTTGTCAACTCATGCATCATTGTGGCTCATCCTGTGGGCCATGGCAGCAGCTAAGAGAGCGCTGCTGCCGCTGAGTGCCTGCACCCTTCGCCACTTTGCATCATCGTGAATTGCCCCGTGGGCCACCGCAGCAAAGAGAGAGCTGTGGCCGCTGAGCGCCCGCAACTTTGGCAACTTTTCCATCATTGTGATTTGTCCCGTGGGCCGCCGCAGCTCAGAGAGAGCTGTACCCGCTGAGTGCCCACACCCTTTGCCCCTTTGCATCATCGTGATTTGCCCTGTCGGCCGCCGCAGCTAAGCGAGAGCTGTAGCCGCGGAGCGCCTGCACCTTGGACAACTTCGCATCCTTGGGATTTGCCCTGTGGGCGGCCACAGCTGAGAGAGAGCTGCTGCCGCTGTGTGCCCGCACCTTGTTCACCCTTGTTCAGGATTGTCGATATCATCTCGTGGTTCACCGCAGCTAAGTGAGAGTTGCTGCCGCTGTGAGCCCACCACAGAGCTGCACGACGAGAGTCATCGCCACCAGCCCAGGCCGCTGCAGCCGCGTGCTTCTGCCGCTGAGCGCCTGCCTGTAACCAAGAGCCCGAATCATTGTAGGTGCACACTGCAGACCTCCACCTCCAAGACTTGTGGTCGCTAGAAGTCTGCCTGTCACCTTCTCAGCTTCTTCAAAAAGCTGCGTGCTGTGTCCCCCTACAAAAAACAGGTATCTGGTGTGCAACGGGTCGCGTAGGCCCCGACAATGATCTAAGTCAGTCTCACGCTTTGGTGAATACGTTATTGTCTTTTTTAGTCCCTATGGGTTGACGTGAATTGTAGTTGTTGAAATGCTTTGAGAGTTTTGAGTTAAACTGTTAGATAAAGATATTATTTTTCTATACTTACCTGAGTTGTGTCCTTTTGCGGTGTTATTACTGTCTTATTGTACGTGGTCATAAACGCTTCACACATTGCCTCTGAGATAGGCCTAACCGCTCGTGCTATGTTACCACAGGGTGGAGCAGGGTTTGTCAAAGGGGATAGCCCACTTGCCCTGACTTATGAAGAAGGGTCACAATTTGGACAGTGACGTCAGTCCTTGCCAACTAAAGACCCCCATTTCTAACACCATCAATGGGAACATTGCCCAACACCATCAAAAGGTAGTTCACAAATGTTTACACAAAAGTTTGGTCTTGGTTTAACACATCAGATCCACGCTCATATCATTATTAGCTTGCACCAACACCTGTGAAGAAAAATATGCTCAACAACACGAAACAGATATACTCTGCTTCATTTTCCTCCCACCTGTCTGAACATGGTTTTGCCTTATGGAAAGACGCTATAAACATACAATCAGTCTTGGGGACAAAAGAATGGCAAATTCAGGGAGCTGAGGCACTATTTAGAGCATGCCTGATACCACAGCAGATTATTTTCCTGAGTGGCCCTGTGCAAAAGACTTTGTATCTTGGGTTAGCCAAGATCAAGGATTTGAACACACCTTGTATTCCTCTCTTTCACACTTTGAGGGATGGGAGAATTATACAGAGCACAGTGGGGGTACGCTAGATGACATCATGCATGACACTTCATACAATTCAACAGACCCCTATTGGAAGGGATGGTTAGTTTGGCATATTAACACAAATAGGTATCAGTCATGATTCAAGGGTACCGCTGAAGGGTTGAGTATCCATAGGCCTGACCTACGCTATGTACAACAAGAATATCTGGGGGTGCTAACATCCTACTGTGTTGAGAAGTTATGCCTAGATTGGCTGAGAACCTCAAACTTTCCCAGGTGAAACAACACTTGTCCTAACTATCAGAAGACATGGATTTAAGGGAATTTTTGCTAGGCCCCCAGAAACCATGTTGTAAATGCTTCTTATACTCTATTTGCAACAACATTTGGAAAATCTCTTAACCGGAAGCTGCAGAGAAATTGCGTGAAAATTAACAGGGTTAACTTAGAAAAGGCTGTGGTTGACAATGGTATGGCCGCAATAACATCCAGGATTTATTCACTGGGCAACATTGATATAATGGAACGGGATCTGTCCACACTACAACACGGGCAATCACAGTTGAGATCTGTTAGAAATGGGATTTCTGGTTGGCTAGAGCATGCATCTAAGCCAGGCAGAACGCACCACTCTAGTCAGGGCAAGGGAGTTACACGCTGAAGATAACCCATGCTCACCCCCTTGGTAGCTTGGCCGAGCAGTCAGGCTTATCCCAGTTGCAATGTGTAAATCATTCACGCAACACACTCACCCAGCAGCGACATACTAGGCACACCACAAAACAAACTCCACACAAGGTTATATAAAAATAGCCTTTGCATTATCCTTAAAAACACATTAGAATATAATCACCCATTTTATTTTACCACTATTATTATTATTATTGGGACATTTGTAAAGCGCTGCGTTACGCGCACCGGCGTGTCCACGCGCTGAAAGTGAGAGAGGCAGCAAACAGGGAGCACAGTAGCTTAGTAGTCATTTACTTCACATAGAGGTGGGTTTTTAATTTCGCACGAAACCTCGCTTCATCAGGTTCCAGACGCAAGTCCACTGGAAGTTTATTCCAGTGGTTTGCCACTAGACACCTGAAAGATCTGCCTCCTATGCGCGCTTTCTTCACCCTGGGGACCCTAAGCAGACCCCCATCGGCGGATCTGAGCGCTCGAGCGGGTATATAAACTTCAACCAGTTTCCTCAGTAGTCGAGGAGCCCTATCATACAGGATACGGTGACACGTGCAGAGGGCTTTATATTCAACTCTGCGCCTCACCGGAAGCCAATGTAGCTTCTGCAGTGCCGCCTTCGAAGGCGCCCTTTTGGGCAGCCTGAGGATCAGACGAGCTGCCGCATTTTGCAGCACTTGGAGGCGAGCCATGCTCTTCTCTGGCGCCCCCAGGTAAAGCAAATTCCCGTAATCCATCCTGGCGGTTACCAAAGCATGTACCAGGGTTTGGCGAGCTTCCATCGGCAGTAGGTCCAGCACTTTCCTCAATCTTTTCAGTACCCCAAAACAAACGCCAACCACACGGTTGATCTGGGGCCCGAAAGTGAGACCTGCATCAAACCATACCCCTAGATTCTTTGCCTCCTGGCAAGGGGTGGGGGTTGGTCCTAGACAGGGTGGCCACCATGCCGATGACCATGCAGACTGGGCTCTCCCTACCACCAACACCTCTGTCTTGTTGCCATTGAGTTTCAAACAGTTGATGGCCATCCAGTCGGCAAGTTCTTTCATGCACGACCGGAAGCCATCTGCAGCAAGACAGGGTGCGTGCGACAGGGAGATGACCAATTGCGTATCATCGGCATATGATACCAATTGGAGACCATAGTTCTCCACAATGGAGGCTACCGGCGCTACATATAAATTAAAAAGGGTTGGACTCAGGGACGAGCCCTGAGGCACGCCCTGGCCCAAAGGTACCCCTTTTGAATAGCAGTCGCCTTGCCTCACTTGAAAGCTTCTTCCCGTGAGGAAGGCCTGGATCCACCTCAGCGCGGTGTTGGTGATACCGCCTCTGTTCAGACACTGTAGCAAGGTGGTATGTGCTACAGTGTCGAACGCCGCGCTGAGGTCTAACAGGATCAAGGCCATCGTTTGCCCCTTATCTACGCCCTGTCTCAGATGTTCCGTTGCCATAAGAAGGGCGGACTCGGTAGAATGGCGTGGTCTAAAGCCAAACTGCGTGGCATGGAGCAATCCCACCTCCTCCACATGTTTCATGATTTGGGTGTTAACCACCTTTTCTGCCACTTTGGACAGAAAAGACAGGAGAGAAATGGGCCTCAGATTTTCCAACACCTCAAAACCAATGTGGGATTTCTTCCGGAGAGGGAGTACCACAGCCTGTTTCCACCCTTCAGGTAACATACCCGATTTGAAGGAGGTATCCAGGACATGCCTTATGTAAGGCTCCAACACTTCCAGGCTGTCCCCCAAACGTTTAGGGGACACCGGGTCCAAGGGGGAGCCCGATTTGACAGAGAGGCATACCCTGACTAGCTCTTCAGGAGGGGGGGTGCTAAAGTTCGTGAGGGACCCCTCTGTCTCCATGCCCTCCGATGTTGCCACAAACTCAACCCCTACGGGGGGAGGATAAGGAAAAGTCGAATACATTTTCTCGACTTTGGTGGAGAAATATTCGGCGATTCGATCGCAAGTTTCGGGCGAACAAACCTCTTGGTCTGCCAATGAGTCTAGAATAGTCAGAGACTTATAGATACTAAAAAGTTCTTTGGCCGAGTTTTTTGCCCCTAAAATCTGTCCTGCATAGAAGGCCGCCTTAGACTTTTTAATCAGCCTATGATGCTGCCGCCTTTTTTCCAGGAACAGTTCCCTAGCCTGGGTATCATATGACACCCTCCACACTTTTTCGGCTCGCCTGCATTCCGCCTTTGTTTGCCTCAGCTCTCCACTAAACCATGGGGCAGATCTTTCTTTACGGCCGGATGCAGATGATCGACAGAGTGGGGCGGTCTGGTCAAGCGCTTGAATAATGCGCTTATTGCAGTTCAAAACCGCCGTTTCTATATCCTCCCCTCCAGGTTGGCCGTCTCTAATCAGAGCATGATTAAAATCCTCCAATGAGAACTTAGCCCACTTCCTCCTTAAATAATTTAAGGGTGCCTGACTAGGTTTAGTGGTTTTAGGGGTCTTTATAGAAAAGACCACCAGAGAATGGTCTGTCCAGGGGATTGGTTCAATAGTGGACACCTCAACCCCTTCCCAGTTAGCAAAAACCGGGTCCAGGAGGTGCCCCTGCCGGTGCGTGGGGCTCGAGAACTTAAGTTTAAGCTGAAGGGCTTGAATATCCCGGCAAAATTCCTCCACTCCTTTATCCTCTGGGCAATATAAGTGCAAATTCAAATCGCCCAATAGGAGGAATGTGTCCCTACGCAACGTTGCCTCTGTTAAGTTTTCTATCAGACTCTCCCTGAACTTGGCGCAAGGCCCTGGGGGTCTATAAACCAAAAAGCCTTTGATCGTCTTGCCCCCATTAACTTGTATAGTGAAAGCTCCCACCTCACTCTCAGCAACCAGCGTGCTTTCCAACAAACAACCCAAGGGTTTCCTGAAAATAATTGCAATCCCCCCTCCCCTCCCTACTGGCCTGTCCTGCCTAACCATCGAGTAGCTCTCAGGCATAGCCTCGATGATGTCCGAATCAGAGAACTGGTCTAACCATGTCTCCGTGATGAACAATAGGTCAAACTTTCTCTCCGCAAGCAACTCGAAAATGTCGATTCTGTGCCTGCGCAGTGACCTCACGTTAAGGAGACCACAGTTAAGAGCAGCTAGGTCCCCAGCGTCTGACAGCATGGTGGTAAAGCAAAAGCCACAGTGAGCACAGTCTATGTCATCACTAGACATACCGTGCCTGCAGGATGGTAAAGTGGACGGACATAATCTGAAGGAGCTGCTCCCTATCCCAGCAGATCTTAACAGCCGGACCAGGGGTTATCGCCCTAGCCCGCCGTCGGCCGCGGACGGGCGCAGACGGGCTCGACTTTGGCGACACTTCTCGTCGCGCCCGCTGCGCTCGTCCGCCGCGCTTCCGGTAAGACATCCTCCTTTTGTATCCCTCAGCCCGTCTGCCTCGCAGCCACTAGACCGCTAACCGGTCACTCGCAAGCGGAAGCGGAAGTGACTGTCTCTCACCTCCACGCCCTCCGCTCAACGGTGCTAGCCACCCTGTCGGACCGAGGCGTGGAGGAGGGAAGACAAGACAGTCACCCCGATGGCGTCCGGTGAGTCAGGGAATGCAGGGGGAGTTAGAAAGCCTCAGCCCACTAAGGACTTGACCCCAGCGGAATCACCGCTAAAAGTGCAGCCGCTACAACAAAAGAAATGATTAAAATTAAGATAGCTGTGCAGCACAGTCCATGATAAAAGCACAGCGAGACCACAATTTAAAACCAATGTCTGCGCGCAAAGCAGCTGTGAGCCCTGCCACTGCTCACTCACCGCCACTCGACCCACGTCTCAGGTTCCCTTTTGTAGCCCTCAGCCCGTCTGCCTCGCAGCCACTAGACCGCTAACCGGTCACTCGCAAGCGGAAGCGGAAGTGACTGTCTCTCACCTCCACGCCCTCCGCTCAACGGTGCTAGCCACCCTGTCGGACCGAGGCGTGGAGGAGGGAAGACAAGACAGTCACCCCGATGGCGTCCGGTGAGTCAGGGAATGCAGGGGGAGTTAGAAAGCCTCAGCCCACTAAGGACTTGACCCCAGCGGAATCACCGCTAAAAGTGCAGCCGCTACAACAAAAGAAATTATTAAAATTAAGATAGCTGTGCAGCACAGTCCGTGATAAAAGCACAGCGAGACCACAATTTAAAACCAATGTCTGCGCGCAAAGCAGCTGTGAGCCCTGCCACTGCTCACTCACCGCACTTGTCATGACTTTACAGGGGTTATATAAATCACTAGGCCAATTGGGCCACTGTCAAAATCAATTCACACACAGTTAGTTAGGTCCACCAGTAACTACTGGTAAGATTGCGCTTAGCACAAAGCATTTAGGCATAAACACAGTAATGGTACTTCGTATAACACATTATGCAGAGACACTTCCTCAACAGTGCACTAGAGTAAATACTAGTAAGTTGCCCAACGTACAATGACACCTTCACTGTACAATCTTCCGAGCTGCTGCTCGCTACCCTGATCCTTTCTTAGAAGGCTTCTGGGCCTTCTGTCTGCCTTCAACCAGGAATGCGGTAATGCTCGTAGGCTCCTTGGCACTCACCCGCCTATCCCAGGGAATGCAGCAATTCTGTGGAGATCCTTTCTTCAGTGAGATCCGGTGGCCTCCGTTGAGGTCTCGCCCTCTCCCAATGCTAAGATCCCATGTGGCTCCTTATCGGCAGCAACTTGCAGATCTCGGGCCCCTATTGGGCTCTCCCCGGAATACCAAGAACAAATGCCCCAACATCCGGTAAGGATGCAGCTGCACAAGACTATGAGACTACGAGACTATGTGGCGCAGCTGTAACAGTGCAGGGCACTTCACCACAGCGGCCGCGTGCTGGGTTAAGAAAATACCTGGATGCGCTGACTGGCTGGGAGAGGGGGGTGCTGCGACCCCTCAGCTCTACACTCCTGCTCCTCCTCTGACTGGTGAAGGGCTGCTGAGGTAGGATCCGAAACAAAGTCTCCATCAAGTCTGCTCTGCTCTACGCGCGGCCCCTCTACTGCGGCGGTCCCCCACCCACAGCCTGGCTCAACCTCTGACTGGCTTCCAACTGCTGTTCTCGTCCTTGTGACATGGTTGCCAGGCAACTCCCAATGCTCCTGGGAGCTGCTGTGCTCTGAATCAGTGCCTCCCTCAGGCTCAGGAACACAAAGGGCCCCCATTCTGCAGCCATCAGGGAGCTTTCCCTACAGCGAAGCACAAGCCCCAGTTCCACACGTGGTCCAGTAATACAACCGACTGCACAACACAGCGCTCATCACACGCTTGCTGCACAAAGATCAAACGCTCATCATGCGCTCCAGTTGCAGGTAACGGGGCAGTCACCAGCACTCCTACGGCTCTGGGCCTTCTGGGAGAACGCTGGCAGTACCACACCAGGGCCCAGGCCGGCCAGCACAAAGGTTTTTGTGGTAGAAGTTGCAGTCCTTCCATCAACAATAAAGTCCTATGGCGGTTCCTCCTAGCGCAATGCAGTCCATGCAGTATTTCAGTTTAACGAGTTTCCACGACATGGGGTCAAAGCTCCAGTACTTATAGTAACCACTGTCTTTGTTCTTCCCCCTGGCACAGGGCTCTGAGCCCAGTCCAAGCCAGTTCTGGGGTCACTTTTGAATACCCTTTCAAGTGCACAACCACCTCCATTGTTAGTGTGAGCCTTGGCCCCAGACACACCACAGGGGGACGGAGCCATCATTGTTGAAGGCAGGCACAGCACTATTCAGGTACCAGGGGAAACTCCTCCCTCTACTCGGAATTCAGCCAAGGTCTATTCAGCTTGGCGCTGATTCACCCAGGCAGGGCAGGGCACACCTGAAACCCCCCCCCCAAGGACTGGCTGGAGTGAATGCACCCCCCTTCTGTGGTAAATAAATAATTACCCGAGCTGAATTTCTAGGCATTAACAATTAGCATGCATCAAGTGAGAAGCAGAGTCCGTGGTATCTGAGTTAAAATGGGCTTTATTCCAATAACTCGAGTCAAAGGGAGAATATGTTCCATCACCACAGAGGTTCAGGAAGAGTCTTCTAACATTTAATAACAAAACATTATATTATATACTTTTCACTCCTTGTACATAGGAGCAGGCGCAAGACAGAAATGAGATAAGAACATGTGGGTGTACACTTGATGAGTCATAGGCGTGTGATAGGTAGGTGTCATAGGTGGGTGGGTATTTGGAGGAGGAGTTGGCATGACCAGCTCGAACTGTGCCCTAATTGTGCAACTTTGAACATGACGTGCAATTGACGTGTAACTGGGAAGAGGCTGACTTACAACCTAGCAGAGAGATCTCTTATGTCAAGGCGACCAGCACATCTAGTACAACTGATATCTAGAGTCAGGGGATGTATTATCTGAAGAAAAGGTTGTTCGTCACTAAAAGACAGAGAGGGCATATTTATTCGTTCATTGCATGAGCTTTCTATGGGTGCAAGCACTGTGATTTAATTAAATGGAGACAGAATGGCTAGGCCTATCTCCCTCGGACGGGTTCTGTGTACTTTTCCTCAGATAACTGTTATTCATAATACTGTCTTGGCCTCTTGCTGGGCTTCTCTCGGCTGAACTAGAAGTATGCGAGGTCAGAGGGACGTAACTGCAGCTTCAGTGTGTCAGGAGTCATGTAAACATTAATTCAGAAAGTGGTTTCAGGCTCAACCAGTACGATATTTATTTAAAAGAGCACAATGCAAAATGCAACTACATGGGCCTTCATTTTAGCTTAACGTTTGGGAGACTTGATGACTGGCATTTCTAATGCAGGACATGATTGCAGGGGCCTAGTGATTCAGGCCACTACGGGAAATATGCATGGGTGACATGCACATGACATGTAACATAGGGTATATGTAGAGGACATATTTGGTCATATTTGGTCAGGCAAAATATCATTTTCCTCATTCCCTCCTTGTTCCCTACATAACCCTTTAGGATACATCTATATTCATGAGACCGTATAGTTGATCATACAGCATCATTTCTTCATCTTTTATCCTTTGTTTACGTGGATGTGGAATACAGGCAGTAGCACACAGCCCGCAAATCGCCGGACCGCACTGCAGACAGAGACAGCAACCAAATACCATAAGTAGGGCCATTCCTAGGAAGGACATAACTTTCCATCCCCATGCAGATATTACACCCCAGAACCAACTGGACCAAGTCCATGTGCCTGGATCTTGATGTATGGCATTAGCAATCTTGTGGAGTCTTGTTATTGCTTCGTACACAGATGGTGCATTATCTGGGATGAAAACGCAACAACTAGATCGGATGACTCTACAGGCTCCGCCCCTATCCGCCAAGATGACGTCTAGAACGAGGCGGTTTTGAAGAACGACAAGTCTAATAGCAGATTGTTCCTGGGTTAAGTTCGCCAGGGCAGATGCAGTTATATTTACAACTGTTTCAAGAGTCCTTGTTAACCTGCGTATCAGTTTACTGTTTTGGACGGGACCTATGAAGAAAAAGAATCCTCTGTTGAAATCTGTATATTGCTCCAAAGCTGTTTCAGTCTGATCGATACCTGCAGAATCTGTCTCTCTCTTTTGTCTAACATGTTCTAGTCGTGAATCTCTATGATAATTTGATGGGGCTAGAAAAACGGGTGGCAATAAGAATGCTATATAACAAGTCCCACCCCAGTCTAAGGGCAGATGTACGTAGGCTGTCTGACCACAAATGAAATAGGTATGGCGTGATGTTTTGAAAGAAGATAGTCCGTTATCATCAAACTCTACTACAGTGTTACACTTGCTGTGTCCCATATGTACTGAGCCTTTCTTACTAACACATAAATCACCTTTTGCTGGCAGGACTGATATAAACGGTGGACCTGTGTTTTGCTTGGGCTGAACATTTAACATTATATAATTGACAGATGCATTTCCCTGTTCGTACTCTTCATTCTCTAAATCGGTTCCCTTTCTTTGGGGGAATCCGTCTTTGTCTGGAAAGCATGCTTCATTCATTACTTTATTCAGGTTTCCATATATCCAGCCACCTGAATAAGCTATGTACTTTCTATCTATTGAGGTCATTAGAGCAAACCATGCTCCACACGAACCATTGTGTGAGAACGGTAATGGGTAGAAGGGCAATACTCCCTTCGTCTCTTGATAAGGGGGCAGTTGGCCACATACCCAGCAATTAGTCGCATTGCTGGTCTGGTGAGAATGGTGTAACATTCGAATAAAGGTATTGTTACGTAGTGCAAATCGATATGACAATTCATGGGGAGGCAGGTCGCTAAATGTATGCTCTATGGTACTGTTACTGGAAGAGTGTAAACGTGAGGGAATGGGAAAGAAAACATGTAGCAATAAACTGACACCAATTATAACAATGCACAGAATAAAAAGGATGATTAAAGTAACTATACATCTACTGCGTAATCTCTTGCAGTATTTTTCCTTCTTATCTCTCTTCTTGCTATTCTCATATGTGATCTTATGCATGTCAGAATCGAGTCTAACCGATTCACCACCGGGTGGGCCTAAACAATTAAACTACGTCTGACTTGCTATCTTGCTAATCTAGACCTATACTCTTGCTGAGGGGTATTTCCTAGCAAAGGTCAGTGTCCCTTTTTCTAAAGTGTCTTTTGTAGTGATGAAGGTGAGTTTGGCCTTTACGTCCTTCCACCAGCTTCGGCGTCTTCCAACGTGGCTCAAGGGGACTTGAACGATCAAAGATCCTGAGGAGTCCAAATTCTCCTGGTGCTATGGCATGTTCCTCGACCTGGGTGTTTGTCAGGGAAGGCGGCAGCAACCTGTGAATGAAAAGAGAGTAGTGCAGAAATCAAGGAAGCCAGGTAATTTGTCAGCATGTTACTGTCAACATCAGTTAGTTTTCTTTCTAGGCATAGGCGTACCCCACATATATACTCCATAAGGAGATAGACCTGTTCTGGAATGAGCTACCATAAGCATGTAAAAGAGGGCGACCGGCAAGGCCACCATCCAATCCACGCCTTTTTCTGTACAGATCTCAGCAACTTTTGTCTTAATTGTCTGGTTTGTCTTTCTACAAGGCCTGCGGCTTCTGGGTGTCTGACACAATGGAATTTCCTCGAAGGGACACTTGTTTCATTAATTCAGAGGAGAATGGCTGATCGTTATCTGAATAGATCACATGAGGTAGATCACATGAGGTGATTCATAGCTGGGGAATTACTGCGCACTAATTGTCTGGCTGTTGTAACAGCAGTATAATCTGGAACTGGATATGCTTCTGTCCATCTGGACAGGGCACATACAACTACTAAGACATATTTGTAACCTCCACATCTGTCCATTTGGATATAATCCATCTGGAGAACCTCAAAAGGATGGTCAGGAGGATGAAATCCGCCTAGTTCCACCGGAATGCCTTTACCTGGATTGAACTGACAACAGATCATACATGTTCGCACTTTCTGTTGCACATAGGTGCTTGTTAAACCAAATATACTGTAAACAGTCTAGCATTGCCTTCTCTCCTAAGTGTGCGGGACTATGTGTTGGGCATATGATTACTTGTACCATAGAACCTGAAAGAAACCATGTGCTTTTTCCCTTAGTCATCTAACCTTGGTTAGTCTGGATCCCTCCTTGTAAAGTCCATTTCTTTATCTCATCTGTGGTGGCATGTGTCTGTATGTCGAGTACATCTTGAGTGGGATCCCTGACTGTCATGCTTTATGTCAGTAATGGTACCTCTCTCCTTGTCGTGTCTGGTGGTGTCTGTGCTGTCTGAGCTGTTCGGTCTGCCAGGTCATTACCCTGGGAAATGGTGTCTGTAACTTTGGTATGAGCTTTATATTTCAGGATAGAAACGGCTGTAGGTAAATGTATGGCCTCTAACAGGGCCTGAATAAGCTGGCTGTGCTGAATCATGGTCCCATGGGAGGTCAAAAAGGAAATGCAGGCTTGTGTCAGAGCAATGAGCTCTGCTGCTTGTGCAGACAGTGTGTCTATTTTCTGTGGTCACAGCATAGGCTGCTACTAATTCTCCTGTACTTGTTCTCATGCATGATCCATCTACATAGAGTGTCAGGTCTGGGTCTAGAAGTGCAATATCTGTCATGTCTTGTCTTGGTTTATTCATTACTTCCACACAGTCATGTGGTGATGCATTTACTGTACTTGAGGGCAAAAGCGTTGCAGGATTCAGAATGTTACAACGTCTGATCTCTATGTGTGGTTGAAATAATGTCAGTTCATATCCTGTCAGTCTCGCTACAGTCAAATATAAAAATAAAAAAGCATAAAATGTTTACTGTGACATGGAGTTGCTTAAAACTGGCGCGTGACATAATGCTCTTTTTAATTCCTCAAATGCCAAGGTGTGTTCTTGTGTCCTAGGGAGAACAGTCAAAATGGCTGCCTCCTGTGTAGTTAACTGTATGAGTGGTTTGCTAGATATGCATACTGGGGAATCCATTGCCTACAGTAAGAAGTGAGGCCAATAAAGGCACGTACTTCCTTTTGTGTCCTGGGCTGTGAAAGGTTAGTAATGAGCTGTATGATTCTTGTGTTAGCTGTCTACCTGGTGACCCTCCTTGGAAAGCAAGTGTTGTACACCACTTGCTTTACACAGAAAGTGCAAGACTGTCAGAGATGCAATGTCACGGTCTGGTTCTGATCCTGCTGTATTAGTGCTGTGTTGGTAGGCATGTCAATACTGTCTAGCTGTCTTTTCAGTGTCTGACTGTAAATGCTAGGGCTCACTGTCACCAATCTAGCAAAAATGAATTACATAAAAACAAATAAATAAATAAATAAATATTCTCAATTCAAAAGCACTATTTTATATTGGGGAACCTCTATCCAAAACCTCTGCAGTTTTACAATAAATCCTACTCTAGATCTTGGGAACAGTATGACCATACTACCTACAATATGTTCTCTAAATGTATCTGAATTAAATCCACATTATTCTTGTTATAAACAGAATCACGATACTCCTCACTCCTTTGAGAAGCAGCCCCTCCCTCTAGAATTATGTTCGCGCTCGGAGCTTTGAATCAATTCCAAGCCGGGCTACACTGAGATCTAAAATTGAATGACTGCCAGATGCTGAACTCATCGCAAGAGCAAGACTCTTGCCAATTATTCTGTTTACACTACTGAGGGAATAACTATCCATTTGCAAGCGTGACTTTATCTGAAGTCAATGAAGCTTTTAGTGTTGACTGCTTCAGAGGAGCAACTTGGCCCCCCCTTCACATAAACAAAGGGATCGCGGAAAGAATTGGGTTATGGCCAGCAAGACAGGCACTGCTCGCTCCAAGAGGGAGTAGCCCTCCCTTTTTATATAAACATTAATTACTGGGAACCAGGCCATCTCGATCTCGGACGGACTGTCTCAAGGTTAAAAAAACACATTCCTTGTACTTCATAACATATCTCTTCCCAGGCCAGAGCTTTTCTAACTTTAACTGAAGCAAACTTTTAAAACGTGGTAAAAAGTAAATTAATAAAGACATATATTTTTCTGTAACTGAGTGACATGCTAGCATTTTAAAATAATTCTGTACTGCTACTAGCTGCAAGGGAAAAAATAAACAGAACAAAACAATCATGGCATGGAAACACACCATATTTTACTTTTTTGAAAATAACATGTCGAACTTCTTAATTCTGCATTGCATAACCAATATTTTCATAAGTAAGTGTGCAACCTTTTCTATTCTACCTATTAAAAGGGCCAGACTCATACTTTTTCAAAAGGCCATGTTTTCTAATTTTAGTGGGGACTGTTCTCTGCACATATCAATTGAAGCAGCCTGTCAAAGTACATAGGTCGGTCTTGAAACTAAATGCAAATTAAACTAATGTAGGGGACTCTTAGCAATGCATTAAGATGGTAGTGTATTATAGCTATCAAAAAGGGCCACGTTCATTAATTTCACAAATAGCCACTTACCTAATTGAGTGGGCTAACATTCACACGCTATTCTAAAGGGCAGCTTGCATTGGGAAAAATATTCTGTAGAAACATTCCTATTTAAAAAACACACTGTTCTATTACACTAATAAAAACGCATTCTAAGATGGGTCTGTTTCATATTTTCTTTCCAACCGTGAAAACATTAAAGCACTCTTTGTGCAAACCCTTATCTCAATTCGACTGGTCTATTTACAACTATACCGACCTCTGAGCGAAACACATTAAATCAAGTATTCCAAGACAAAACCCTTCACAAAAACACTCCTTTACCCTCCATGCAACATTTTACCATTCAATCTGCAAACTGAATACGCCCATTGGATAACATGGCAAATCGCACCTCCACACAAAACATGCTTTTTCCACACTTCCACAGCTCAGATCCTTTTCAAATTTGGCATCACAGTAGTCCAAGCTATTCCCTAAATCCTCACCAAAAAGCAACCAAATCCCTCCACAGGAACGGGTACGAATTTCCGCTCAATAACACGCCCCCCCCCCCGCAAACACACAAAAAAAAAAAAACGCCAGAATCCCTCAACACCTTGTTAAAACAAATACTGCCTTCTCAATAAAAGATATTAACTCTTTGGCAGCCGAAGCACAATCATTCCCCAATGACTGCAGTACATGGGAAAGTCATGAACTCATCTCTCCACGTTATCACAGAACACATACGCACATCTTCAAAACATTTTCTCTAAGCACTTGAAAGAGATCCAGCTCTCCCCTGCCTAACGTAACGGCTAGGGACCTGATGACTACGCTTGCGCCTTGGAACAGGTGGACCTCTGGAGACCTCGGACCTTGCTCTCTCACGGGCTGGGCCTCTGGTTGAGACGATCCGATTTCCTCACCGCCTCACATGGATGCCAGGTCGCAGTCCGTCCTCCTCCGTGGGCCTGAGGGAGTGGCAGGAAGACCTGCTGGTGCGCTTTGAAGTCCGTCACGGCTGTAGAAGGGGGCAAAGACTAGACCCACAACTCCGGCGAGTGGGGAAAGGGATATGTCACTATTCGGGCGCCAAATTATGTGGTAAATAAATAATTACCCTGGATGAATTTCTAGGCATTAACAATTAGCATGCATCAAGTGAGAAGCAGAGTCCGTGGTATCTGAGTTAAAATGGGCTTTATTCCAATAACTCGAGTCAAAGGGAGAATATGTTCCATCACCACAGAGGTTCAGGAAGAGTCTTCTAACATTTAATAACAAAACATTATATTATATACTTTTCACTCCTTGTACATAGGAGCAGGCGCAAGACAGAAATGAGATAAGAACATGTGGGTGTACACTTGATGAGTCATAGGCGTGTGATAGGTAGGTGTCATAGGTGGGTGGGTATTTGGAGGAGGAGTTGGCATGACCAGCTCGAACTGTGCCCTAATTGTGCAACTTGGAACATGACGTGCAATTGACGTGTAACTGGGAAGAGGCTGACTTACAACCTAGCAGAGAGATCTCTTATGTCAAGGCGACCAGCACATCTAGTACAACTGATATCTAGAGTCAGGGGATGTATTATCTGAAGAAAAGGTTGTTCGTCACTAAAAGACAGAGAGGGCATATTTATTCGTTCATTGCATGAGCTTTCTATGGGTGCAAGCACTGTGATTTAATTAAATGGAGACAGAATGGCTAGGCCTATCTCCCTCGGACGGGTTCTGTGTACTTTTCCTCAGATAACTGTTATTCATAATACTGTCTTGGCCTCTTGCTGGGCTTCTCTCGGCTGAACTAGAAGTATGCGAGGTCAGAGGGACGTAACTGCAGCTTCAGTGTGTCAGGAGTCATGTAAACATTAATTCAGAAAGTGGTTTCAGGCTCAACCAGTACGATATTTATTTAAAAGAGCACAATGCAAAATGCAACTACATGGGCCTTCATTTTAGCTTAACGTTTGGGAGACTTGATGACTGGCATTTCTAATGCAGGACATGATTGCAGGGGCCTAGTGATTCAGGCCACTACGGGAAATATGCATGGGTGACATGCACATGACATGTAACATAGGGTATATGTAGAGGACATATTTGGTCATATTTGGTCAGGCAAAATATCATTTTCCTCACTTCTCTCCTGTCAGTCAGAACCAGATGGTCAGTACACATCAGGCAGGCCCAAAGACACATAGCACACAAAAATGCCCACTGCCAAAATTGTTTTTCTAAAATAGTAATAATAAATCCACTTTCAGAAATAAGCAGGATTTATCACCACTATTCCAAACATACCAAACTTTATCATACCACCCCTCTCAGATAAGGAATTACCACTGAAGCACATATCAGGAAATTCCCAACACATACCTATGAGACGGCAGCCTCACCGCAGTGAAAAACCAAATAGACTGTTTTTCACCACCAGGATATATCACCAAGTTAAGGTACAGGTCCTACCATTTACCTACACCACACCCTGCTCATAGGGCTAGCTAGGGCCTACCTTGCGGGTGATTAATATGTAGTAAAAGGGGAGTTACAGACATGGTAACCATTTTATGTGCCACATCACAGCAGCAGTAAACTGCTTGTAGACCCCCAGCAGTGGCAGAGACCTGAGACAGGGTTGGAAGGCTACTTTGGTGGGTGGCATACGCAGCACTGCAAGTCCACCAGTAGCATTTAATTTACAGGCCCTGGGTATATGGAATACCACTCTACATAGAAAGCACACGCACCTTAGTACTGATCAGCAGTGATAAAATGCCCAGAGTCATAAAACCACCAAGAACAGCTCAGAAAAAATATAGGAGGAAGGTAAAAAGTTCTGTGATGACCCTGCAAGAAGGGCAAAGTCCAATACGATCCATTCTATTATTAAGCTGGATGCTACAATCATTGTGCTTCTATTACGTGCCCTGGCAATATATATATATTTTTTTTTTTGCAGAGTTTTATATAGCGCAAACTAAACCCAAACCGAATCAGGTATCAGAGCGCTTTACCTATTTTTCCCAGTTACGTTACATTTTTACGTTTTCCAGTTACATTCATTTTAGGCACGGGGAGATTAAGTGATTTGCCCAGAATCACAGGAGGTTTTGGCGTCGTTACCGAGACTCGAACCCAGTTCCTCCAGGTCCGAGGTCGAACGCCCTAGCCGTTAGGCCAACTCCTCTCCCCCAATATTAACAGTACGTCTCTGTTCTCTGCTTATAATCTATCAGAAAGGCAGATGAGAATGGCACAAAGAGATTCAAATGCTGAATATTGACAAATTAGACCAATTACCTTTCACTGTGGCAGAGTCACCATTCACAGACCATGGCCATATACGATTGCCAGTAACAACTTTACAATTTCGATATTGCCTAGAATACTACCAGGTAAGCACATATGAAGCAATGGGTAAGGACTTCATCCATGAATCTTGGGAGAAATGCGCATGCCGCCTGCGCATGCGCATTGGTTAGAAGACGGCACCGTGAACGAGCAGATGGAGCCCCGGGACGCCGCGGACAAGGTAAGTGTATTTTATTTATTTATCTTTGCCCATTTCATTAATTTAGCTATGTAGGGGAGGTGAGCATGCAGCGTGTAGTGGGGCTACGCGAAGTGCGCAGGTGGGTGTAGTTTCTCGCCCACTTTGCGTAGCTTTGCGTAGCCCCACTACGCACACTACGCCCAGGATTACTCAGCATCAGCTGTGGGAATTGAAGAAGATCACCTTTGCTCGATTGACTTGATCTGTGAGGTGTTACAGGGAACGTTGTCTGTAAAGGCAAGCAGCAGTGATGTTGCGTCTCCCACACAGGACACATAAACATTTGGCTCTCTGTGTGCTAGGAAGAATTTGCCCTTTTTTCTAAAACAACCCAAATTGGAATTTTAAAACAATACTTTCTTCTCTTTTCTCACTCTTACTGAGCACCATGGCTTTCAGACTTAGTAAGTTGCTCAAACTATATATCTACATATTTTAAACGATTTATAGATCTTTTTAACATATATAAAGTTTTTAAAATATTTTAAAAACTTTTTTAGAACAGTTTATTGACATTCTTTTAATGATTGATTGTAGGGACATTCACTTTAAATGTTGTAGTATATCATCCAGTTGGATGAGAAGTGGGTGTTATGAATCACAATGTTCCCCAATATAGGTCTGGTTAGTCACCTAACCTTTCACCTACATTTTCCCTGCCATTGTACTACATAACGGGTTTGGTGCTGACCTTTTAACGAGTTAGGCGCTGCATAAAGGTCATGTGATTTTCTCTGAAAACTAGCCTAATTTATCATGCATGTGGATTCTCGGAATCACAGCAGGGTTACCACCTTCTGCATAATAACTATGTATAAGTTTCATCATTTATCATCATCCTCGTCGACATGACACAGCAAGGTGGAACCACTGAGAGTACCTTCTGGGTATATAAACACCATATATTTGCTGGGGAAAGCAGAGGAAAAAGATATCCATGCTGACACGCTGACACAAGATGCTGAGGTTCCTGCACGCAGACACTCCAGCACGCAGTGGTCTGGCATCCCTCGCGGGTTGTCCATCTCGAGACCAAGACGGGGTCCTTCATTCTCTCACTTCAGGTAATGAAGTTAGCTTTATCCTAGGGGGTTGTTGGTTATAAACCTACATACATGCTAGGTTGACTTAGGTGCATCTAGTACCAGAAACTATTGGCTCCTTGGTAAGAGGGGCTGACAGTGGCACTGTGACTTAGCAGGTCTACAGACTAACATATCCTTTGGGGGTGCCTGCAATCAGTCTGGACACCAATCCCATAGCTTATGTTGACTAAACGTGAAGATCCTATGTAGATTTGTAGGAATTACATGACAATACAGTCACTAAACACCCACTTACCCACTGATAGAACCACTTACATTGTCACTCACCCACCCGTACATCCACTGACACATTCACTCCCTCACCAATACAGCCACTCACACAGCTTCTCACTCGTTCACACAACTGCTTATACAACTGCTTACACAATCACTTATACACCCATACAGTCACTCACACATCGATGCGCACAAGGATATATACAATCACACAGTCACTCCTATGATATATATTAAACGTAGTATCAATCATTAGTAGCACAACTAGTAAAAAGTTCATCAACCTCAACTCCATCCTTGAACGTTTCAGGGTGATCTGTCCTTCAGGTGGTAATCTGTCCTGCAGGGGCCGAGAAAAAGGAGGGGTCCCAAGAGACAAAATACCTTTGCATTTTCCATAGGCTTCTTGAGACAAGGCTCCAGCAAAACTGCTGAACAGAACTACATCAAATTTGGCAGGGAGCAAAATCTTAGTGTAAATCATTTCAGTAGTTCCTGTGACATTAAGGGTAAAATATAATTGTATATTTTTCCGGTTGTGCTCAAACGAGTCATGTGGGTGTCGCTCAAAAGTGCAAAATCAAAAATAGAGGCCTGAGATTTGTTGAGGGGCCAATTTGTTCTGTGAGCCTTCATGCTCTTTTGAGAGAGAGAGACTCCTAGAAGTTGCGCAAGCACTCTGATTTGCTGGCTTTTAGAATGTTGGAAATGAAATGACAGTCATTAGTGCTTTCTTTGAAAAGTTGGACATGCTGTGGAAATGAAGTAAAAAAGCTATATAAGGGGTCAGCAGGAAGGTGTGCTTTGCCCCTAGATTTAGAGAGGAGGTGTCTATGGAATAACCACTGTGAATATATTAAATGTATATGTTTTTTAACTCATTTTTCTAAAGGATGAGTTCCCAAAACACGCTATTAGTAGGAATGTATATTGCAGTCCTTGTTTTTGAGAGGAAGTGTGTAAGAGATAAGTAGTGTGATGATTAGAAGGTTAAGTTTTTTATTTTAAGTTAAGATCTCGCAAGACTCTCACGCAAACCTGAAAGGTAGCAGGGAGTAGGTGATGTTTGAATACATTCTGCTATGCACACATGTTAACGTTATAGGTAGGTAAATTTCTCAGTGACAATATTAACATTCAGAAATTAAAAAACACAGAAATTGAGGAGTTATAGTTAGTAGCGCTAACTATATCTTGGTCCCCTCCATGTACTACTTACGACCTCACATATGACATGAATCATGACATGTGCTGTGGTATCACTGATGACATCGTTAGGAGTGTTGAAGTTTGTTTTACAGTTTCCAAACTGGTGAGTCACAACCATAATAATTCTACATAACTTTGTAGAGCTTGGGTACAGTTAATGGGTGTAAACGTTTACAAAACAATGTACAATGTTTTCCAAGAAAGGTAATTTGCAGTTCCAAGTTAATGACATTTTTACACCTTAGCATGTTTATGTTGGGAATTTAGTTTAAACCTGTATATAAATATAAGCAGTTTGACTGGAAAACATAATCACTGATTTAACTATAGGTTAATAGCCATTGTATAATTGCAAATCATTATGCAATTACTATGTTTTCATCACCAGGGAAATGCAAATTAGTTAATTCTTTATCTACTTTTCCAAAAATATTCAATGTGAAACTAAAAGGAGGCCTTTTAAATTCGTTTAAATTTTGTAAATAAAAACAAATACTGTTTTAAATAACCAACAATATTGCTTTTAAGATTTTATAGTATACATATCCAAATCATCAAGCTCCACCGTTAAGCTGTAGGAGCCCACTCAGTAAAGAATTTTGGAGTACATAAAGTAATATTCATGGTGTATTAAAATAGCACTAAAAAGGGAATTCACAGGGGATATTCATATACACTTAATAGAAATAGATTTGACTCTTTGCACATTTGATTTTATTTACTAATGGGCATTTCAAGGCAGATTCGCGAAGGAAAATAAGAGTATGTAGCAGGGTATCCCTTTAACAGTTCTTTCCATACTCATAAATGCTTTTGCTAATCAGCCATACATTGACATGGACATCTATGAGGAAAATAAATTAAGATGAATGATGAACATGGAGCAAGTCTATTTGGGTATTGCAGTAGGAGATTATTCTCACAGACATTAACAACTTTTTTATCTGTAACAAACACTACATAACAAATAATATGATTGGTAAAAGTTTAATTGTTTAAATCAATACAGACACGTTTAAGGTAATTGAAAAGAGAATGTGTATGTTTGCAAACTATATACTTTCTAAAATACAGAAGTAAACACCCCAATGGTCAGTTCTTCTACTTTTGTGCTCTGCTTCATCTTGAAGCTTCTAAGTGTGATCTGCTGCTGTTCAATTAAAGAAGCTTGTTGCACTTTAAGAAGATGCGGGTGATCAAAAACATTCAAAATAATCCTTTTTGATCTATATTGATCTGTTGGCTTGGTATCAGAATGTCCAAATAACTACTTCTGACATTCATTTGTAAACTTTGTGTGATTGAAAGAGCTCATGACAGCAGTCAGACACTCTTTCTGCATTTAGCCAACTTTTTAAAAATGGTTGACACTACACATATTGGTTTTGGACCAATACCTTCCTGTAAATAAGTTCTATGGAACGAGAATTGTTCTCACTTCTAGCTGTTTCTTCCAAGAAAGACTTTAAATATAATATTATAATATAAATGTTATAAGTAGTGTTCATTATAAATCCCAGAATAACTACTAGTTTATGTAACAATATATCCCCATTTGTCCCAAAACTGTCCTTAGTGCATAACATAGAGAATTTTCCAGAAAATTCTGATTTCTTAGAGTAAAAAACCAATCTGTGTGCATAAAGCAATAGTTTCTACATTCAAGGTTGTAGCAAATTAACTTTTTCTGCTTTGTTATCTCATATGTTTTGTCTTTTTCTGGACCCTATTTTTATTGGTATTAGCAATCTCTGTATTGTGGCACTGCTTATCAGGGCCACACCATGTGTGGTATGCTCCTAAAATTGTATTGTTAAATTCGGTTTCACCTAATTGATTTAATTAACTTTCCTGTAAGGTCATAGTAGAAGGCCCAGAAAATGCATTATTGGCATGGGAGTTAAATCCAATACGCGGGCTACATTATTATGATTGGCATTCAGTTTTAGGGATTGGATTAACACAAGTGCCTTTGCCAAAGAGAGAAATTCAATTTTATATATTATTAAATCATTCTTAAAATCAACCTTACAAGCTCAAATGCCAGGTTTCTAATATCTAAAGAAATCACACATAGTCTTAGAGTGTCTTCACAGTGACTGAAGGCCTAAAAACGATTTCACTGTGTAGCTTCAGAAACGTTTACCAACAGAATTGTCTGGGTACGATTAAAACATTAAATTCTATACCACCTCCTGGGAAATACTAGACATAACATTCAACATTTTTCCTCAATTCATTTTCAAAAACTGATGTAATGGTGAAATCAAATTTTGTTGATTGAGAGTAAAGGTAACATCATAAAAATGTGATGTGGGCTGTCGGAGACACCTCTGCTAATCATCTTACCCTAGAGCTTCAATAGTCCTTCTAAGCGGAACGAGTTAAAGCCATGACTTTGACTATAATTGCTTGTTGGGAGCCTGGGAAAGCCTGGGTGGTGCTAACTGCTGATGACATAGAAGGGTTTAACTACCTGGGATTGGACAGGATCAGCTGGCAGAACTAAGAACAGCCTTATCACAAACTATTTTGATTTGGAGATGCCAAAGAGGGCTTCTTCTATTCATTTCTTGGACCCTCTTATCCTAGACAACTGGGCTATAGTCACAGTCAGGGAGAGAACTAGTTTTTACCCTTAAGGGGGATACAAACTCATCTAAATAGGAAAGTGGTTAAGCACTTGTAGACTAGCTACCCACGGGTTCTACCCTATCAAAAGCAGGTAAATATACAGAGAAAGTGCTGCAAAAACTGGTTGCCTTCCTGTTCACACAAAAAGCCGAAAGGCTGCTGACTTCAAGATGTCCCCAGCTGACCATAGACGACTAGATGCTACATGTGTCAAATTGCGTTGTTAATTGACTGGGGTGTGAGTCATGGTCAGGTAACATCCACAATCCCGGGCAGGGTGACCCAAAAACGTCCCTAAATTAGCTTGTACTTGGGTTGCTTGGCACAAAAAAGCAGTCAGGCTTAATTCAGAAGAAAACTGTAAAGTATTTACGCAGCACACAGACAGTAAACACATAAAAAACCAACACGAGAAAAATCCCTTACCGGTTTAGAAGCATAGAGTAAATGTTATTATAATATTTGACTCCAAAATGGCAAAAATCTAATCAGCAGAATGGGAGTTATGCATTTTTTAAAGCTTTTAGAAAAAACGAGTGCCTAAAGGATCAAAAGGTGTGTCATGAACGGTGCTAGGTGGCGCACATCCAAGATGGCCACACACCTGTGAGGCTCCGGAGGCTCGGTGAAGTAATCTGCCAAAAATCTGCATATCTGCCATAAATTTTCGACTTCTAGAGCAACCTACCTACAGACCAGACAGCCCTGCTGCATAGGGCGCAAGACTGTGGCTCCTTCGTAACCTGTTGTGCTTTGGTGAGGCTGTGTAAGCTCCTGGCGCAGGGACAGGTGTCTGAGCTGCAGATCTGCTTGAACGCTGCCGCTTCGCAAGTCCCCTGGCTCTCTACACCACACGCCTCCTTCCTCAGCGGTTGCACACCGAGCTTGAATATATCCTCCAATGCTGACACCGGTGACTGACTCCCGCATGGAGAATGAATGTGAGACACAAGCCCGCTGGGGCCGCCCCCTATCAGCGGGGAAAGTAGAGACGGCGCCATATTCCGGACCCACTGGGACTTTGCTGTGAGGCCTTGACTTGGGACTGTAACACCCTTACACCAACAGAAGGCCTACGATGGGCGATCCTGTGAGGCCTCAATACCAGGGACTACCCAGACAGCAATTTCGCCCGCATAGGCTTGGCGAAACCAGTGCACGCAGACAGGCGGCCCTGCACCATTTCTCCTCCTTTATGAGATCACTGTCCCATCCGACCAGCACGGCTGCGTCTTATCCACCAGAGCATACCCGCCGCCTGCGTTTGCGACCTACCATGCGCCGTGGGGCCTCATGGTGAAGATCCATCTGCGGGCTGCTTTCTGCTCCCACGCACCGCTGAACCCATCAATACTGATCTCTTATCGATCCACTAACTTCTGCCAGGTGTGAGCAAGCAGTCACTACGCATTTCCTCAAAATCCTCAAAACCGCCACACATTGCAAATTTTCTTGAGTGGCCTAGTCTTGAATACCTTCTACTTGCATGACGCCGAATAAGACACTGCTCTCCTAATGAAAAAAAACCTTGTTGAGCTGTACCCCATGCAGTGACTCTTTCTTCAACAAGTCGTGTTGTCAAAATCGCACCCTCCCAAGCTTGCCCCTGATCGGCATGATAAAACAGCACTGTTGTGCACTCCCTGAGAACTTGCTACTCTTGCCCCGCTGTTTGGAGGTGCGACACAGTGCAATGGGGAAGTTCAACAAACGGCAGTCCAGACTGACTTTCGAGGCCTTGCAGGCTGTGACACGTTCCAATTCTGTAGACTCCGAATTTCCTGATATGGATCAAGGTCAAGCATCCTCAAAACCTCCTGGGGATGATGTCAAGATGCTATTTTTGGCTGTCCAGCTTAGTTTATCGGACTTCTCAGGGAAGATGGATACAATAAACAATCGTCTCGACTTCCTGGTACACAAAGTAGACAAGCATGACAAACAGATTAAGGAAACTGAACGCCGCATCTCAGAGAACGAGGATACCACCTCTCAGATGCAAAGCCAGATAACACAAGTGGGCAAACTATTGAAAGTTATAGCGGCCAAGAATGAGGACATTAAAACCCTAGCCGCCATAACAACATCGGTCTAATAGGCATACCGGACAGTACCAATACGGGACGCATGGAGGACTACGTTGAGTGGCATCTAAGAGGATCACTAGGAGCAGCTTCCTTCTTGCCTCATCTTGTTGTTGAGCGCGCCCATCGCTCCCTGGGACCGCGCCCTCCGCTGGGAGCTACCCCAAGACCCATAATCACCAGACTTCTCAATTACTGGGATCGAGACATTGTGCTACAGAAAGCCCTGGAACTAAAACCGCTACAATTTGAAGGCACCACATTCTCCATTTACCCGGACTTCACCCTTGCATTTCAGGAGGCGCACTGGAAATTCCTCCCTGTCAAGTAGAAACTGCACAAGGCCGGCATAGAAGTCGCCCTACTCTACCCTGCGTAGCTCCGGATTACTCATGAAGACAACAACATTATCTGCACAAACCCGCAACAGGTGGAAGAGTTTTTAAAAACTGCTCTGAGACGATCGCCGCGTCGAGACCATGCTTGCAAATCCCCATCGCCACCTAGAAACTAAATGGGGAAAGGAAAACATCACATAGACTTTTGTTCACTGCACTTTACTCTGACTCCTCATTTGAATATGTCAATGCATAATGGGATACAGGCTTCCAGGTGCGAGGTGCTACCTTTGATGTAGATCCATTGTCTGTGCACTGCTGGAAGATCCGTTCCTACTGCTGGCTGATCTTGGACAGATAAGGGCCCCTAGTGGCTTTGAACATTGTATATGTTATCGTTGCATATCTAAAATTACATTTCTGTATAATTTAGTAGATTCATTGATGCATCACTGAGCACTTCCTGTATCGCTCTGTTCTCCTGATTAGTTACCACCCAGGGGACTGTTTTGCAGTAGAGCCGGGGCATGGAAAATGACTAGTGCCCGCTTGGCACCCCCCTTTATGGGATATCCCCCCTGTTTCACTGTTCTTTGGACTCTTTTTGTTGGGCCTCTGGGCTCTTCTTTCAGTCTTGCCAGACTCAAGAACAATGGTTATGGCATTGAGAATCGCTTGGTGGGCAGCTATATACCAGCATGAACGGGGCGCTGTTGTGGGAGTGGGTAGTATTGAAGCTTGAAATGGGTTCTGATGTTAGCTCAATCGGGTTTTCTTCTTGTTGGAGGGTGGGAATGGTTGGGACTCTATTTTATTGTTCAGTCATATACATGATAGACATCACTTTGCACGCCGGATGTTTTATGGACAGCACACCCTACACTTCACGACAACATACGCATCAGCTACTCCTCCCCTACCTACTACTGATCGCTTGAGCATCAAACTACTTATGTGGAATGTTAGAGGTCTTCATGATCCTCGTAAAAGGAGCCAAATCTTTACCTACCTGGATAGACACCATGTACAAATTGCCATGCTCCAAGAGACCCATATGGACGGCCGTCGTCCCTTGTGTTATGGTAGCAGGTGGGCCTCTGCATGTGCATTCTCATCATGCTCGACGTACTCAAGAGGTACATTTATACTAGTTAAAAAAACACACCATTCATACTAGGCGGCACATACAGTGACGCGTCTGGCCGGAGCTGCATACTGTGAGGCACCTTGGGCACATAATCGGTCACTCTAGCTTGCAGTTATGGCCCTAATCAAGACTATTTCACCTCTCTCTGGGGGCACATTTTGAAAATAAGCTCTACACATGTTTTATGGGGGAGATTTTAACACAACTCTACACCCAACCTCTGACCGATCTAACCCCCTACCACATCAGTACACCAACACATGCGAGGCCCTCTGAGGGATAATTGAAGAACATGGTCTGCGGGATGCATGGTGATACACACACCCCACTGACAGAGAAGGCACTTTCTACACAGCGGGCCATGCTACATGGTCTCGGCTAGATTACTGGCTTTGCTCGCGTGGAGGGACCCCTTGGATATACTTTGTCAATCACCTGGCCCGGACATATTCTGATCATGCACCTGTCTGCCTTGAAATAATCCCCCCATCTCTATAGGCACACCGCGATTCTTGTGACTGATCCCTGAGACACTGTTAGACATGGTCTTTCGAGCCGAATTAGGGGGGAAATTACAGAATTCTTCATCAGGAATAAGGGCTCTGTAGACCAGGTGAGCACACTGTCGGAGGCATTTAAAGCCACTGTTCGAGGCATAGGGATGTCCAAGAGCTTCGGAGTACTCCGAGACATTAGAAGAAACGTGTCCCACTTGGAGAGCAAAATTAAACAGCTAGAAGCTGATATGTGGAACACTACTTCAGGCACCCACCGAGCTATGCTCCGTGAAAAACTTACAGACTACACCGCCACCGCAGACCGTGAGGTAAAATCTAGAGGAAAATACTTCACTGCCCGCCGATACCGGGAGGGTGAGAGACCAGGTCGCGCCTTGGCAAATGATATTACACAACCTTGTTTCTCCAATTACGTGCTCGATGTGGTCGATGAGGCAGAAACACGACACAGGGATAGCCATGACATACTACACACATTAAGCACTTACTATACAAATTTGAATAGTTGACAACGTACATCCCCCCAGACTTTGCTCCCTTTTTTGGAGACATAACTCTTGGTTGGTTAGGTGATGCACAACGCGCATTTTTAGCCGTGCAATTGAAGATGATGAGCTGCGGGCAGCCATCATGCAGATGAAGTCGGGCAAAGCTCCAGGGGGGACCATGGGGGGTCCCTAATACGCCATGGTCCCGCCAGCTCCCTGCGTCCTTCGGGAGCCAGCATTGCTTTTCCACATGGGGAGCTGCGAAGATGTAGCTCCCCATGTGGAAAAGCAATTTGGCGTGAATTTTTTCAAAATACAAACCAAGTTTGCTATGGCAGGGCGGGAGCCGTGAGGCTCCTGCCCTGCCATAGCAAACTACAGTGTCCCGGGGGTCGGCACTCCGGGACACTGCAGGAGCCGGCCCTGGGGGGTGGTGGTTCCCAGGGCCATGACAAGGTTCAAGGAGGGGGCCCTCACATTTCCAAAGCCCCTTCAATACTTAGAGGCCCGGGAAGTTGGCGGTCCCCAGGGTGTGTGGGGGGTCTTGAGCCCCCCCACACAGGCAATTTTTTTTTACAAAAATCAAGCCCCGGGGGTTGGCAGTCCTCAGGGCTTAGGGGGGCGTTAGAGCCCCGACATTTCATTAACAAGCCCTAGGGGAGGTGGTCCCTGGGGCAGTGTGGGGGGATTGGCCCCCCCCACACTTTTTTTCAGCATGCCCCGGGACTTCGCCCCCCCAGGGGCTAATTAGCAACAAAGAGTGGGATCCCGCGCTTCGTTTTATTTTTTTTATCGGCAGGATCCGCGCACCCTGTGTGGATTTTGCTAATTTTAAAAAACAAAATGTTTTTATGGCCCTGGGGGTCCTTGTTGGCCCCCCTAAGCAGACCTAGGGAGTCAGGGTGTTTCTACCCTGCCCCCTTTTTGTGTTTTACTCTTTTTTTTCTCAGATTTTTTGTACCGATGTACAAGATGGCTGCCAACACTTCCTGATTTGGAGTGTTGACAGCCAGTTAGCATACTGCTCTTGCTCGGCAGGGTGCGGGGAGGGTGCGCGGATCCTCCGCGCCCATGGATATATATGTGATTTTTATTTGGATTTTCTCAGCAACTACCAAACAGATTTACCCCATTTAACAAAAAAGGCACGACTCTGAAACAAGGGGTACCTTTTTGTTAAATTTGGTGTAATTCCGTTCAGCTGTTCGGGCTGTAGCTGCTACTAAAGGTTCCTATGAAAGATTGCATGGGGAAAACACGTTTCGGGACTCCCCTTTTTTATCGGCCCCCGCTTGATGAATCGCCCCGAGAATTTGAGGATAGGAGCGGACCGGAGCTGGCCAAAAGTTTTGAAAAATTCGCGAAGATTCGTCAACCGGCCCCAAAGTTATTGGGAATAGAATGTTGCGGATTTCCTATGGAAAATAGGTCCTAACTATAACTACCTACTGGCAACCACCAGTAGGTAATATATATATATATATTTTCACGAATTTCTCAAATTATATGGCCCGCTCCGCTCTGCTCCTTCCCTGAAAGTTTAGGGGGGATTCGTCAAGCGGGGGACGAGATAAAAGGGGGGTCCCAAAACGTGTTTTCTCCATGTTAATTTCCATAGGACGGTTGGACTCACTTTTAGCCCGAACGGCTGAATGGATTCCCACCAAACTTGGCAAAATTGTAGAGAATGGTAGCCCGATGTGCCTTTGCTATGTCTCAAGATATGTGCTCCAGTGGATTTTGAGTAATTTAGGTTCAAAAATATATATATATATATAAGCGCGCCCCGGTACGCGCACCGGGGCGCGCACCAGCGCGCTACGCGAGTACGCGAGCGGAAAGCTGATTGGCTCTCGGGTGTCTGTCAACATTCCAAACAGTCCGGAGCGGCCGCCATCTTGTGTTTCGGTAGGATCGAGACACAAGAGGTGGCAAAAACAAAGGGGGAAATGACCACAAGGGGGAAGGGTAGACCCCTCCTGACCCCCTAGGTTTTATGTGGGGGCCATAAAAGGGCCCCGCGGGGTAAAAATTTTTTTTTATTTTTTTCGATTTTTGCGGGGGGGCGTCTGGCACGCGCACCGGGGAACGTACCATGGGGAAAGCCAGTGAAACAGTAAAATATTAATTTAAAGTGCTTAGAGGTAGGGTAGCTCTGCATAGAGTTCTTGTGTTGTGTGGGTGATTTAAGTACCAACATGTAGGTACCAATGCAGAGTCTTAAATTCAATGTACAAAAACAATGAGTACTACAAACATGTATGTATTGGAGCAGAGGAAAGAGCTGCAGAAGAAGACAGTGATTGTTCAGCTGGCCAAATTGAAAAAGTTGATGTGTCTAGAAGTGAAGAAGTATATGAACATTATACTGTTCATCCTTTGCATTCCAAAGAAGTAATGGGGAATGCAATTGACTTGTTTCGAATGAAAGCAGCAAAAGGAAGTCCCATTAGTGTATGGGAAGAAAGTTTGGAAGCTCGTTGTTTTCCACATTTATTTCCAACAGGTCGAGGTGGACGATATGACGATCGACCAGTTCAAATTCCTGCATCTGAATATCGGACTTTAGATTATATGCTGAAGATCCAAGGTTTCGTCAATGCATTCCATATTTGTTTCATCTACTGTATGAAAGTGACTTGTCTGGGCTTTCTTATGCAGTAAACCATATACTGAAAAGTGGAGCACATCTGCAAAATGTTTCGGCGAGGGACTTTATGGAGAAAGTCAATCTGCAAGATAATATTTTGGAATCTCATCTAATCAATCTCATGGCATGTCAGCGTGGTACAAACGAGTATTGGTACCATCGTCATGGGGAATTGAAATGTATGCTAAGAAACTTAGGAACTCCTACATGGTTCCTCACTCTTAGCTGTGCTGAGTATGCATGGGACGACTTACTTCAATTTCTACGAGAGGCAAATGCAAATATACAAAATATAGAATTCAAAAATCCTGGAGAACTGTGTTCTTTGGATCCAGTGAATGTATGCAGATATTTCAATCATAGATTTGAAGCTATGATGTCTTTCATTACCAACAAAAAAAAAACGCCCCTTGGAGAGGTTTTGGATTTCTTTTGGAGAAAGGAGTATCAAGCGAGAGGTGCTCCTCACATACATATGTTGTTATGGATTAAAGATGCACCCAAATTTGGAACCGATTCGGATGACACAGTGATGAGTTTCATTGAGGAGTATTCAACATGTGCTGTTCCGAAAACTACCGAAGAAAACAGTTTAAGGCAACAAGTTTTACGCTTTCAATCCCATCGTTGTGGAAAGTACTGTCGTCGAAAATTCAGAAACAAGGACAAGTTCTATACAAAATGTCGTTTCGGGTTTCCACGACCAGTGATTTCTAAAGGAAGAGTAAATAATTTGATGTCTTCTATGCGACATACTGTGACGAGGAAATCACCAAAAAATACATACAATTTCAAAAGAAACGAAGAGTCCAAGTACATCAACGACTACAACCCAGTGATTTTGTCCATGTGGAATGCTAACATGGATATTCAGTTCGTTGCTGACAACTCTATTGCTGTGGCTCGATATGTGACGTCTTACATCACAAAAAAAGAAAAGACAGAACTGAAGGAAATGTGGGAGGATATTTCACATGAAAAGAGTATAAGTAAAAAATATACAGTTTCAGTCTAAAGATGTGGTCGCATCGAGAAATTGGAGCATATGAATGTTCTGATCGGTTATCATCAGCAAGTCTCTATGCCAAATCGAGAACAATCATTTGGGCGAGTCTAGGTCTTGCTGCAACACGAAACCGAGTTTGGAAATCTGTACAAGAAATTGAGTATTTGGCGGAGAAAGAACCAAATAGTACAGATATTTTGAAGACAAACATGTTGGATACATACTATCCAAATAGAAGTACTCACCTTGAGAACGCTTGTCTCTATGAAGTTCTGCAAACCTACATTTTAAAAAAGAACGTCACAGAAGACATCAATAAAGGTGTATATGCTGTAATTGGATGTGAAGGCTGTCTAGTGAAGCAGAGAAAAGGCAATTTGATTAATCATCGAAAATTGAGTTGCGAATCTCCAGACAAAAGGGAATTTTACTATTTAGCTCTTTTGCAACTCTTTAAGCCATGGCGTACAGAAGAGGAACTACTTGGAGATTTTCTCTGTTATGAAGATTCTTTTAATGCGACCCAGGATACCATAGAATGTCCTGTTTTTCCAAATTATCTGCAAATGTTGAACGAAGAAATAGAGCAAGAAGCCACAATTGCTGTAGAGATTGCTAGAGACAGTTCTCAAGACAGTCAGAGTTCTACTTCATTGAGTCAGGATCCACTAGGAGGACCAATTATCCAAAATGAAGCTGCCACTGCCATGGATGAGGTGGAAAGAGCTATGGAACAAGCTCAAGATGATGTAGTTAACTTAGAAGATTTGGTGAAACAACTAAACCTTGAGCAGAAACAGATATATGACGAAGTCACAGAACAGATTGAACATGGATTCAGTCATGCGAAAAAAGAGTGCTCATGTACATCATTTAAGCCTGTCCGACTGTACGTGAGTGGAGAAGCGGGAACTGGAAAAAGTTTTCTGAAAAAAGCAATTGCAACTTATCTGCTGAAAAGGACTGAATCACCGCTGTCTTGTGTTGTTACCGCTCCAACTGGGCTGGCAGCACATAACATTAAAGGGATTACTTTACATCGTTTACTGATGCTACCAGTTGAGCATGATAATAAATTGCAATACCACAAGCTATCTGGAGATGCGTGTTCTGAAGTTTCCAGAGTGCTGAAGAAAATGAAACTTCTTTTCATTGATGAAGTAAGCATGGTCTCAAATCTAATGCTTGCTTTTGTGCATTTGAGAATGCAAGAAATTCTTAGAACAGAGTATGATGTGTTATTTGGAGGGAAACACATTATTGTTTTTGGAGATCTACTGCAGTTGACTCCAGTGAAAGGACAACCAGTGTTTAAAATGGTCACGCATGAAGATACCAGGAAGTGCCTAGGAAGCATTGGAAACGTTAATATATGGTTAGATTTCAAATATGCAGAACTGCTTCAAAATATGCAACAGGCAAAGGATGAAGATTATAAAAATATTCTACAAGATGTAAGAATCCGAAAAGTAAGTGAGCATGGGAAAGAAGCTTTACATGCACGATTAATTTCAAATTTGTATCCAAATGAAAACATTCTTCCAGAGAATATTTTAAAGAAAATTAATGAGAACAAATCTGGGATATGTTTGATGCCAACTCTGCAAGAATGTTCCATCTTCAACAACAAAATATTAATGTTAGAAAATGAAGAGATTGTGAAACTGGAAGCTATAGATAAAATAGAGCATATGGGAGCAACAATTATTTTGTCAGAAAATTTGAAATCAAAATTGGATTCATTAGAGAAGACTATATCTAAAACTGCTGGTTTTGAAAAGACTCTGAATATGTGTTTAAATTGTCGTATCATTTTGAGAAGGAATTTAAATGTTGACAGTGGTCTGGTAAATGGAGCAATGGGTCATGTTGTTGAATTTATGAATTACAGAAATAGAGATGGAATTAAATTTTTAAAAATAAAATTTGATGGCATTGAGGAAGTACAACAAATCAGTCGTTGTTCTGCTAGATTTTTGCTTGTAAAAGACTTACATGTTCGTCGAAAACAGTTTCCTGTTTGTTTGGCATATGCGGTGACAATTCATAAATCTCAAGGTTTAGGTGTAGATAGTGCTTTGGTGAACATTGGAAGTTCTGTGTTTAAAGAGGGTATGGCATATGTGGCATTATCACTAGTCAGAACTTTATCAGGATTTTACTTGATTGAGTCAAGGCCACGCCCCCCTCCTCGCACTTAAAAGCGCTGAACCACAAGCGCTAGAGGCAGAACCCACTCACTCCTGAGGCAAAATAGCCGGGAGCTTTGTTTGTTTACTGAATTTTAAAAACTGTCACAATTACCTGTATTTTTAAAGCACGCCGCTCTTGGCAGTCAGGAAAACCTTTGGGAGACCAAGCGCTGCACAGCTGACTGATCGCTGTCGCTGCACTTCGCTTTCCCTGACCACTCCCGCCGCCATCGACCGCGAGGCGACAGGCCACGCCCACTCAAGGCCACGCCCCCCTCCTCGCACTTAAAAGCGCTGAACCACAAGCGCTAGAGGCAGAACCCACTCACTCCTGAGGCAAAATAGCCGGGAGCTTTGTTTGTTTACTGAATTTTAAAAACTGTCACAATTACCTGTATTTTTAAAGCACGCCGCTCTTGGCAGTCAGGAAAACCTTTGGGAGACCAAGCGCTGCACAGCTGACTGATCGCTGTCGCTGCACTTCGCTTTCCCTGACCACTCCCGCCGCCATCGACCGCGAGGCGACAGGCCACGCCCACTCAAGGCCACGCCCCCCTCCTCGCACTTAAAAGCGCTGAACCACAAGCGCTAGAGGCAGAACCCACTCACTCCTGAGGCAAAATAGCCGGGAGCTTTGTTTGTTTACTGAATTTTAAAAACTGTCACAATTACCTGTATTTTTAAAGCACGCCGCTCTTGGCAGTCAGGAAAACCTTTGGGAGACCAAGCGCTGCACAGCTGACTGATCGCTGTCGCTGCACTTCGCTTTCCCTGACCACTCCCGCCGCCATCGACCGCGAGGCGACAGGCCACGCCCACTCAAGGCCACGCCCCCCTCCTCGCACTTAAAAGCGCTGAACCACAAGCGCTAGAGGCAGAACCCACTCACTCCTGAGGCAAAATAGCCGGGAGCTTTGTTTGTTTACTGAATTTTAAAAACTGTCACAATTACCTGTATTTTTAAAGCACGCCGCTCTTGGCAGTCAGGAAAACCTTTGGGAGACCAAGCGCTGCACAGCTGACTGATCGCTGTCGCTGCACTTCGCTTTCCCTGACCACTCCCGCCGCCATCGACCGCGAGGCGACAGGCCACGCCCACTCAAGGCCACGCCCCCCTCCTCGCACTTAAAAGCGCTGAACCACAAGCGCTAGAGGCAGAACCCACTCACTCCTGAGGCAAAATAGCCGGGAGCTTTGTTTGTTTACTGAATTTTAAAAACTGTCACAATTACCTGTATTTTTAAAGCACGCCGCTCTTGGCAGTCAGGAAAACCTTTGGGAGACCAAGCGCTGCACAGCTGACTGATCGCTGTCGCTGCACTTCGCTTTCCCTGACCACTCCCGCCGCCATCGACCGCGAGGCGACAGGCCACGCCCACTCAAGGCCACGCCCCCCTCCTTGCACTTAAAAGCGCTGAACCACAAGCGCTAGAGGCAGAACCCACTCACTCCTGAGGCAAAATAGCCGGGAGCTTTGTTTGTTTACTGAATTTTAAAAACTGTCACAATTACCTGTATTTTTAAAGCACGCCGCTCTTGGCAGTCAGGAAAACCTTTGGGAGACCAAGCGCTGCACAGCTGACTGATCGCTGTCGCTGCACTTCGCTTTCCCTGACCACTCCCGCCGCCATCGACCGCGAGGCGACAGGCCACGCCCACTCAAGGCCACGCCCCCTAAACCTCGATCCCCTTGATAAACATGTGCTTACACCGGACGCGCAGCGGACGGGCGCAGCGGACGGGCGCAGCGGGCGCGCCGTCAGCGCGCCGAAGGCGCGCCAAAGGCAAGCCCGTCTGGGCCCGTCCGGGCCCAGACGGCCTCAGGCCTAGATACTCTGCCCAACTCACAGGAACGTATCACTTACACCCGAGAAACGCTGCTCGCCCGGAACCCTAAAAAACATCCCCAGTGCAAATACATCCTCAAGGAAGACTCTCCCTTTGTAGGTTGTAGCCTCTGTAACAAACCCGAGGTAACGGAAGGTCACCAAGGACTACGCCTTGGCCTTCTGAACTGCAGGTCCCTAGTAAAACACGCCCATGAAACTAACATTCTCGTCCAGAACTTGATGCTAGACATCTTGTTTCTGACTGAAACATGGCTGACCCCGCACAGTGACTCTGACATGGTTAATGCAACACCCCCCGGTTACCAAATCTGCAGCCTAAATAGACCGATCGGGAGAGGTGGTGGCCTAGCCATAATCCACAAAAACCATCTTAAGTGTAAAATGGAATGTGGAACCATCAAAGACTGTGAAAACTGCAATTTCACTATTCAGATCTCTCCATCAATCTCTCTCTCAGGAGTTTTAGTGTACCGTCCGCCTGGCGCACTGGGAGAATTCACCAGTACCCTGATGGAGCACATTGCACTAAAAACTATTTCAGTCTCTAACTTCCTCCTCCTAGGGGACTTTAACCTGCACTTTCTGGACCCTGCGGACAATGCAGCCGTTAATTTACTTGCTGATCTCACTACAGCCGACCTCCACCTTCAAAACGCTAAAGCCACCCATGAGAAAGGCCAACTTCTGGATCCAATTTTCACCAACATTAAGAACCTGAATACCCAGGATCCAACCCCTTTGCCTTGGACAGACCATATGCTGATCCCTATGCACTGGTCACTCAAAACCACTACTGCTCCTAAACAGAAAACTAGGATACGTACCAGACGGTGGTATAAACTAGTACCAGAGGAATGGGAAGCGAAATTACGTGAAACCACTGGCCCGCTGCCCACGGACCCTAACTCCGCTGACAGAGAATTCAATGATTGGCTAGTCCATCCCCTAGACAGTCTTGTTCCTCTTACCAGTACTTTAAAACACGTTAAAAGAATTAATCCCTCCCCCTGGTACACACCCGCCCTCAATGCCCTTAAGAAGGAGTGCAAAAAGTCAGAACGCTCTTGGAGAAAAAACAAGTTGACATCAGACAAAAACGCGTATCAGTCCTCCATGAAAGCATACAAACGAGCCCTTCACGTTGCAAAAAGTGCCTTTTACGAGGAAAAAATAAAAAGTTCCTCTTGTTCAGCCAAGGAGACCTTCTCCATCCTTAAAGAGCTCCTCCAAGTCCCTGATCCCCCACAGAAACCCATGGACCTCAAGGCAGCGGAGGAAAAATGCGTCAATCTGGCCACCTTCTTTGACGAAAAAATCAAAAAAATCTTCACCTCCCTCCCTGCCTCTAATCCTGACATTATAATGAGAGCCAAGGAGTCGTCATATCCAGTCAATAAGCCACATCTAGCGGCGCTCGGCCCAGTTACAGAAGAGGAAGTGATGGCCACACTCATGTCAACTAAGAGCGGAGCCCCCAGTGACCCAGTTCCCATACGGTTCGTCAAAACCATCCCTCAGACCATAGTCCCTCAATTGACGGCCCTCATTAACATATCGCTGGCACTAGGAGAAGTCCCTTCAAACTGGAAGGAGGCCGTCGTTAAAGGGCTCCTCAAAAAACCATCGCTAGATCCTGCAGACCTATCCAACTACAGACCTATCTCACTTCTCCCCTGGATAGGCAAGGTCGCGGAAAAATTAGCAAATAAAAAGCTGTCACATTTCCTGGAGTCAAACCATCTCCTCAATGACTCACAGACGGGCTTTAGACCAGGTCAGGGTACGGACACCGCCCTCCTAGCAGCAGTAGAAAAGACCAGGGAAATTATCGATACTGGAGGATCAGTGGCAGTGGTCCTCCTGGACCTGAGTGCGGCCTTTGACACGGTCAGTCACCAGGTCTTAATCCATCGTCTCGATAACATCGGGGTGAAAGACAGGGCACTAAAATGGCTCTCGTCCTTTCTCTCCCGACGCTCCTTCCAAGTATGGGAAGGTGAAAGCCGCTCCCCCTCCATTCCCCTCCAGTGTGGTGTGCCACAGGGCTCATCCCTGAGCCCCTCGCTGTTCAACGTGTATATGGCCCCACTGGAGGAACTGGTGTCCCCATTTGGAATCTCCATAGTTAGCTACGCCGATGACACACAGCTGGTGGTAACGCTCTCCCACCCCAAGCTAGAGCCCTCCAATCTCCACGACTGTCTAGCTAGTGTACATCAGTGGATGAGTGACTCTGCCTTGAAATTAAACGGCTCCAAAACAGAGATCCTGCTCCTAGGGCATAACGCCACGAACCTCCCCCCTAACATCTGGCCCGCCTGCATGGGTGAACCCCCCCCCCCAAGACTGAGGTCAAAAGTCTCGGAGTATGGCTGGAGACTGATCTCACCTTCAGGACTCAGGCAAGAAAGACTGCCGGCATTTGCTACGGACTACTGAGATCCTGCAGGAAGGTACTTCCTCTACTGCCCTTCCAATCGCGTCTCCTGCTGATCCAAGGCCTAATCTTATCTAGGCTGGATTACAGCAACGCTATTTACCTAGGATCTCCAGAATCCACCCTCCAAACGCTTCAAAAAGCCCAGAATGCCGCAGCCCGACTCCTAACAAACACCCCGGCCAGAACATCTGCCAAACCCGCACTGAGGACGCTGCATTGGCTCCCCATTAGGGAACGAGTAACTTTCAAGGCCCTCTGTTTGGCCCACAAGGTACTGCACAATGCTGGTCCCCCTATCCTAGGTAAGTGGATTACACCTTACAGACCAACGAGAGCGCTCCGTTCCGAACATGGGAACTTCATCACGATCCCCAAGGTGAAGAAGGCCCGGTTCGGTGGCCGTCGTTTTTCGGTCAACACAGGAAAAAAATGGAACACACTCCCCCTGAGCCTCAGAACAGAACCAAATCTCCTTCGGTTCAGGAAGTCCCTCAAAACCCTACTCTTCCCCTGAGCCATCTTTCACCCCCGACTATCTCCCCTTGGTGAGTAAGAGGTTCAGCGCTGGGATACCCCCCGGGTGACTACGCGCTTTAGAAATCCTTTAAATAAATAAATAAATGAAACAAAGATTTGTGCAGATCTAGATTGTGTTAAAGAATACAAACGGTTAAGAAGAGAGTATGCTCCACATTTGCCTCAATATCCTCTGTTTGAAAAACGTGTGGTAGGCCGAAAAAGAAGAAATGAGAATAATTGCAGTGAGGTAGTAGTAAAAAGACAAAAAGTAGATGAAACTGTAATTGTAAGCAGAAAGAAAAAGGAATCTGTTGAAGATGTTGTTGGATTTCAGTTTCAAAACAGTTCTGGTGTCAACTGCTATGCTAATGTAGTGGTTAATGTTGTTTTTTTTCTTCAAACTTTACCAGAAGAGATTGTTGAAAATCGGGATCAAAGATTCTGCTGTTTATTGAATTCTGTGTTTGAGAAATGTAGCAGTGATAGAGCAAAAATAGAAAGTGTTTCAGAAATTCGAAATCTTTTAGACATATGTTCTGGTCAAAATCAATTTTCACAGAATATTCAGCAAGATTGTCAGGAATTTTTAATGTATATGTTTGATGTATTGGAAGATGAAGGTGTAGATGTAAAAAATCTTTTTAGCCTTTCTTATCAATGGCAGCACGACTGCGACAACTGTAGTTTATCAAGTAGTACTACAATAGACACCGAAAGATTTATATATTTGACTTTACCAGACTGCAAATCAGTGTCTTTTAATAATCTAGTTAAAGCAGCTGATCACAATATGGTGTGTACCCAATGTAAGTCTGCAATGCTGTCCACATTATTTATACAAAATTATGGTCAGTATGTCATTTTAATGTTTCAACGATGTAGACCTGATGGAACTAAATTGACAACTTCTATTAAAAATTTCGTGGCTTCTCAGTTATCAATTTCAGGAAGAACTTTTGCAACTGTAGCTATTATTTATCATGACGGTCCTTCAACAACATCAGGGCATTATACAATTTATTTAAAATGTCGAAAAGGTTGGACTAACTGTAATGATACTCATTTGACTTTCAAACAACGTTTGCCTTAAAAAATTCATACCTAGTGTTTTTACAACCAAAATTTAAGTAAAGGTAATTAGCCTATGAAGACGGGAGCAGTTAATAAAAGTTAGTCTGCTGTTTAAAATGATATTGTGAGTAAAAGTGTTGCAGATAATATACAAATTCTAGTAGTCATATAGGTACTGTAAGTGGATCTCATAGTAAGTGATAACAGTATTATAGGAAATGTTGAATATCAGTGAGCCAGAGATGGAAATATGCATATTTAAACATTGTGAAAATGTTGTATGAGCTTTTCTTTCAGAACGTTGGGAAAACGGTACTTTCAGACTTTGTTTTGAGTAATTTGAAAACATACTGATACATCTGACACTATTTGGCCTTATGGAAAAGTGAAGGCATAAGCAAAGAGTCATGACTGAACACAAGAAGGAAATGAAAACATTGAAAAATATTTCACATGTTCTTGGAGCTTTTCTTATAGAAAGTCGATGAAATGGAAGTTTTAGAGAACAGTAGAGTATTTTCCAACGAAAAGGACCTTCATGATGTACTATTTGGCTTAAAAGAAAAGTAAGTGAATCAAATATTAGTGTAATATGTGATTTGTAAGTTTATATGTTTTTTTTTAAACACAATCTTTTAGATTGTGTTTTTTTTCCCGCTGTCATATGATGAGTAGTTTGAACTCACTATTTTTAGTGAAATTTAATATATTCTGACAACAGCAAGAATAAACTATGTAACATGTTGTACAAGTTATTCTATAGTTTGTATTGTGTAATTTACATTGTATTCCCATTGTCTCACACTCACTTTCCCTTTTCCACCCTCTTTCAGCTCTCTTTACTCACTCACACTGTCTTTCTCTCACTCTGTTTCACCCCCGTTCCTTTACTTCACTTCTTTCACAACCCCTCATTCCCATTTCAACTGTCTGCATCCCCTCTCTCCCTTGCACCACTTTTCAGCTTTCAGTCTCTCTGCTTTACTTCCCTTTTCCGTCTTTTCCTCCTTTGCTCTTTTAGTAATTCCTCGCAGTCTGTCACTATAACTCACCCACTCTCCCTGACTTATCTTTCTTTGCTCCTTTCTTTTGTCCTATTCTCTCTGTTTTTTGTTCACTACCTCTATGTCCTCAGTCCCTCACTCTCCTTGTGTTATGCTCACTTGTGTTTATCTACCTTCTATCATTTCTCTTACAACAACTTCACTGCTCCTCTCTCATCGTTCTTCATCCCCTTTTCTTTTACTCCGGTTCCATTACTACCCCTCATTTCCTATTTTTCAGTGTCCTTCGCTTTACTTTCATCACCGAATCACATTCTCTCTGTTCCACTGCTTTAGTCCTCTTCCCCTCTCTTTTCTTCTTTTGCTCCCTTACTCATTGTGACTAAAAAAATGTAGTTTGTCATCACCCTTTGCTTTAACCTCACTACTATTCTCTCACCCTACCTCACTCCTGTTTCCTTACTCTGCTTCCCTCACTTATTCTTATCCTCCATGTTCACTCCTCTTTCCCTTACTCTCCTACCACATTCAACTTCTTTCAGTCCCCATGCTTTACTTCCCTTACCCTCTGTTCCCTTCCCTCGCTCCCTCACTCATTCCCTTACTCATTTACTTCACTCCTCTCACTCCTTATCTCAGTCCGTCTGTCCTCACAGTTCCTCACTTCCATTCCCTTTCCCTCACTCTGTCGCTCTTACCGTCGCTGTCTCTGTTCCCTCACTCTGTCACTACTCTTTCGTCATGCTCACTCCCTACAACTCACCCACACTCCCTCACTTACCTTTCTTTGCTGCTTCACTCAGACCCTTTCAGTCACTCCTTCCTTTACTCTCTCTGTCCTTTCTCTATGTCACTCCCCATGTCTTACCCTTATTCACTTTTATCCACCCTCTTTCACCCCTCTTTACTTACACTCACTGCTCTTTTCTCACCCTCCCTCACCGTTGTTCCTTTACTCCGGTTCCGTCACTACCCCTCATTCCCCATCCTTTACTGTCCTTCCTTTTACTTTCAACACCCACTCACATTCTCCCAGTACCTCTGCTTTAGTCTTCTTCATCTCTCTTCCCTTCTTTCGCTCCCTTATTCATTTTCCTTTTCTCACTTACACCCTATTACACCTTCTCTCTGTCTTACTATGTAATACACAGTCCCTCTGTGTTGATCCCTCTAGCTCTCTTTCTCTTAACATCACTCTCTTTGTGTCCTTCCCTCATGCTCACTCCTTTATTTTACGGTGCGCGTACCCTGGAGAAAAAAGAATGACAGAGAGTTTTTTTTAAAATGTAGGTTTTTTTAATAAATTGGAGGTAGTTATAAAAAGAACTGTTTTTTAATTCTTTTTGTTGTTTTATATTTTTGTTTTGTTTTTTTGAACATTTTTTACTTTTTTTGGCTTTTATGAACAGTTTTATATTTTTTTGTAATTTTTATGGGGAGAAACAAAAAACAGGGAATTGTAAACGGCTCAACTGGAGCAATAAAAACCAGGAAAAAAATGAAGGTTTTTTTCTGCAGATATGGTTATCTCTTGCACAGTTGATTAGGTTTATACTTTTTTCGCCATACGTAATTGTAGTCCCACAATTTTATAACCTCCAAACTTGGTTTGTATATTTGGGACCATCTCCATTGCCTCTGGACCCGATGGAGTGGGTTCTTTGCTGGTTGGGTTCTAACTTCTGGAAGAAGATTGGGGAAGGTTTCTGCACAGTTCTCTCATCTCTGCCGCAGAATAGTTGTTTGGATGCCTGCGTTGCATGTGGCGAATCATGGTGTAATTTCCAAAAGAATATTTTTTGTAGGGTTCCCCCTGGAAAGTTCACAGCCACAGATCAGACAAGTCACTTTTGCCGCATTGACTTTCTTCTGGCCTCTTGGGAATTTAAAAAACTCCCACACAATGTGCTCTTTCGGTTTGTAAGGGGGATTGTCTTCAGGCAGGAAAGTCCTCCTCCCCTCCTCCTCCTCCTCCTCTTCTTCAACACCAATGTGGTGTTGTGGTGGTCCTTGTGGTGGTGGTGGTGGTGCAGATGCTCCAGCTGTTGCTGCAACTGTAGCCACTTCTCAATGAATGAAAACAGGTCTTCCTCACTCAAAGAACAAAGTGAGAATGAGCAAAAAAGGTGGGGGCTTTCATCATTTGGAAAACAAAACTGTTCTGAACCAATGAAAAGTGTTATTTTCAGGTCACATGACCCGGTCTTTCATCATTTGGAAACCAAAAGTGTTCTGAACCAATGAAAAGTGTTATTTTCAGGTCACATGGCCCGACGCGCTTACGCTACGCGCCCCAGTGCGTGCCCGGGGGCGCTTACGTAGCGCGGTCGTATGCGCTCGGGCGCTTCCGGATGCGCTTACGCCGTGCGTCATAAGATGCATCACGCGGCTACGCGATATCACGATGATGTTTTTGTTCGCGGCATTAGCGCTAACGGGACGCTCACCGGTACGCGCACGGGGCGCGCCGCAACACTGCGCTTACCGGTGCGCTCACCGGTACGCACACCGGGAGCGCTCCAGGGCAAAAATAAAAAATTAAAATAAAAAAATAAAAAAAAATAGTATTACATAAATATACAATATAGGATTCATTATAAAATAGAAATTAGCTATTAAAAAACCTATGAAATTCACTGAAAAAACCATAGGTTTCACACCAGTTATAGTTAGGAGTTAGCATTTAAAAAACCTATTAAATTCACTGAAAAAACCATAGGTTTCACACCAGTTATAGTTAGCTGGACATTTTACTTGCATAAAACCATTGAAATTCCCACGTTATAGTTAGTTGGACTCACTATAACTTGCGTGTGCAATGCACTGCTGATGACGTCACATATTACATCACTCATGACATGGTCAGTGACATCACTCATGACATCACTGATGACACCATCCTTGTGACAGAGTGACAGACCTCCTTTCACTGTAATGTAACCCTTGAAACACATATTCAAAAATAGAAACTAAAATTTTCAAAAAAATGGAGATACCCATACCAGTTACAAAAACCAATTCAATAATTCCACCATCCATATACACATCCACTCATTCACCAACAGTTCTATATAGTCACTCATACATATACTCACTCATCATATGTAGTGATACACCTATACATCCTCTTACACACCGACAGTCATCCAAAAGATACTCTCACACATACTCACACATGCAAATAAACTATTGAACATCCATTTATTTGCATATACAGCTATACACACACTACCACTTTACTTCTAAGGAAACTTACACATACTTACTCTCTTAAACAATCACTTATAGAAACACATACTAATTTAAACAGGAACTCTTACAAACCCTCACTCTCACATATACTCACTTATATACATCAATATTCACATATACTAGATTAAAACATATGTAGTTACTGATAAAGACACTAGTGAGACAGTCATTCACTCACTAACACACACAAATGCACACTCATCCACCCATACAGTCCTGCACATATGCTGTCTTCAAAACACATACAAAGAGAGAGTCAGTCATTCATGCATCTATGTGCTAAGTAATACCCCCACCAAACCATACAAACACTCATACTGATACTAAGAAGAACATCTAATAACCCATATACATACACATGTAGCTACTCACCAACCAATGCAGCCACTTATACACAAAGTGAAACACTAATACATATATTTAAATATTTAAACATTACTCTTTAATATATGTATTCACTAAGATACACTTAATAAACCAGTTAACCAATCAATTTAAAAAAAAAACATCCATGTAAACACTTATTTAAACATTTATTCTTCCATCAACTTTTACATATACATATATAACACATATTTATTTTTTAAAAAGATACCTTTATCATTCAATCTTTATTTCGGCCGTTGGCCATCAAAGATATACAGTAAAACATATATAGTCACTATAAAATCAACATACATAATCAATGACAGTATAAAGCCTTAAAATTACATACTAATAAAACTACGTTAAAAACTGTGAACCTTAAGATTAAGAGGGAGCCTGCATCTTCAAAATGCGAATGCGAGTGTGCCAAACATTAGTGAGGAACTTTACTAGTGCGAATACAGTTAAACTGGAGACATCGGTTTTTAGGATTCTATACATTGGGAGGTACTCCCTACCACCCAGATTTCTAATCAATGGTAAGAGCCAGTATTTCCTCGCTGCCTTATAAGCTGGGCAAAACAAAACTACGTGTAAATCACTTTCCTCTGCCGCAGTGCAAGCCGGGCACTGCTTGGTGGAGGGAGGCGATGACCAGGAACTGGTATAGGATCGTAAAGGCAGTGTGCCGTATCTCCATTGAAGAAACAGCTTCCTGGCCAACACGGGAGAGATGGCATCTAAAACTCTCTCCTGCCTGTACAAATCCTTGCTTTGCAAAAAGACAGAAGTTAGTGACCCTTCACACTGACTGTCTAAGGCCATGGCTAATTTATGTTCATAATAAGCGCTAGCCAGACCTTTCCTTGAGATATTTAATGAGGCATTAGCAGGGTTAGACCAAAGGTCCGGGAACCCCAGTACCGTACAAGAATTTTGAATGTATTTTATCCAGGGGATCGATAGCGATTTCGGGTGGGTCAATAGCTCCATTAGTTCCGCCCTATAGGCGAGAAGTTCGTTGCTACTCCACAGCCTTCGCCAGAAGGCTATAGGTCTCAAGCCTAGTTTGTCAGCTATGGGGCGCAAGCCCAGATCTAGCCTCAGAGGGAGGAGCGGGGTGCTCGGTGGAAGTGCGACTATCTGTCTGATGAATTTGTTCTCTGTTAGAGACAGACTACGACATGATGTGTGTCCCCACAATTCCGCCCCATACATAGTAGCACCCCTGGCTTGCGCTTTGTAGATCTGGATAAGCGACCCCAGTGGTCGGTATGTGGAACCATTTAACATCCGCGTGATACCCCCTGTGGTCTGTATCAGTTTTAGATTGGCCCTGCTCTGGTGTGATCCCCAAATCATAGTTTCATTGAGAGTTACGCCAAGGTAGTCTAAGGTGGAAACTCTCTCGAGCCGTGAGGCTCCCAATAGGGGATTTGGACGCAATTTATGACTTGGGTTCAGAACCATAAACTTAGTTTTGGCCGCATTAATTTCTAAGCCTCTGTCAGTGCAAAAGGCCACAAATGAATCGAGGATCCTCTGTATCCCCATTGGGGTTTTGGACAGCAGCAGGGTGTCATCTGCAAACATAATTGCAGGCACCCTACTGCCGTTTAATTTAGGGGCGTCAGTGTATTCAGTTGCATTTAGGTGGGCGATCACCCCGTTGACAAAGAGGCAGAACAGGGTCGGTGCCAGCACACAACCCTGTCTAACCCCTCGGTCAACGGGGAATCTATCTGTCAGAGCCCCAGACCTCCCGCACCTCACTCGAGCATAATTATTCTCATGCAATCTCTGCAAGATTATCAGGATGTCCGGGGGAACCCCCATCTCAGCCAAGACGCTCCACAGTTTCCCTCTGGGCACCAAGTCGAACGCGGCCCGCAGATCCACAAAAATTGTGTATAGGCTGCCGCCTTCGAATACCGCTGCCCTCCAGTAAATAATATTCAATCGAAAACCTGGTCCACCGTGGAAACACCCTTTCTAAATCCCGCCTGATACGGGCTAAGGACACCCAGCTCTTCTGCCCAATCTTGAAGCCGATTCAACAATACCCTACCAAACAGCTTCTGTGCCACATCAATTAAACTGATTGGTCTGTAGTTGGCTGGGAGAAGAGGCGAGCCCTTTTTGAAAATGGGGACCACCTCCGCCCCCAGCCAAGTACTAGGGATTTCCATACCGCTGAGGACTCCATTAAACAACGTGGCAAGGTAGGGCGCCCAAACATTGGGCTCCTGCTTGAACAGGTCCCCGGGTATGCCGTCCAATCCTGGCGCCTTTCCCGAGGTAAGTCCTGCTATTGCAACCCTAACCTCGCCCAGTGTTATTGGATCTCCCTCATAATCAGGCCAACCAACACCGGTGTCAGTGGTGGGTTCTCCCGGTTCAGAGCTGTAAAGGGATTGAAAGTGTGTCTGCCACACCTCTGGAGCAATATTTGGCTCAATTGCTGAGTGTAGATTCCCCGACCCCCCGCTTACTATTCTCCAAAACATTCGGTGGTCCTGTGTCACTAGGGACTTAGTGAGCTCTTCCCATTGGCTCTCTTCCCATTCAGTTTTGGCGTGGGCAATACGTTTTTTATATGCCCATCTGCGTTCTCTTAGCTGTTCCCCGCCTAGACCCTCCTTGATCGCTCTAAGGAGTTCCCCCTTTGCTCTTCTACAGGCTGCGTTGTACCATGAGGATTTACATGGCTGCCCCCTCCTTGAGTTCTGCACGTTACTAAAGAGGACGGGAGCCACAGCCTTTATGAGATCCTCATGGGCCTGGTGTAATTTGGCCTGTGAGTCCTTAATTCCCACCTCGGTAGCCAAGTCTCCCACAGTTTCCAGAATGGGTATTATCCCTGCATAAAGCCTCGGGAGTTGTTCCTCACTTGAGGCCAGTTGTTCCCACCTGATCCTTCTTCTGTTGGTTTCCAGGAGAAGTTCAGGCTGGATCCCCTCCCCTGATGCCGCACGAGTTCGGCGCCCGGGGGGGGTGAGGTCAAGTTCAAGGGCATTGTGATCACTGTCTAGCCTTTCCCTAACCCTAAAGTCCCGGATAGCCGGCCAGTTCACTATCTGTACCAGGACATAGTCCAAGCGAGATTCTCTTCCCACTCTATTATAGGTGGTTCTGCTGGGTATGTCGGATCTAATACGCCCATTACAGGCTCTAATTCCAAACTTCAGGGCAAGGGCTGTGATCTGCAATGCTACGGGAGTCCATGCCTTCGGGGGGGGGAGCTTCTACCGTAGGCACAGACCACCTGGCCTCTTCTTCCATTGGGAAACCCTCTAACAGGCCTGGTAGTGGCTCAAAATGGGAATTTAAGTCCCCTCCTACTACAAAGGGTAGATCACTTGGTAATTCGGATAAATAATCCGAAAGTTCATCTATAGTGGACGATTCCCTGGCCTAGAATAGATGTTTATTAGGACAAGTTTTACTAGATTTGGCCAGGACAATAGAACCACGAGGATGTCATTGGAGGGGACCGGTAACCGTGTGGCCTCACAGCCTAGGTGGGATACCACCCAGGTTGTGAGCCCTCCTGAGGGACATCCTTTACCTTCCCACCTGGCCGGGATGAAAAATGACTGATAACCTTTGTGCCCATAGTCTTCCCTTGCCCAGGTCTCCTGGAACATGCAAACATCCCCAGTCTCAATATAGGTTTCCAAATCTTGAGCAGCCAGCTTGTTGGCTAGTCCGGCTACGTTCCAGCAAATTAGTCTCAGATGTTCGATGGTTGGAGTTGCCGAGATGGGAGAATGGGGGGTGACAGTTCCAGATGTTGCACCAGTTGTTCCATCAAGAACATTGTCCAAAGCGGATTCAAGTGGCTCAGGGAGATTACAAGAACCATTGTCCCCGGTCGCAAAATTATTAGTGGACAGTCAATCAACCCCATCGAGCCCGCTCAGACAATTAAAACGGTTAAAATGGAAATAGGGTATTTCAGGTGACTGATTATTTGGACATCGGACATATTCTTTGTATCTTGGTCTCCGTTCCACCCTTGTCCAGTTTCCTTGTGGCCGATCATCGTACATACGGGTGGGTGGAAAAAAGAAGGAGACTGGCAAGGTCTGTATGGTGGAATCCAATGATCTATTTGAACCAGCACAGATGTGTAAAACAGTGCCGGGGTCCCTGAAAGTCACCATTATACAATCCCCCATAATTTTTTTCCTCGTCTTCCCCAACCATGGCACCCTTCTGACCATAATGATCTCGTTGTTAAAGTGTTGTGGTAGGGGTCTATTCCAGTTGAGCCATTTAATGACTTTCCTTTTAAGGGATTGGAAATCTTCGTTTTCACCCCTTCGTAGAGGGGGGGCACCCGCTAAAACCACCATAAGAGTATTGGCTTCCGGTGGCAGATCTGGTCTCCGCGGTCTTTGTGCGGGCTGGCCGGGAGGGGGAGAGGGAATACTAGCAATGGGTGGAAACCCATGATTTATACCAGGGTCTAGATTAAGAAGGGCCGGGTCTATTAGCTGAGGAGGCATGATATTTGGGATACTTCGTGGGGTCGGGACTGGAATGGCCATAAGTGACTGCAAGGGGGGGACAGTGGTAGCGCCCTGTGAGGCTCCCACATTTGCGCGCTGTAATTCTCCTGTTTTGGGAGGGGGATTTTGCTTGTTAGGGAGAGCTCCTTTGGGTGGGTTGGACCCCATGGTTCTGGTCTGCTTGCTGACCGAGGTATTCAGGGTAGTTAGAGTTGCCTCTAAGATGGTGAGCCTAATCTCTACTTTTTTCAGGCTTTCGCTAATGGGCTGCAAGAGTGAACGTAGTAGAAATTCTATGGTCCCTGAAGATATAAGGGGAGGAGCTTCATTGGATGCGTTAGCCGCTGAATCACTGCTCGTAGTGATGGAGAGCGGTAATTTCTTCTGGTAGTTTCTCAATGCAAAACCCTCATGCTACCTCTAATTTACCGCTCAAAAGGTGTTGGGCCCTTCACACCATGTATTACCTTCAGGAGACTTTAAATAAAGATGAACAGTCAAAAATGCAATTTATTATTGTAAGCCAAAAAAGAGAGTTGTTGAGTATTTTAAAGGGTTTTATTTTCTAGCCAAAAAGTTAATTTTTCTCTGACCCTTTATTCATTAGTAAAATATCAATCAGGTTACAGAATTTGGAAAACAGGAAAAATATCAATAATACAGAACACATTACAGTCTGCATATAAGCATTACATGTAGTTATGAAAATGTGGCGCAAAATTTCAGTCACAATTCTTAAAGAGTTTCTAAGAAAAATAGTCTTGCAAAGCTAATCAATAATTAAATAGTTGGCAAAAAATCTCCCATTAAGAGAAATAAATGCATAAGACAAATAAATCTTTTAGACCTAATTAATTAGTCAAAACATGAACTTAAAGTTTAGCATCTATCCTGATCCACTGCACTCTCTGTCTGTCTGTGTCTAAAGAGGAAAGCAGCCCCTCCTTCACCAGACCTCAAAGGAATGCGGCATGAAGTGCCAAGATATGACGTGGAAGCAAGAAACCTCCCCCTGAATCTCCTCGGACGCAAACCTGCCCTTCAGCAATCTCCCGAGACGTTTCTCGTACCTAACCCATAGAAGCCAGCTGAGCTGAGAAAAAAGGAAGAAGTGCCAGCTCCCATCCAGAGAGGACAGTATTTATACCATAATTATTGGCAGAGTACACAAAGATGTAACATTTTTCAGGAGAACCTTACGTGATTGGTCAGTCATAAAGGCATGAGGTCACACTTCCCTGACTCATTCTAAAAACCTGACTTCACTAGTCTTAACAAAAGAAGCATACATGAATAACTACATTTATAAACATTGCAACATTTACTAGGAAAAATGTTTCAATCTAATTCATCTTTCCTTCCTTCTCAGCGCAGTAGATGGACACTTTTAACTAACTGGTACATTGGCAGAATGACAAGAATTCAGGTTGTCCTTGACTTTTTGTCATGAGGAAAGCTGCCACAGTCTGCGCATGCTCCCTTCTCATTAAATTGCAAGCCATAGCCTTGATGGATTCACAGGCAGCCATGTTTTGTGTAGGCCCCAAAAATAAAACAAACACAAAGATAATATTAATTCATGTAAATCAGTCCATTATGTGTCCCAAGTGCATTATTAATTCACACACATTATAAAAAGAGGTGTTATTAACTGAAAATGTTTATCAAAATATGCAACAAGTCAAAGTCTATTAAGACAGGAATAATACATTTAGTTTACATGGATGTGCTGGGAAGAGAAAAACACATTCTATTAATCTTCAAAGCTAAAAAGGCCACTTTTCTGTACATTGCAAAAAAACATGTTAATTCAGCAAAAACATTTTCAGACTGAAGTGAATAGGCCTCACTTTCATGTTTTTCATGTGCCATGTTTTTAACCTGCACCAAAATGTGCGTGGCAATTTAAATGCAGCCTGTCTGAAGCACAAAAAAAATAAACAATGCATGACTGCAGATGCAATCTGCTCCACCAGTAGCAGCGGTGATAGCCCTTGTATCCTTGGTAGAAATAGTGTTCACATTATCTCTAACCCTAATGGGAGTAAGTACAGGCTTATGTTTTTTACCATAATCTAAGTAGGAAATTTTGGTTTTCCCCTGTCCCTTCGTCGTCTGTCTTCTACGCTTACTAGGTGGGGGGCAATGCATTTCCACCGCTACAGTGTGTTTGGATTTGTTTTTCTTGGTTTTATTTAGAGGAGGGGGGGTTTGGGTAACCAGATCGACAGCCTTGTTAGTAGAGGTTAAGGGTGATATGGCCTCCGTAATCTCTTCGGGCAGTATACCCTGGATAGTGATAATATCCCTTAGCAGTAGGGGGACGCCATCTTGAGTTAATGGATCCTGACTGTCATTAGGGATACCTTCCTCTTGGGAGATGGGATAGGGAGTTATCTCGCTAAGGGGTCTAGTTTTCATGGTTTCAATAGAGCGGCGGCGTTCTGCCCTGCGCTTCTCCAAGGAGCTTTCTTTACCCCCTTCTCCCTTAGCGGATTTAAAATAATTGTCCAGAGTCCCGGTGCTGTGTCCCCCCACCCTTGTTGGAGTTTCACATAGTGCAGGTGAGGGCATGGTAGTGGTCTAATCCTTAGCTCAGCTACTATCGGAAAAGAGCCGGCGAAAGAGAGTGGGCCCAGCCCAGCCTCCTTCGGCCCCTGACGGCCACAGACGGTCCCGCCCTTGTCCCGGGCTTCTCCCGGGACGCTCCCGCGCGCTCCCGCGCAGCGGAGTGTTGATCCACTTAAACGGTAATTTAGACCAATAGGAATGAGGCTTTGAATCCCCCGGTGCTCAGGGGGGCGGGGCTAGCAGGGAGAGCGGGCCAGGTGTCTTCTATCGGCCAGCAGGGACTCCTGGTACACCGAGTCCCTGCGCGCTCGCAGCCCTGCTCGGCCCTTGCGGCACCCTGGTGGGTCCTTTGCAAACCTCGGGGTCTTGTGGCGAAGCGGGTCCCGCGGAGCGGGAGCCGCGAGGCGTGGGTGCAAATCCGGCCCCTAGCTGATTCCGAAGTTTGGTGCAAGAAAACGCACACAGCAGCCCCAGGACGGCAAACCAGCACCAAGAAGAGAGAGTCCCGCAAAGCAAAGAATCAGGTGAGGCTTTGAATCCCCCGGTGCTCAGGTGGGCGGGGCTAGCAGGGAGAGCGGGCCAGGTGTCCTCTATCGGCCAGCAGGGACTCCTGGTACACCGAGTCCCTGCGCGCTCGCAGCCCTGCTCGGCCCTTGCTGCACCCTGGTGGGTCCTTTGCAAACCTCGGGGTCTTGTGGCGAAGCGGGTCCCGCGGAGCGGGAGCCGCGAGGCGTGGGTGCAAATCCGGCCTCTAGCTGATTCCGAAGTTTGGTGCAAGAAAACGCACACAGCAGCCCCAGGACGGCAAACCAGCACCAAGAAGAGAGAGATTCACTGGATGGTGTCATCAGTGATGTCATGAGTGATGTCACTGACCATGTCATGAGTGATGTAATATGTGACGTCATCAGCAGTGAATTGCACGCGCAAGTTATAGTGAGTCCAACTAATTATAACGTGGGAATTTCAATGGTTTTATGCGAGTAAAATTTCCAGCTAACTATAACTGGTGTGAAACCTATGGTTTTTTCAGTGAATTTAATAGGTTTTTTAAATGCTAATTCCTAACTATAACTGGTGTGAAACCTATGGTTTTTTCAGTGAATATATATATATATATATATATATAAATATATATCCAAATCGCTACAGTTCGCTTAGGACCCCTGCCACTGTCAGCGGCGGGCCCGGACGGGATAGCGAATCCCTGACAATTCCAACACTTAGCCTCTGCTTTGTAGAAGAAAGGACTGTCCAGGCCACAATTTTCAAGAAATCGTGTTTAATTAAATTGCTCCACTCGATGCGTTTCGAAGGGTGATACCTTCTTTTTCACGAGGGAATCCCTTTTTTTTAGGAAATCCACAACATTCTATTTGGAATAACTTTGGCGCCAGTGGACAAAAAAGGGGGGTCCCAAACGTGTTTTCCCCATGCAATTTTCCATAGGGACCTTTCGCCAGGGCTACAGCCCGAACGGCTGAACGGAATTACACCAAATTTGGCAGAAAGGTAGAGTTCAGTTCGCAGATTGTGCTTTTTGTTAAATGGTGTAAATCTGTTGAGGAGTTTCTGAGAAAATACAAGTAAAATCATAGCGATATCTAGAGACAGAGTTCTACATGCGGACGCAGATCCGTTCAATTACGAGCACAAGTTGTATGCTGATTGGCTGTCAACTCTCGAAACCAGAATGTGTTGGCGGCCATCTTGTGTCTCGGTAGCACCGAGTCACAAGAAAACAGTAAAACAAAGTTGAAAAATAAGGAAAGGGGGCAGGGTAGAAAAATGTTGACCCTCTAGGCCTGCTGAGGGGGTCGCACGTGGATCTTTAGGTCCCCCAACATGTTTTTTTTTTCAAATTTTAAAAAACGCAGGGTACGCGTATCATACTTGTACGCGGTGGAAAAGGAAAAAAAAATATCTGGAAGCCTGTTTTATTCTTAGCTCCCGGGGGGGGGACCCGCGGGTCGGCACTCCGGGACACTCCGGGTGGGGCAAATCCCGGAGCAATTGTTTTCTATAATGAAGGGTTGAAGGGTCCCCCAAGCCCCGGGGAGCGCCACCCCTGGAGTTTTATTTTGAAGTATGCAGGGGGGGTTCACGGCCCCCCACATGCTCCGGGTACCGCCACCTTCCTGGGACAGTAATATTTAAAATTGGGGGGTCCATTATGGCACGGACCCCCCAGCCGCAGGGACCACCATCTTTTTGGGCTTTTTAATGTTGAGAGGGGGTTACGAGGCCTACCTCCTGGAGCTCTTGATGGCCCTGGGGTCGGATACATCCCAGGGCCGGCTTGTGCACTGTCCCTGGGTGCCTACCCCCGGGACACTGCTGATTGCTATGGTAGGGCGGGAGGGTCGCGGCTTCCACTTTAGTACAGCAAACCGCGTTCCTATTTGAAAGAGAGAGCAAGTTAATATGCTGTCTTTTTTAAGTAGGAAAGCAGATTGCTTTTTGTTAGAGAGAGGAGCATATAAACTGGTCTCTCTTAAAAAGCAATGCCGGCTTTCGAACGACGCGGGGAGCTGGCTGGGACCATGGGGGTATTGGGGTTCCCCACAGGGTCCCAAATTTTATTTTTGGAGTCCCGGGGGATAGGGTCCCTTTGTAGCTCCTTAAATATTCGTGTGGCGATGCGCTCTAGTTTACCAGAGCGTGCGGCCACTGCATTCTTGGAACGTAAGCGGGCACGAGAGTTTCCGTGAGTCTAGCAATGGGACATTAAATCCTCATATTCATATCTCTGTGTCCGTGTGGTTATTAGGAGGAGATTGTTATAATTCTGTTTTTTTGTGTGTTTTTAGTTTTCTATTTTTTTGGGTGTTTTGTGAACAAGTTTTTTTTTAAAGTAATAAAATGGAACTGGAACTCCAAAAATGTCCAACAGAAAAAAAAAAGAAAAAAAAAACTAATGTCGAGGACAGCGATGCTCCTGCTTCCTGCGTTTTATCAGGTCAATAAACTGTTCCCCATAACACAAAAGTTTATTTCAATAAATTCATAGAATTTTAAGTTTAGCAAAATCAGGATCAATTTGTGGGTGTGGACTACTTGCTGAAAATGCTGGTGAAGCAGTTGATGTGGTTGGTGATGCAGCAGGTGGGTTGTCCTGCAACCTCCGAGTTGCAGCTCGAGCAAAGTTGTTGGCGTGCAAGTTCTTCACGTGTCGCTCCATATTTGCTGTGCCAAAGGAGTATTTATTAGATGGATCACCCCTTGAAAGAGTTGTTTGGCAAATTTTACAGGTTACTAACGGAGCATTAACCTTTTTTTGCCCTTCAGGGAAAGTAAAAAACTTGCAAATCAGAGCTTCTTTCCTGTTCTTTGGAGGTTCTTAGGAATGAAATATTCCTCTGAAGAATGGGTGGAACATGAGTCCATTGGTGTTATTATGGTAATTTTCCTTCTATTTGACAATATTCTCAGAAGATATGCTTCTTCTTAGAAAGTGAAAGTAGAAAGATTAAAATGGGATAGAATTTTCAACAGTTGGAATAGGAAGTGTGATGAACCAATGAAATCTCTTCTTTTAAAGTCTCATGGCTTTGCGTACGCTTACGATGTGGGTTCATATGACGTTCCAGCGCGATTTGTGTAATTGCTTTTAAAAGTAATATACAATTGTTCTAAGTTTTAAAAAACTATTTTCATAAGTTTCCTACATAATGTATTCTATTAGTATGTCCATTAAATACATAAATATATGTTTTTAAACAATTAAAAACATTCGCGTATTTTGCGTACATGGCGCAGTACGTGACGTCATATGTAAGCTTTGACGCAACACGTAGCGTGAAAGCGTAATCGTAGCGTATGCTGAGAATGATTAGCAGACAAACTATGGTGCGATCACCCTCTCACTGTCAAATAAGAGCACAAGGCGCGCTATGAGCATTGTTACTGTGATGTATTCCTATAGGTTCTGTATCGATCCCCCTATTCCTGACCCGGTTCTGGTTAACAATTAACTAGCAGCCATCCCATGATGCAAAAACCGTTATCTGATTAAGCCACACCACGGCACAGGAACGCGTTATCTGATTAGGTCATAACGCTTGCCATCTAATTAGGCAAGCACTATTCCTTCAGCCCCTGATAAGGCATATGGAGTTCTCAAAACAAATCAAACCTGTGACAACCTGGGAAAAACCCTGCGGCCATTGTTTTGATTTCACAGAGAACTTCAGTAAAGAATGTGCTAACGACCAGTTCGTATGACATCCTTATTGACGTATCTATGTCCATCCTTACGTCAATCTCGGCACCTTATAGGTATAAATATTACCGACATTGCCTTAAGCAAACACAAGCGGTGGTGACGAGATCGGAGCAGCGAGACTTGCCGAGGAGCCCAGCAGAAAGCGAAGCCCACTGGCGCTGCCCCGCCTTCCTGACGCGCTGAGAACGAGACGCTGCTTTCTCCTGCCGAGAAATCCAGCTCCGGCGCTTCCAAGCGGCCCTTGCAGGCAGCCTGGAATATCAAGACCAAAGACGAGAGATACCAACCCTCAACCATTCTAAATCTCAGGTACAGAACTGAATAACCCCTACAGAGAATTCCTAAGTCAGTCACTTGGCAAAACAACCTTAACTTAAACTGCTACTTATCTACTCCCGCCCACGTATTAGGCTTAGGTCAGGTACATTGGGGTAGGCGTAGTTAGAAGCACCAGTTGAGTACGATTAGTCAAATGTATATATATATGTATGTATCTATTTTATCCATTTTAAACCACCATATGGCTTAGAAACCATATAAATGTTTTTACAGTATTATTTTATACTTCTACTTTTATTGTATGCACTTTACTTAACCATAAGTATTGCAATAATATCGATTCATTTCTCTTGTACGAGAAAAGAGACTGATCAATAAATACCATCTTTTATTGAACACGCCCGTCTCTTCTTTTTCTCTACAATCTGGTGAAACTAAGAATGCACTGAACTGACTGAGTAAAATAAGTTGTCTTTTGTTTTCACACGACTCTAGAGATACACTCTTGATCAAGGGAGAGCAAAGTTGTCATGTTCTATGGTTGTCAGGAACTAAATCCCTTCTTGTCTATCCAGGGAAGTTCAATTCCTCCCTGCCTATTCGAGAAAGTTTCTAGTGAACTCTGAGCTAGCTGGCAAAACCCAAAACTTTAAGTCTAATATCGTCAGTAGAAGACCTAGTTAACCTCCGTCCTAGGTCTATACTATTGAAGGTATTATTCCAATGCGCAGAGCCTATTGGGATAATAGGAACTACACTACATGGCGCCCAACGTTTGGAAAGGCGATAAAACTAACGCAAGACATTAGAGTAACTCAGTCGTGCTATTTCACTCAGACCCCTTTTTTCCCATAATACTCCAAAGACGTCTGGAGTGGGTAAAAGGTCATATCCGCCAAACCTCGCAGGAGGAGACTCCTATGTATGGTTCTTGGTTTAGTCAACGTTGAAGGATACACTGTTCCAAAATATTGTGCATCTAATCTTTGTTTCCATAAGAAACCTGATCTGCAAACAAACAAAATAACCTTCCTGACAGTAGAATGTCAGACACTGAAGAAGAAAGAGAGACAGCTAGAATAGCAGCTGAACTACTAGCAGCTGATAATACTATGCAAGAAGCAGACCCGGATATAATACTCATCCCGGTCAACAAAAGGAAATCAGTAACTTTAAAACTTATAGAAAATGGACTGACACCGAGAGGTGGCACAGTCATATTCGTAATAGAGGCACACGAATATCGGCAGACAGAGGTATTCTATTCATGGATAAACTTTCCAGCAGCAAACGCTGTAACAAAGGACTTCCACTATTACAAAATAGAGGAACCTCCTATTGAGTACACTCCTTTCGAGGAGGTGGAAGTACCACTCAAATTCCAAGAGCACCTGCTCTTGTTTAATGGCGCCCTAAAACATAATAATCACATCACCAGGCTCGGTCCACTAGGTAGACCAGGAGCAACGTGGCCGGTCCTAGCCGGATACACACCACATCCAGACATTGAAGAAATGCCTGCAGCAGAGCTTTTAATACAGCTAAAACAATTCATAAAAATACACAGACAACTAGTCCAATACGTAATGCGGACTTCAACAGTTCAACCAGCTATTAGAATTCCACAGCTGACCCCTCAACAGGGGAACACAAATAAAATTACACCACAGAACATACAGTCCTGCCTAGGTAAAGTACCAGCTAAACGGGAACAAATTCCATTCTGGTTAGCACAAAAAATCACTCAAATAGAGGCAGTGTTTCCGGACACAACTCCTCTTGAGAAACACAGGATTCTGACTATCTGTCTTCCAATGGGAATCGCACCACATGTGGAGGACTGTGACACTTGGGGTACAGTCTTTGCTTCCATTTACACAAAAACACATGGTGTACCATCCATGTCAGTAATACCAGATGTGCTAAAACAAATTCAAGATGAATATGGTCCAGAACCCGCTTTAACTCTTGGTATGAAATTACTGAAAGACTTCAAGCAGGTCTCGGCTATATTATTAGCCAACATAAAGGGAGAAGCAGCAAATGTGGCGATCCGCCAGAGGTTAAAAGAGACAAATATAGCAGACCAACCATCTGAAATTGCCAGAATCATAGAAAAATCCTATGAAGAACTAGGTAGAGATAGTTTGGGTGGAATACCGGTAAAACCCCAACTAATTGAAAGTCCAGAAAAAGTATTTATTAAAAATATTTTAAACACTCAAAAGAAAAGCTGGGATGGAAACAAACAATCCAATCCTAAAGAAAAAAGATTCCAGTCCAGAGGTAGGTCTCCTTGGCGGTGAGAAAGATCTCCTGAACAAGGACGCAAGTCTCCTCAAATGGAGCCCTTTGTGAAAAAATACAACCTTAGAAATAGGGATAATATAAAGAAACCTGATAGATATCAAGATAATGATACACGTCCCTCTCAATCTTTTCAGACTTCCTTGCAGAAATCGGAAAGAAGAGGACGATCAGAACACAGGGAAGAGCACGTCAAGTCCAAAGACAAGGAACCTGCTCATCCAAATAAAAAATTACAATTCCCAAAAAAGAAGGTAGCCAGTATTAAAATAATCAAGAATGCCGAGAATACTGAGGACACAACTGAAAAACGGAGAATGGGCTCAGACAATGCTAGACAGCGCAGCAGAAGTGAGCATAGCTCGCAAAGTCCTTATGAATCATCTGGAGACAGTGGGCACGAATGAATACATTCAAGTGGAAACTGCAGATACCAGAGTTAGCAAACCTCATAAAATATATGAAATAACATTGCGTATAGAGGGGGATAAGACTAGAAAAATAAGGGGTCTATTTTGGGATAATCTCTCCAAGGGCTATGACATCCTTCTAGCTGAACAAGACTGGCCACCCGAGTTTGTCAGGGAGTGCCCACATGGCGAAGAAATAATTATGCCTGCCTTCTCAAATCATATTCCAATTCATAAAAAATATACACTTGCTAGGAAGTGGGCAGTAGCTAAAGCTCCTGCTTTATATAAAAATCATGTAGGATGGGATGAGGACTCTCCTCCTCACAAAATCCAGTTAAAATCACAACCTACTGCACAAAGGCAGTACCCAATAAAGCAAGAAGCTAAAAAACAGGTAAAAGAAATCCTAGATCAACTTGAATACCAGGGGGTGATTGAAACTTGTACCTCACAAATGAACAACCCTTTGTTTCCTGTCGCCAAACCAGACAATTCATATCGTCTTGTTTTGGATTACAGACACCTTAACTCATGTTGCAAAACTTTCGCAGTGCAAAACTCGCATAGTGCTGCACTAATGAATAACATAGTGCACAAAAAATACAAAACAACATTAGACATCTCTAATGGATTCTTTTGTCAAAATATAGCACCAGAGAGCAGATATTTGACCGCGTTCTCAATAAATGGCGCTCAAAAAAGCTTCTGTAGGTTACCACAAGGGTTCAAGAACAGCCCAGGATTATTTTCAGCGAGAGTAACAGAATTACTACAAACATATGATGACGAGGCATTATCCTATGTCGACGACATTTACCTAACAGATGATGACTTGGATACTCACTTGAAGAGAGTGAACACCATAATACTTGGGTTCGCAGTAGAGGGTTACAAATTCAACTTTAAAAAGTCTAGAATTGCCCATCTAACAGTCCTGTTTCTAGGATATGAACTATCAAGTGAAGGCAAAAGCCTGGCTGACAATTTCCTAGAGAAATGTGCTGTACTCCAAGCACCTAGAACAATAAAAAACTTACAATCAATTCTAGGCTTCCTAAATTTCGGAAGAACATACATTGCAAATTACGCAGAAAGGGTAAAACCCCTTTATGATCTAATAAAACCAGATTTTAAAAGAATCAATTGGACTCAAATACACACAGAAATTTTGAGATCGTTACAAACAGACATGTTAATTAAAACAAAATTAGAAACACGTGACAACACACGCAATCTTGTGATTCGAGTCATCCCAGGAAGATGCGGATTCACATACCTGACCTCTAATGAGGGAGAAAAGGTACCAATTGCATACAAATCACACTCGTACACAAAAGCTGAAAAGAAGTTCAGTATTAAAGAAAACATTGTTCATGCAGTTCAAACGGCTATAGCAAAAGAAAAAGACAATGCAGACGGTAGACGTATCACAGTCAGAACAGCTGAGTCAGCCTTTGAGGCATTAACAACCCCATGTAATTTACCAACAACAGCGTTGAATCCAGAATGGATACAATGGGTGAATTCAATTACAACGGACAGAGTAAAATAGTACTTTGACCCAGAATTAAAAGAATTAAAATATCTAGAATATGAAATGACATACCCTCTGCCAATCGACATTCGGCCCTTACGACAGTACGCCTGTGTAATCTATACAGACGGCCGTGCTCAGCCACCAGGGTGGGGAGAACAAGCATATAACCCCACATGTGGAATCACAAAAGAAGTGTGGCACGGAGGGAAACTGAGACCTCTGCTAATAAAAACACACTCAGTAGAAACTAATTCAGAAGAACAATCTGAAATAATAGCATTGAAAATGGCGCTAGATAATGCAGATCGCGAATTCCCGACACTTATAGTGTCCGATTCATATTACTGCGTCAAATCATATAACAACGATTTGCAGAAATGGATTCAAAACAGTTATAACGATGACACAGGTGCAACAATAAAGCAAGAAGTGCTTTGGAAACAAATAGTTCTTTTGCAGAAATAACTACCAAAAACTCACGTGATACACTCACTGAGTCATCAGCGTGATGGCGTTCACGTTGCAGGGAATTCATTGGCTGAGAAAGCCACAACGGTAGCAACTGAATCGGCTTCCGTAGTTAGAAAAAAGCGTGCAGTAAAATACATTGACGGTGAAACAGTGCTGGCGGTGAAAACGTCATCAAAAGGCGACTGCTCAGCGCTACCGATCAACTATCCACTCAATTATACATACATAATCGATGCAAACTCCGTCCCTTTTGCTTGAATCCATGGAGTGGGGGACAGAGTAATTCCAAACACGGACAGGAGAGGCTTGTTAATAGCAAACGCACATATGGGTGAGGGTCTCAGACACCTCAAACTAAAAGATTCACTGGAAGAATTACAATCAGTGTACTGGTGGCCAGGCATGAGCCTGCATCATCACATCTTTGTAAAGAACTGCCCAGACTGCAATAGAAATCGCAGTGGCGAGAGAAACGGTATATTACCATGGCGTTTCACTCCAGAATGGATCAACAGTAAAAAGCAAAGCGTCCAATTAACATATACAGGCTAGTTTCCACTTATAATGTAGATCCCCAGCACTCGGCTGACGCCAGAACTGTTATAAAAAGATTTGCGAGTCTATAATGGCATATACGCTAGAAGCATGCTACGTTAGGCTAAAGTTTTCCGCGTGCCCTAATGCGTGTGGAAAAACAAGGTCAAATGAGCATAGCATAGCGGGACTCTACTCACTTCCTACCTGAGGGAACGGGAGGGTGTAAAGAAAAAACTAAAGGCATAGAGCAATCTATAACAGCGAAGGTATTAGGTTCGGGAGTTGGGTGGGTCAAACATCTAATAAGTGTCCAACGTAGTCTAAACAACCTGCCAAGAAATTCTCTGAAGGGATTCAGTCCGTACGAATTATTGTTTGGGACTAGAATGATGGTCTTAGATCTTGACAGTCAGACTTCAGTGGTTAAAGACAAAAGCTTTGATATCAAAGATCGTTTGGCTATTTTGCAGGACTTAAACAAAACAAGGAAAGACCTGAGCAACATAAAGTTGAAACAACAGCCAACAACCACTGAAGAAAAACCACCTGTCCCAGCAAGACCTGTCTGAATTCCAAAAGTCGGGGATCTAGTCAGAGAAAAGATCGCGGTAAAGAAGGAATTTGGGCCTTCTTACAGAAAAGCAGTTCCTGTCTTATCTATCAACGGAACAAGATCAGTAGTACTACCGCCCCTTGCTGGTAAAAAGGAGAACAGAGTTGTATCAATCGACCTGGTAAAACCACAATCATGTGGCCGATAACAAACAGTAGGCCAAGTGGACTCCCGATAAGTAGTAGAACACCAAGGTTTGCTACAAACACAGAGGTTCAATCTAAGAGGCTACTCACATTTGAAAAGTCTACAGAACAACAACAAGGACTATGCAACAATGCTATGGAACTTAAACCTCTAAAAACCCAAATAAAAACTTTTAGCAGAGACACACCAATCTACAATGAAGTAACAAATGACTATGCCGCTGCAACAAAACACACTGATAAAGCAAACAGTAATCCTGAAGCAAGTGGAACAATAGACAGGACGGCATCCGGCTACTTCATCAACTTCGATGATTCATCTGAAGATCTGAGTGAATCAAAGGAACAGACATTAACAAAAACTTTTAAAGATAAAGCAAAGGAGCTATTTCAACATCTGAAAGAAACCTATCTGATTTCTCCATGGATTGAATTCTGGGTGGCCTTAGGTGCATTTATCCTTATACTTTGGCTCATCATGGTACTATGCTTGGGACATTTCATTGAAGGAAAATATGCTAAAATGGACACAGCAAGCCAGAAAATCAACTTGGTCCTCAAACCACACACGTCTTCACACATAGAGAAAAGAGAACTTTCTTCAGTCAACCTCACAGCCAATCCTATACCCGGTGGGGTAGCATGGGACAAAACTGATTATGAAATCTATGGTCCGGTTGAAATCCTGAAATATCCACATCAAATCAAGATCTCATTGAGTGACTTTGTAAAACCAAGCTCAATTGCTGATGATTGGGACTTTGAAAGTATTAATGATATGATGTCTGACCTAGTAATGTCTGCTAAATTTACACAACATGATTATTTGCAGGGTTCGTCTAATTATGATAAGATGTTCTGCTATAATCACTTTGGTAACCATTATCTGCATAAATCTGCACAACCTAGAAATGTTTTAAATTATAATCAATGGGAACACTGTGCAACTCCTCCAAAAGGTAGCTCAAGAACCTTTTATGACAAATATTCATATTTTTCAGGGTTCAACACAAGTAATGCAGAAACATTTTATTTCAAATTGTCAAATAAGACAGGTACAAAGACCATGCTTACAAACACTAAATTGATATATTCAGACTCATTTTTTAAGCAAATGAGTACATTTGGTTTTGATTATTGGGATAAAAATGTTGAAGTAAAAAGTGTTTGGGGTACAAAAGAATGGCAAGTACAAGGTATAGAATCATTGTTTAGAGCCTGCATGATCCCTGAACAAATTATATTTTTGAATGACACTATTCAACAAACTACCTGTCTTGGCCTAGCCAAAATCAAAGATTTGAACAAACCGTCTATTCCAAAGCCAACTATGAACAGTAATAGCTCTATATATGAGGAGATAGACGTAAACCATATATTAAGCCAAAACAGAACACATCCTGATTGGAAACATTGGTTGATCTGGCCCACAGATACTAATAACTGTCAAGACAGATTCCTGAACAAAAAACAGGGGTTCAAATTGACCAGGCCAGACCCTAGATATTCCCAAAGACAACACCCAGGGATAATTACGACGTACAGTGTGGGCAAGCTCTGCCTTCAATGGCTACAAACATCCACACTGACAGAAATTAAGCAACACCTAACTTTACTTACTGATGGTGCTGACTTGCGTGATTTCATTATGGGACCGCGCAAACAGCGTCAAAAACGCTTCATAGCAGCCTCTGTATATGCAGCTTATAATGAAGCCTGGAAAATAACTCAAATTGAAACATCAGAGAGAATACGGGAAATTGACCGTATTAATTTGGAAAAATCACTTTCTGTAGTGGACAACGGGTTAATGACTCTGTCCTCCAGAATATACTCTTTGGACAGCATTGTGTCTTCAGCAATCGACATAATATCGCAAGACTTACTTGTGTTACAACACGGTCAGTCCCAATTGCGTTCTATTATACAGCTTGGCTGGACGTTACAAAATCTGCGTTCAGGCTATGTGCCTTGGCGTTTAATCAACACAACGTCACTATTCAATATCTTTAACCTTACTGATAAACAAATCGGTATGGCACAGAAGGGTGCTGATTATACAATCCTGAGCATTGAGAAACTCGAGAGATTACCTTTGACAATGTCAGAACGACCTGTCATTGAATGGATAATACATGGAATAATTAATATTCCAATATCTACTTTCAGGTTTCAATATTGCGAAAAATATATACAGGCTGGCATGTACGAAAAATTGGGTAAAGGGTACATTAAGTCAACATGGAACTTGCCCTATTCACATGCATGTGTCAGTAATAAAGGTCAGAAAGTGTTTCTTAGTGGCAATAATTGTGCGATGTCACTAAGCAGTACACTACTGTGTAATGGAATTAGTTTACACGGAGCCTGTGAAGGGTCTTCAAATAACCTTTCATGTCACCAGCTAGGCACACCTGCAACACAAATAGAACCATTCTTTAGGAGACTATCGAACGGGAGTTACATTCTGATTGTAGAACGCAGATGTTGTAGTTTGCTGCCCGGAGTACCTTATCTCGTAACTACGACTGCGAAGGTCATGTGCTGTGAACGAGTATTGTTCCCCAGCGCAATGCCAGACAGGGAGGCAAGGTTATGGCCGATTTTGAAAATTGCTTCTATTCGAATTGATACTTTAAGCAGAATGAAAACAGTGCTCCTTCAGACGCCGACCAGGCTCACGTCATCAAAAGAAACGTATGATCTCCAAGTTGCAAGGACAATGGCAGAGATTCATTCGTTGTTATCAACTAATTCCCCCATACATTTCGCAGAAGTCCTGAACGAAATCTTAAATATTTCTGATACCAGTGGAGTCTCAAATGTATTTAAGACAGTGTTTTCGGGGGCTTTAACACCATTCAAAGCCATTCTGGGTATTTTTCCAGACTTTGTCCATTCCATCTTTGGTGGACTTCCTCTCCCTTTGGGACTAGTGGCAGGAATCCTATTTTTGATCCTGTTATTTCGCTATGGCAGACCGAGTCACAGACAAAACACCTGCGACAAGGGAAGAAACAATCCTAGCCATTGGATACCGGGACCGGATATCTAAAATCCTTGGACTATCCCGGCTTAGAGACCTGAATATGACTTGGTTTCTTTCATTTAGACCGATGTGGCAAAGATGTGTTTTACCTGTATTAAAGTGCTTGCTATGCGGAGAAGAATGCGTGTTGGACACCTGTCTGACGCTACAATCGGATGCGCCAATGGATGCAGAAACTTTGTTGGGTCCGGTCACGGCTCATGCATTGTGCTGTCCCCAGCGGCTACCAATCCTGATGACGGCATTCGTGGAAACTTCACCACTACGATTGAGGGGTAGTGAGGTTCGAGATGAAAGCAGCATCGATCAGGTACGACCTTCTGTCAGCTATGCTGATCAAAACATCAATGGAGGCAATCATGCTCATGAATGCATGGTGACCACTTTTTCCGAGTTAGTGGAACTCTCACAGGAAGCTGTTGACAGCTTTTTCGACAGTCTAAATGATATGATGTTCACACCAGAGCAGAAATAATGACTTTTGAGCAAGCTAGCACACGGCATTCCCTTCGCCCTGAATTTGGCCTTCAACTTTAATGATAAAGTAACATGAACAATTTTTTTCTCCGGTCTACGGACAGAAGATTTTTCACAAACCCCAAATATTTTTATTGTTTTCCGGGACACTTATCTTCTGCTTAAAGTAGAAACTATTCTTAAAGAACTGAATTTCTATTTTAGGAACTTTAGAGACATTAGCTGCCCTCTGGCATGTTCATGGTTATTTTATTTTGTGATGAAATGGACTCGCATTTTTTCTTCTGTATTAAGAGCCATTTCATGTGTCATTTTCATATCTTGTTGATAGTACTGTATGAATATGCGGGATTAATTTAGCATTCCTCTACTGCTTATGTGCATATAGTGCATATTATTATATTTTTCTCGTGTATTACATGATTTCGAAATACATATGGATGTATTTTGGGGTGGTACGGTATACACATACGTCACTGTATATTTACTATGCCTAGATTTGTAAACATGGACATAGTTAGCGTGGAGTGGGTGTGATGTATTCCTATAGGTTCTGTATCGATCCCCCTATTCCTGACCCGGTTCTGGTTAACAATTAACTAGCAGCCATCCCATGATGCAAAAACCGTTATCTGATTAAGCCACACCACGGCACAGGAACGCGTTATCTGATTAGGTCATAACGCTTGCCATCTAATTAGGCAAGCACTATTCCTTCAGCCCCTGATAAGGCATACGGAGTTCTCAAAACAAATCAAACCTGTGACAACCTGGGAAAAACCCTGCGGCCATTGTTTTGATTTCACAGAGAACTTCAGTAAAGAATGTGCTAACGACCAGTTCGTATGACATCCTTATTGACGTATCTATGTCCATCCTTACGTCAATCTCGGCACCTTATAGGTATAAATATTACCGACATTGCCTTAAGCAAACACAAGCGGTGTTGACGAGATCGGAGCAGCGAGACTTGCCGAGGAGCCCAGCAGAAAGCGAAGCCCACTGGCGCTGCCCCGCCTTCCTGACGCGCTGAGAACGAGACGCTGCTTTCTCCTGCCGAGAAATCCAGCTCCGGCGCTTCCAAGCGGCCCTTGCAGGCAGCCTGGAATATCGAGACCAAAGACGAGAGATACCAGCCCTCAACCATTCTAAATCTCAGGTACAGAACTGAATAACCCCTTACAGAGAATTCCTAAGTCAGTCACTTGGCAAAACAACCTTAACTTAAACTGCTACTTATCTACTCCCGCCCACGTATTAGGCTTAGGTCAGGTACACTGGGGTAGGCGTAGTTAGAAGCACCAGTTGAGTACGATTAGTCAAATGTATATATATATGTATGTATCTATTTTATCCATTTTAAACCACCATATGGCTTAGAAACCATATAAATGTTTTTACAGTATTATTTTATACTTCTACTTTTATTGTATGCACTTTACTTAACCATAAGTATTGCAATAATATCGATTCATTTCTCTTGTACGAGAAAAGAGACTGATCAATAAATACCATCTTTTATTGAACACGCCCGTCTCTTCTTTTTCTCAACAATCTGGTGAAACTAAGAATGCACTGAACTGACTGAGTAAAATAAGTTGTCTTTTGTTTTCACACGACTCTAGAGATACACTCTTGATCAAGGGAGAGCAAAGTTGTCATGTTCTATGGTTGTCAGGAACTAAATCCCTTCTTGTCTATCCAGGGAAGTTCAATTCCTCCCTGCCTATTCGAGAAAGTTTCTAGTGAACTCTGAGCTAGCTGGCAAAACCCAAAACTTCAAGTCTAATATCGTCAGTAGAAGACCTAGTTAACCTCCGTCCTAGGTCTATACTATTGAAGGTATTATTCCAATGCGCAGAGCCTATTGGGATAATAGGAACTACACTACATTACAAGTGGTCACTCATTGGAGATCTGATTCAGCTGTGTGGCTTATCCACGGTTTCATAATGTTACTTTTTAAGACTGTTTAAGTTTGAGATTTGTATGAAATACTATGCTATAGGCAGATATGGATCTTTAGGGAGCGCTTATCTCCATGACTGTTGGTTATAACCATTTATAAATAGGTGCTTGAGGGAGGGAAAAAAAGTTTGTCAGAATGGCGAGGACTGCTTAATAGCACCAGATCACTCCTTACTTTGTGGACACATACAATTGTATGGCTCTTGTAATCAAGATGCGGCTAATTTGGCCTGAGTTTTGAAAGGCACTCAAACACCTGCTATCATAGCAACGTTCAGTTTACTAGCAAACGGAAGTTATTTACTTTGATATAAGGCAGATTGTTGTGAGATGTTAGCAGGCATCGCTTACATGATTACGGTAACTGAGCGTGTGGTTTTCTATAAAGAATTTGTGTTGACTCCTCTACATGGGAAGCTTGATGTTTCCCTTAGGCCGTCGTTTATGACCTTGAAAGCAGAGTCAACCAAATGAGCCGTATAAGAGCGCTATTGTCTCAAAAAGAGGTCGCTCTTACATCTGCTAGAGAAACATTTGTCCTTCATGTTGCAAACACCCGCACAGAAGTGCATGCTTTATTAAATACAGACGTGCCCCGGAATTTTAGAGAGTTAATTTAGACTATCTTTAATGCGTCCTCGAGTAGGGGGTTAGCTTACTTTTTTAAAGTTATAAGCAGTTGCCTTGTGACTTCTGTAGAAACTATATTTGGTGTCTTGTCGGTGTTTTTTAATTCGATTTTTTCCAGCATCTTTGGTAGATTGTCCTTAATGCTCACATTAGTTGCCGGTGTGCCTATATTAATTTGTTTACTTAAATATGGATGCACATCTTGCAGCAGATGACAATATGTCCCGGTTGTTGCTGGTCCACAACCAAATGCTTAGTTATTACGGAGCGCTGCCTCTGGCTACATTGAGCGCAGCTTATGGATTATCGTTTCGATTCTCCTTTTTCACATGCGTTCAACCTGTCTTTCATTGCCTGACCTGCGATTTGGACTGGGCCCTGGATTTGTGTCTCTGCAGTACGGTGTCTCCCAACACAGATTATGACCAGCTGATGAGCCCCTTAGTGGTTCATGACTTGCTCTGTTCTGGCGGCGGGATTATGGCCTTAGCAGAGATACATGGAATAATGGGATGTTGGAATGTTTTTGAAGCGGCGCATGATTTCTTGGCACGCAGTGACATTGAAGATGACCCGAGGTTTCTTCCGATGGTGATAGAGGCTCCGGTCATTGTGGAACATGTATGTTCATTCCCACTTTTGAATTGGATGGCTGAAATGTTTTCAGATGAGAACAATGACTTCCTCTTGGAGGCTATTGCTACATACTGTGCTTATACGCTGGTGGAAAAAGACTGTTTGATTTTTCTACCTATTCTTTATTATTTAGTTACTGCTTTTTATAACTTTTTTGCAAAATTGAACTTGACTCTGCTTTTTAGGCTTGGACTCTGCGTTCGTAATTTGCCCACGTTTATATTATGTGCTTTGGTCAAGGAAAGGTGTCGTGGGCTGAGCCTTGCACTTACACCGTGTTAAGTTAGCATGGGTTTATTAGAAGCTTAAACACCATTTTTGTTTTCCTGCTCTGCTTTGCACACAACACGCACTTGCAATATTGTTTAGAGAAGGGTGAGTACTTTGCTTCATATGAGAATAATTTGATATACTACATTTGTAGACTGCCTCGCTACTTTAGTGTGTATAGTGAGAGCATGAAACATCAAGGTTATCTTGGATACTGTGTTTGTTATTCGGAATGATCTTCTCACGTTCGAGCCATAAGACATATGCAGCTGTGGCATATCTGATACTGGCGCGTGTAGTAATGCACTGTGCAGGCATGATTACACACAGTTGGAGAACATTCGTATTTTGACAGTTTGTGTAGAACTCAATGTGATCCACTACTGCTGAGTAACAGAGGTATGGGTCTGCCAATGTAGTCGTATGAGATCTTCTGTAGTTATAAACTAACCTGCTAAGTAGGGAGGGTGAAATCTAGGTATATTTTAAATCTGTTTCCCTTTTGAATTATAGGATGCTTTCTCCCTTTGTATTTTATGGAATAGTAACAATGCTGACAACTTTGTTTCTGATAATATGTTTGTTTGTATTATCTAAGGTACTGGGCATGAGATTACAGTGTTAGAAATAATAATTTCAAAGTTGCAGGTGTCTTTATTTAGTGCTAGTTTTGGACTGGTGTAAGACTGTAACGAAAGAGTGCTCTTGTTATCTACCTTACCTGAGGTAACCTAAGTCGCATGTTGTGTGTTGACTAATAATTGGTGTTTTTGCTATAGGACAAAGAACCAATGAGTCACTGATTGCTAGTCTGTTAGTGGGTTTGGTTACTAAGGTGGGGTTTGGAACACTGTGATTCACTGAGGTCGTAAGACTTTATGCACAGTTGTGTGTAGGAGCAAAATCACTGCAACAGTAGTCACAACAAAAAGGCTCGATAAAGGGCCTTGAGTTTGAATCACAATATGAAATTGAAGAATAATTGCAGCCAAGAAAGGGAGCAAGTGTGCAAATTCCATAGTGCCTTCTGCCGAGGTAGCGTCAATAAAGGGCCTGCACTTTGAATTTGAATGAAAGAAGAATGATTGATAACCCCAGCCAAGAAAGGGAGTAAGTAGGTGTGTGTATGTGTGGATTATGTGTTGATTAAGCAGAAGATGAATATGTGTTTCCTCCATGCAATTACTATAGGAAATTTTAGACAAGGCTACAGGTCAAACTTCTGAACGGAATTACTCAAATTTGGCAGGGAGAAAGGTCTTGATCCATAAAGCACGCTTTTATTTAAATGGGGTAAATCCGTTAAGTAGTTTTTGGGAAATATCAAACTTTACAGATATCGATATTTGAGAATTCTGACATCTGATTGGCTGAGGCGTTACGAGCACAAGCGTGCGGCTCATTGGCTGTGAACTGTTGAAACTAGGAAGTGTTGGCAGCCATTTTGTGACTAAGTTGAAAGGTGTAGGCAGAAAATAAAGAGAATAATTGTTTAAGAAGGTAACGTAGGAACACTGTGGACTTAGTTTAAGCAGTCTGTAGCAAGGACATCTGATTTGGCTCACATGTTCCACGCAGGATCTTCCAGAGCTTAATGTTCATTGGCTGCGAACCATTGAAAGTAGAAGTGTTGCCAGCCATTCCCTCCCCTCTGCACAGTAGAAGGGACATCTGATTGCCTGACGTGTTCCAAGCAAGACCTTCCCAAGCCTAATGTTCATTGGCTGCGAACCATTGAAATTAGAAGTGTTGTCAGTGATTCCCTCCCCCTCCGCAGAGTATCAGGGACATCTGATTGGGCAACGTGTTCCAAGTAGTACTTTCCCAAACTTAATCTTAATTGGCTGTGAAGCATTAAAAGTAGAAGTGTTGGCAGCCATTCCCTCCCCCTCTACTAGAAATTAGCATAGTCAGCTGGACATTTCACTCTTACAAAACCATAGAAACTCCACGTTATAGTTAGTTCAGCTAACTATAACTCGCGCACCCGCAATGCACTGCTCATGACGTAACATATTACATCATTCATGTCATGGTCAGTGACATCACTGATGACATCACTAATGACATTTCAAATGACATCACTGATGACATCACTGATGACATTATCCACGTGAAAATCTGATGCATCTTCTCACACTTTAATATAACCTTTGATACACCCAATGTAAAATACAGACTACGATTTTTTAAATTGTTGACACACCAATACCAGTTACTACATACACACTCACTGATTGCTAGGTCTACACACACATCCACTCATTCATCTGTAGTGTAGTTCCTATCTTCCCAATAGGCTCTGCGCATTGGAATAATACCTACAGCAGTAAAGGCCTAGACCAGACGTTAACTAGGTCTACTACTGTCGATACTAGACTTAATTTTTGGGTTTGCCAGCTAAGCTCAGAGTTCGCTAGAAACTTTCTCAAATGTTCAGGAAAGAATTACCTCCCCTGATTAGACAAGAAGGGATTTAGTTTCTGACAACCATAGAACATGACAACTTTGCTCTCCCCTAATCAAGAGTCAATCTCGAGAGTCGTGTGAGCACAAGGCAATTATTTTACTCAGTCAGTACGTGCATTCTTAGTCTCATCAGAATGTAGAGAAAAGGAAGAGACGGGCGTGTTCAATAAAAGGTGTTATTTATTGATCAGTCTCTTTTCTCATACATGAGAAATGGATCGATATTATTGCAATACTTATAGTTAAGTAAAGTGCATACATTAAAAGCAATAGTATAAAATAATACTGTAAAAACATTGATATGGTTTCTGAGCCATATGATGTTTTAAAATGATTAAAATATATTTACATACACATATACATTTGACTAAACGTACTCAACTGGTGTTTCTAAATACGCCTACCCCGTGTACCTGACCTAAGTCTAATGCGTGGGTGGGAATAGAAAGTTACAGTTTAAGTTAAGTTTGTTTTTGCCAAGTGAATAACTAAAGAATTCTCTGTGAGGGGTTATTCAGTTCTGTACCTGGAATTTAGGATGAATGAGGAATGGTATCTCTTTCTCTGCTCTCGATATTCCAGGCTGCCTGCGAGGGCTACCCGGAAGCGCCGGTGCTGGGTCTCTCGGCTTGAGATAGCAGCGCGTCTCTCAGCGCGTCAGGAAGGCGGGGCTGCGCCAGCGGGGTCTGCTTCTGCTCTCGGCTTCGGCAAGTATGGCTTGTGTTTGCATAGGGCAAGATCGGCAATATTTATACCTTAAAGGTGCCGAGATTGACGTAAGGATGGACATAGGTACGTCAATAAAGATGTCATACGACTTGCTCATTAGCACATTCTTTTGCAAAAGTTCTCTGTGAAATCAAAACAATGGCCGCACGGATTATCCAGGTTGTCATAGGTTTGATTTGTTATGAGAACGTCGTATGCCTTATCAGGGGCTGGAGGAATGTCGCTTGTCTAATTAGATCTCAAGCGTTATGACCTAATCAGATAACACGTTCCTGTGCCGTAGTGTGACTGCGTCAGATAACGGTATCTGCATCATGGGGGCTGTTCTTGCCTCATGGGCTGACTGTTAGTTAACTAGCTAGTTAGTTTAACCAGAATAGGGTCAGGAATAGGGGGATCGATTCAGAACCTATAGAAATACACGACACCCACTCCACGCTAACTATGGTCATATTTACTAATCTATGCATAGTATAACATAGTACAACATACTATAGAGTATAGTGTATACCTTACCACCCCAAAATACATAAATGCATTTTGAAATTTTCAAATATACTGAAAAATTGCAGTCATATATATTGTATGCACTTAAGCTATGAATTAAATGCAAAAGGAAACACGCATTTGTATGCATTATTGCTTATTGGTATATGAGAAATACACATGAAATGGCTCTTAATATAGCTATACAGAAAGGAAGGTCGAGACCATTTCATCACATAATAAAATATATTTGTGAACATACCAGCGGGCAGCTAAAGTCTATAAAGTATCTAAAAATAGAAATTTTAGTTCTCTAGGAATAGTTTCTTACTTTAAGCAGAAGAACAGTGTCCCGGAAAAAATATAAGGAAAATATTTTAGGGGCTTTGCTGAAAAATTGCTGTCCGTGAACTGGATTGTAATTGTTCATGTGACTTTATTTTTAAAGTTGAAGGCCGAATTCAGGGAACGCCGTGTGCGAGTTTACTCAAAAGTCTCTATTTCTGTTCTGGAGAGAACATCATATCATTCAGGCTTTCGAAAAAACTGTCAACAGCTTCATGGGAAAGTTCCTCTAAGTCGGAAATAGGTGTAACCATGCATTCATGCGCATGATTGTCTCCATTGACATTCTGATTTGCATCACTGACAGAAGGTCGTACCTGTTCGATGCTGCTTTCATCTTGAACTTCACTACTCTTCAATCGTAGTGGTGAAGATTCCAGGAATGCCGTCATCAGGATTGGCAGCCTTTGAGGGCAGCACAATGCGTGAACCTTGGTAGGAACCAACAGTGTATCTGCATCCACTGGCGCATCCGATTGTAGCGTCAGACAGGTGTCTAACACGCATTCTTCTCCGCATAGCAGACACCTTAGTACAGGTAAAACACACCTTTGCCACATTGGTCGAAATGATAGAAACCAAGTCATGTTTAGGTCTCTAAGCCGGGAGAGTCCCAGGATTTTTGATATCCGGTCCCGGTATCCAATGGCTAGGATCGTATCTTCCATTGTCGCGAGAGTTTGATCTGTGACATGGGTTGCCATAACGAAAAATAAGGACTAGGAATAGGATTCCTGCAATTAGTCCCAGGATCAAGGGAAGTCCGCCAAAAATCGAATGGACGAAATCTGGAAAAATACCCAGTATGGCTTTGAATGGTGTTAATGCCATCGAAAATACTGTCTTAAATACCCCTGAGATCCCATTGGTATCAGAAATATTTAAGATTTCGCTTAGGATTTCCGCGAAATGTACGGGGGAATTGGTTGATAATAATGTATGTATCTCTGCAGTCGTCCTTGCGACTTGTAGATCATACGTTTCTTTTGATGACGTGAGCCTTGTAGGCGTCTGTAGAAGCACTGTTTTCATTCTGCTTAAAGTATCTATTCGAATAGAAGTAATTTTCAAATTGGGCCATGCCCTTGCCACCCTGTCTGGGAAGGAGCTCGGAAACAATGAGCGTCCACAGCACTTGACCTTGGCCGTCGTAGTGACTAGATAAGGAGTCCCGGGCATAAGACTACAACATCTGCGGTCTACAATAAGAATGTAACTCCCATTATAGAGTCTTTGAAAGAATGGTTCTATTTCATTTGCAGGTGCGCCTTGCTGGTGACATGAAAGGTTGTATGAATTCCCTTCACAGGCTCCGTGCAAACTAATACCGTTACACAGAAGTGTGCCGCTTAGTGACATAGCACAATTGTTGCCACTAAGAAACACTTTCTGTCCTTTATTACTGACACATGCATGTGAATAGGGCAGGTTCCAAGTTGTTTTAAGGTACCCTTTACCCAATTTCTCGTACATGCCAGCCTGTATATATTTTTGGCAGTATTGAAACCTGAAGGTTGAGATTGGAATATTTATGATTCCGTGGATTATCCATTCACTGACAGGTCGTTCTGACATTGTCATTGGTAATCTTTCTAGTTTTTCAATGCTCAAGATTGTATAATCAGCACCCTTCTGCGCCATACCGATTTGTCTATCAGTAAGGTTAAAGATTTGGAATAGTGACGTTATGTTGATTAAACGCCAAGGCACATAGCCTGAACGCAGATTTTGTAACGTCCAGCCAAGCTGTACAATAGAACGCAATTGTGACTGTCCATGTTGTAATAACAGTAAGTCTTGCGATAATATATCGATTGCTGAAGACACAATGCTGTCCAATGAAAAAATTCTGGAGGACAGAGTCATTAACCCATTGTCCACTACAGAAAGTGATTTTTCCAAATTAATACGATCAATTTCACGTATTCTTTCTGCTGTTTCAATTTGAGTAACCTTCCAGGCCTCATTGTACGCTGCATATACAGAGGCTGCTATGAAACGCTTCTGACGCTGTTTGCGTGGTCCCAGAATGAAATCACGCAAGTCAGCACCATCAGTAAGTAAAGTTAGGTGTTGCTTAATTTCAGGCAGTGTGGAAGTTTGAATCCATTGAAGGCATAATTTGCCCACACTGTAGGTGGTAATTATCCCTGGGTGATGTCTTTGGGGATATCTTGGGTCTGGCCTGGTCATTTTGAAACCCTGTGTTTTATTCAGGAATCTATCTTGACAGTTATTTGTATCTGTTGGCCAGATCAACCACATTTTCCAATCAGGATGTGTTCTGTTTTGGTTTAATATATGGTTTACGTCTATCTCCTCATCTGTATCAGAGCTATTGCTAAACATTGTTGGATTTGGAATAGACGGTTTATTTAAATCTTTGATTTTGGCTATGCCAAGACAGGTGGTTTGTTGAACAGTGTCATTTAAAAATATCATTTGTTCTGGGATCATGCAGGCTCTTGTGGAAAAGTAAATTTTGCCATCTTCTGTGTCCCTACGCGTCATCCATCATATGTTATCTGTGCATGATTAATATGCATATGTTATTCCCCATGTTCGATTAAAGACGCAATTATAGTTGTGTCCACCTTTAGTATGTCAGTTTCCAGTTCTCGTGAATACTACGAATATCAGGCCTATGTAAAGCTACGTTTCCACGTTTCTCAGTGTGCACGTTATTCCATTGTAAAATCTCCGTTTCTAGGCCTCAAAAGGGCCTGGACACCAGATTCAGCTCCTGTCCCCTGAAGCCTCGCTGAGGAGCGATACAGCCCCCGCCTGTATCCTCGACCCTTCACTTACTTCCTGCCTCGCAGTGCCCGGTTCAGCCTGGCTCTGCCTCTGAGTCTGCCAAGAGTATGTTATGATTCGAGTTATCAGTACAGCCCTCCTTCTCTGCATTCCTAAAGCTACTGCATCGCATCAATAGTTTCCGTCATTGTCTAGCCTCTACGTCTCCATGTAAGAGAAATACTGCATTTAATGATCATTTAATATTCTTCATCACGCACTACATGTAGAATAATGCATGCTCCAGTCTTAGAGTCTGTTCGCCTTTACCCCGATAACATTCGGATTCTATCAACATGTTCTCTAAACATCAGATACTAGATACTGCTTAGGTACATGTCGCCCTGACTCTCCAGACTTCAGTCTCTGCTCCTAGCACAGAGTTCATAGCCCCCAGCTTCTCCTAGTAACACGTCATTGCCAGTTTGCGCGCACCATCAGGTTAGAGGTCCCGGCTCCTTAGGTAGCCCCCTCCATGGTTTCCACCCCATTCATGACATATTCTGTTACGTTTGCATCACATGTCTATGTATACGCCCTGTTACACCTCTTTTCACCCTTATCTTTCGCGACTGCTACGCGTCATGCCTATTGCTCCACCCACTGCTACGCCTATTGCAATGTAATGCTATGTGTTTGCGTTATGTATATATGCTCATGTACTGTTATCAAAAAGTTATCCTTCCTTCCGCCGATTCCGATCCTGACCCCGGCAGCGCTGCCAGGGCTTGCCATCCTATTCCTGTGCAGGTTGTCCCGTCCCTGTCTTTATGCTTTATTAAACCTGCAAAACTCCTACTACCTCGAATCTTGACTCTTATTTATTGAGCTATCTGTTATTCATTTATGCATTCAAAAAGAGAGGTATTATTTATTTATTTACCACATAATGGCGCCCGAATAGGGACTTGCCCTTTCCCCACGCGTCGGTGAAGCCACGCCGACCCCCTGACCCTCTGCAGTCGTGACGGAACTCTTCTGCGCACCGGCAGATATTTCTGCTTCAAGTATCCCTCAGGCCCACGGAGGAGACGGAGGAGGCGGTCCAGCATCCAGACGAGACGGTGGAGGAACGCGGCGAGTCCCGACCAGAGCCCAAGCCGAGAGTCCAAGGTCCGAGGTATCCGGAGGCCCACCCGTAACAGAAGTCCGAAGTTCGTCCGTCCGGCGTCCAAGCAGTCCCGTCCAGTCTGAGGCCTTCCGTTCTTACTGCCCGGTGAGTACCATTACTGGGGTAGTATCTAGACAGGGTCAATTTAATTGACTCTGGTCCGTGGGTTGGTGGTACACAAGCCCACAAACGAAGTGTCCACTCCGGTGGATACGGGTCCTGACGTGTCTCTGTATGAAACCGGTAAGTTTCGTACTGTTTCAGCAGTGCATCTAGTTTCTGTTCTAGTCAGTTCTGTTCTCGAGAAAATTCATGTATTCTGTTTTCCGTATTCCAGGTAGTATTCTGTTCGAACTGTTATTCTGAATGTTCTTCATGTATCTTGATGTCGTGGTATGAGTGTGAAGTAGTTATCGTGTTTATTGTGTATCGTATTGTGTCCAGATTATAGTTCAGTCATGCCACTCTTTTCAAAACTGCGTCAGTTGAGAACTAGAAAAGGTCTGCTAGAAGCAGCAGTTCCTGTCCCGCCTAGGGACAGTCCAGGTCATTTTATGTATCAGAAGCATGGCATAAGCGCCATATTGTATCTAGATTTATGGGTCGAGTATACCAAACAGTTAGAGGAAAAGTATAGATGGCCTGTGTCAGGCACATGGGATGCCGAGTGCATCATGAGAGTAGAAGAAGCATTATGGAAAAAGAAAGCCAGACAGTCACAGAAAGATGCCATCGAGTTATGGCGCAAAGAATCTCATAAAAGAACCGAAAAAGAAATCAGAAAGTCAGAATTAAGTAGAGAATCCTTGGAACGAGCCCAAGAAAGGGAATTAATCGAGATTGGTGAACGAGTTAAAACCGAACAGTCAGACAGACAGAGGCATGCTCTTATTAAGGGTATGTATCCTCTTCTTGCCGAGGGCCTGCCAAAAGCGACCCCGGAGGCATCCAGTAACTTTCCGCCACCATTAGTTCCGACCAAGCTACGTCACAAACAGACCGCAGCTGATATTTTCATTTCGTCCTATTTGGACGACACAGTCCCAGAATATGCAAATCCTGTTCGCGCTCCGCCAGTCCCTGTAAATCAGGCACTCCCCGTTTCTCCAGACACCGGGGTACCCCTTGCAGTACCTGTTACGGTCCCCCCGGTCCAGCCCGCCATACCAGTTCAGCCCGCATTTCAATTTCCTGCCACACTAGTACGAAGAGGATCAGTCGACGATTCTAGTTTAGGGGCCGCAGGAGGAGGTCCTCCTCAGACCCCGCCGCCACACAAGCGTTTAACGTCAGCCGAATTACATGCACAAGCGTCACAGCGTACGCCCAGACATCAGTCTGTAGCAGAAATAAGAAAAGCCCTTAATGAATGCGGCTATGATCCAGTCCCAGGCGAGGATAATATGGTTTTATATTCATTACGTGTAAGAAAGGTGGCCGAGTATCTAGTCACCCTACCGAATATGAAAGAAGATCTAGACAGAATATATCGTTTCATCCGTACAGGGGATGATCCAGAAAGCATTGGCAAAGTCATGTCTCAAAGGAAAGCCGAGATCCAGCTCATGATACTAAAGTTTTTGATTAATTGTTTAATAAGAGAACAAGATTACCCGTCCAAAGATCAAGCCGAAATGAGAACCCTGACAAAGTGGAGTGATAATATAGCCGAGGGTAAGCACAGGACCATCAGTGCTATGGAAAGTATGTACAAGAAAATCCGTAAAGAAATAATAAAGTTACACGAACAGCGTAAAGCAGCACAAGTAAGCGAGAAAGAAAGTAACTCTGATACTGAAGAGGTAGACGACGAGAATCCCGCCAGAATAGCGTATGTAGGAAAATCTAGATTTCCCGATCGCCATTTACGCCTAGAACACAAGTCAACTTTCCATCATCCAGCACCAGAACAAGGTTCTCTAGAACAAGTGTTTCAAGCTACCGATCACATTCTGAAATCACGAATCGGTTACAGTGAGTTAAGTACTATGCATGAACAAGAACTAGCCCGATCAGCAGTCCGATGGACTACTGATTCTACCACTTTTCCAGACAAAATAGTGGCACAAATGTTTCTGAAAATGCCCCCAGCCGAGCAACGACTGGCGGGTATGTATATGATTCAGCACCTCATTACATTGTATGAGGGTCAGCACTCTGATCCAGGCCCGTTACATGATATCCTGAACGAGTTACTCCAGTATAGATGGAAAGGTTTAGGTACCGATTTAATTAGTGTCATTCTAGAACAGCGTCACAAATATAGAACGTTTTTGAACCCGCATTTTGTTCATGTCTCACCCCCAGAAAGTAAACCATTTTACATGGAGAGACAGAATCCGTTACGAGAAGTCCACCCAGTTAGAGGAACGGGTGGCGAACTAGAACGAGTGTTTGTTTACACCCCGATCACAAAGATGGAACTCTTAGAGATGAAAAAATTAATCCCCTGTCACGATAAAGATCCAGCAGGGTTCCATCGAGAATTAAAAGACATGCTCCGTATGGGAGAATACACGTATCCAGATATAATTAAAATGTTAAAGGTTCTGCTGCCCGCAGGGGTGTATGAAAAGCTCAAGGAAAAAGAATGGGAGGTGGGAGAGAAAAAGATCGATTGGGCAGTTCTAGAAGCTGAAGATAAGGCACGAGTACCAGGTACCGGTCTTGGAGCGAAATGTAAAGAATTACCTGAATTATTGATTCAAGTTTTACCCAGATTGTTAACAACGAAAAAGGAAGACTGGGATGCAATCTCAGCCTGTAAACAGAAACAAGACGAAGACATTAGTGATTTTTATTATAGATTTGAGAAATGTTTTAGCATCAACAGTGGCCTCAAGACAAGTAGTGAGTCATACCCTCACCTTTTTGTTACTAAATTAGTCGAGAATTCAAGTCCACAAATTAAGAATCGAGTTTTGAAAGTCGAAAGTACCTGGCAAGCTAATACCCCGTCCCAGATGTTACAGATGCTCCAATACCACCAGAATAGAATCAGAGAAGAGCAAGAACACGAGAGAAAACGTATGAAAGACACGAAAATGAAAGTACTAGTTGCACAATCTGTTCCTCAAGACAGTCAGAAGAGGGGTCCGAATCAAGCCAGTCATCCTGCAGCTCCCGTTAAAGGGAACTGCAATTATTGTAAACAGCCAGGTCATTTTATAAACGAGTGTGCAGTTCTGAAACACAACATAGCTACTGGTAAGACTAAAGAAAGACCACGTCCGCCTAGACAAGAACAAGTTTCACAGATTCCTCAGCCACAGAATGCACCACAGACAGTTACAGCACCGCAGCCCATCGCTGCAACACAGCACGTTACACAGCAGATGTACCAGTATGCACAGTCTGAGTATCCAGAGTATCAGCCATATTCATGAAACAGCCTAGAGAGGGAGGTAGGCTTGCCTCTCATCGAGATACCTGTAGATCAAGAAGGTCCCTATGTTCACAGTCAAGTATTAGGGAAAGACAGAAAGTTTTTGATTGATACAGGGGCAAGTAGGACCACAATTAGCCACGCCGAAGTTCCAGGGGCTCCGCTCTCAGGCTCAAGAAATGTTTCCCTTGGATTTTCAGGAAAACCCATTGTAAATGAAATATCAAAGCCAGTTACTCTAGAAGTAGGTCCATTGTCCCGTACTACTGATCTGTTACTTACTAAGTCATGTCCAGAGAATCTATTAGGTATTAAAACACTGAAAGAGTTAGGTGCAGTTATATGCTGTTCCCCAGAGGGAATACGATTGTTTCTGCGTGACTTTAAGGGTCACTATGTATTACGAGATTTTGATCCCAGATTGTCCAATGTTCCGCAGCATCTATGGGCGCAAGGTCCAACTGATGTTGGTTATATGCAAATCACACCCCATCGTGTGACTCTCAAGCCAGGTGTAGTGTTACCACGAATCAGACAGTATAGATTGCCACTGGAGGCTGTAGCAGCCTTATCCAAAATTATTGACGAGCTCATCGCTCAAGGAGTGGTTGTAGAAACTGACTCCAATGTATGCAATTCTCCGATCATTCCAGTCATGAAACGTACTGATCCAAATGCACCCCCAGTATATCGATTAGTGATTGACCTACGAGAGCTTAATAAATGTATTATTCCCCAGTACCCAGTTGTCCCAGATATCTCTTCCCTATTGACAGCCATTGATTCAGAAGCCTCATTTTTTACAGTCATAGACCTCAAGAATGCATTTTTTAGTGTCCCCATTCATCCAGACAGCCAGTTCCTTTTCGGATTTTGTTTAAATGGAAGGAGCTATATGTTCACACGAGCTCCTCAAGGTTTCACAGAAAGTCCTAGTATTTACAGTCAAGCACTTAAGAGACAACTAGACAACATTCACATGCCAACTGACACTGCCCTGCTCCAGTATGTCGATGATCTACTGGTCACAGCCCGTTCTGAACGTGCTTGCGAGCGAGCATCCTTCACAGTTCTGTATTTCCTAGCCGAGATGGGGCACAAGGTGTCCCCTTCGAAGCTTCAATTCTGTGTCCAGCAAGTGGTCTACTTAGGACACTTACTGTCCAAGAGGGGTAGGCAGTTGACACCTGACCGTATCCAGTTAATAGCGAGTCTTCCTCAGCCCAAGACCCAGAAGGAGGTACGTGCTTTTATCGGCCTCACTTCTTACTGCCGACAATGGATTCCTCAGTATGCATTTCTAGCCAAGCCACTGATACAGTTAACGACACAGGAGGCAGCCGTATCGACTGTCCTCCCTTGGACATCTGAACATACACTCAGTTTCAATGAGTTAAAGAAAGCCCTATGTCAAGCTCCAGTTCTAGCTACACCAAACTACAGTAAGCCTTTTACACTTTTCGTCACAGAACGCGAAGGTACAGCATTATCTGTTCTCACACAAGATCAAGCAGGACAATACAAGCCTTGTGCTTATTTTTCGAGCACATTAGATCCTGTAGCCCAGGCTCTCCCTGCGTGCCTCAAGTCAGTTGCAGCCACAGCACTAGCTATCAGACAAAGTGATTCCATAGTATTAGGACACTCCCTGACAGTACAAGTTCCACACTCCGTGGAAGTTCTTTTAAACCGAACACAGACTCAGCACTTGACAATTGCACGTTTAACAGGTTATGAATTGACACTGTTCCAGCCACACATAGAAATCAGACGCTGCAACATCCTGAACCCTGCTACACTGTTACCATCAGTTACTTTAAGTCCGGACACACACGACTGTGTGGAAGTAGTTAATATTACGACAAAGCCAAGACAAGATCTGACAGATATTCCGTTACCAGATCCCGACCTGACACTTTATGTGGATGGTTCATGTATGAGAACAAGTACAGGAGAACTAGTCGCCGCGTATGCAGTGACTACCGACACCGAAGTTATTGAAACACACCGTATTGACACCCTGTCCGCTCAAGCAGCAGAGCTAGTTGCTCTGACACAAGCCTGCATACACGCTAAGAACCGGAAAGTTAATGTTTACACAGATTCACGCTACGCATTTGGAGTCGTACACGACTTTGGAGTGCTCTGGCAGGAGAGAGGTTTCATGACTTCTCATGGAACCAAGATTCAGCATGGTCTCCTTATTCAAGCTCTGTTAGATGCAATACATTTACCGACATCCATTGCTATCATGAAATGCAAGGCACACACGAAAGTTACTGACATTATTTCCCAGGGTAACGATCTAGCAGATCGCACAGCCAAGCTTACAGCACAGACTCCAGACATTCCAGCTAACATGACACACACTCCAGATCCGACTACATGTATGACAGTTAAGGACCCTACTCAAGATGTCATAGATATCCAGTTACATGCTACTCCCGAAGAAATCAAGAAATGGTCCGAACAAGGAGGGGTCCAGACAGATCAAGGATGGTTGACGAAAGGAAAAGCCACTTGGTTTCTCCCCGACTCTATGGTTCAAGTCATTATCAATACCGCACATAGTCCAGCACATTTAGGAGAAAAAGCTATGTTAGACAGTATCCAGAACATTTGGTTCAACAAGCATTTACGAGCTGCAGCCAAGCAGAAAGTCCGTACCTGTATGATATGTTGTCAGTTTAATCCAGGTAAAAGTGTCCCGGTGGAACAAGGTGGATTCCAACCTCCTGACCACCCTTTTGAAGTCCTCCAGATGGATTATATTCAGAGGGAGCGATGTCGAGGTTTCAAGTATGTCCTTGTAGTTGTATGCGCTTTGTCCAGGTGGACAGAAGCATATCCAGTCCCAGATTACACAGCCGCGACCACTGCCAAGCAGTTGGTTCGTGAGTTCTTCCCCCGTTATGGACTCCCTAGGGTCGTATATTCTGATAACGGCCAGCCATTCTCCTCAGAGTTAATGAAGCATGTTTCCCTTTTGTTAGGGTACCAGTGGAAGTTCCATTGTGTACGCCATCCTGAAGCAGCAGGTCTCGTAGAGAGACATAACCAGACTCTGAAAATCCGCATCGCCAAAGTATGTAAAGAGAAAGGTGTGGACTGGCTAGTAGCTCTGCCAGTCGCTTTGTTCTATATGCGCATGGTCGCACATTCCAGATCAGGTCTGTCCCCGTATGAGGTCGTTTTCGGCCGCCCCCCTAACATGTGGGGTACACCCAGACCCCGAAGTATTACCGATGTTTCAAGTAATATGCTGACAGATTACCTAGCTTCCTTGATGTCTGCCCTCAACTCTTGTCGTTCACAGGTTGCCGCCGCATTTCCAGACAATACCGAGGTGGCACCGCATGAAATCGTTCCAGGATCCATGGTCCTGGTGCGAAATTTTGACCGCTCAAGTCCGCTGGAGCCTCGCTGGAAGGAGCCCCGTGAAGTTGGAGGGACGCAAAGGCTGGGTGCATCTTTCACATATAAAGAAGTTTTATGGACTGAAACCGGTCTCAAAGAACATTTCCCAGGATTCGAAGGATTACCAAAGTACTATTCTCAAGGACTGTCCCGTAAAGAACAATGATACTGCACCCTCCCCGTTAGAGAAAACTCCACAGCAGGAGTATAAGTTGAAACTCCGGTCTAGTAAAATAAGTCAGCCAGTTTGATTGTCTAAGTCCTCCCCTAGGTGAAACGGTTAGACTGTTTCTGACATGTATAAAATAGACCCCCATAGTGAGAGAGTTAGTCAAAACTCAATCCGATGTATCGTTTTTCTATGTTTCATATTATTTCTCAGCATTATGATTTCCTGCACCAGTTATGCATTTTACCTGTATTTTCCAGTTTCTCATGTAAATAAGTCTGCTAATGTTACGGTGGAGCACACGTTTAGTGATCTGCCTCCTCATGAACTCTCTTACCGCCTCGCTATGCGAAATAATTCTTTCATCCGCATGTTACATTATTCACACCAGACCAGCAATGCCACTAATTGTTGGGTGTGTGGTCGACTCCCCCCTTTTCAGACACCGAAGGGAGTTCTGCCACTCTTTCCTTATCCTTTTTCACATAATGGTTCGTGTGGAGCATGGTCCACGTTAACGTCATCCTCAACAGATATGTCTTTTCTTAACAGTACATGTTTTCCAGACAAGCAAGGTCTCCCCCACAGAACCGGGTTAGATCTAGAAAATGAAGTGTATAATTTAGGTAATTATTCTTCGAATTTCATGGTCCTGAATGTTCAGTCTGATACTACTCCAGACTTACCTGCAATTTCAGTACTACCAGTCAAAGGCGAATTATGTGTCCGAAATAATGGTTCTACACACGTAGGACATAGTGATTGTACTACTATTGTCAAGTATAGTGACAGTGGGAAATCTATTTTCAAAGCTTCACGTCATTCTTATTTTATTTGTGGTCAGACCGCATATGTTCGTCTGCCCCTCGATTGGGAGGGAACCTGTTACATTGCCTTCCTACTGCCACCTGTTTTTCTAGCCCCACCCGACTACCATAGGAATTCCCACCTAGTACATACAAGACACAAGAGAAACCTCCCGATTGTCGATTATACTGAAACTGCTCTAGAACAATATATAGATATCAATAAAGGTGTCTTCCCTTATTTAGGTACAGTTGTGAATAGTAAACTGATACGTAGGTTAACCAGAACCCTTGAAGCAGTAGTAATTGAGACTACTTCTGCTCTAAGTAATTTAACAGAAGAACAATCCTTTATGAGAATTGTCGTGCTCCAGAATCGTCTCGTCCTTGACGTCATATTGGCCGATAGGGGCGGGGCCTGTAGAGTCATCGGATCTAGTTGCTGCATTTTCATTCCAAATAGCGCGCCGTCTGTTTATTCAGCTATAACCAGACTTCATAAAATTGCCCATCTGTTACACCAAAATCCAGGCACCTGGACATGGTCAGGTTGGTTCTGGAATATAATTTCCGCCTGGAGATGGAAAGTCTTGTCCTTTCTAGGTATTGCAGTAGCGATCATATTTAGCTGCTGCCTCTGTATACAATGTGGCCCTGCGATTTGCGGCATTTGTGCTACCTCTTGTATTCCTAGTCCCAAGCCCCGTTCTAAAACCCGTTCCAAGAAAATTCGAGACGAGCAAATGATACTGTATGAAATGATAGATGGTATCATGAATATTGATGTTTCCTGATGGAAACGTAGTGACAAGGAGGGAATGTGGAAAAGTAAATTTTGCCATGTTCTGTGTCCCTACGCGTCATCCATCATATGTTATCTGTGCATGATTAATATGCATATGTTATTCCCCATGTTCGATTAAAGACGCAATTATAGTTGTGTCCACCTTTAGTATGTCAGTTTCCAGTTCTCGAGAATACTACGAATATCAGGCCTATGTAAAGCTACGTTGCCACGTTTCTCAGTGTGCACGTTATTCCATTGTAAAATCTCCGTTTCTAGGCCTCAAAAGGGCCTGGACACCAGATTCAGCTCCTGTCCCCTGAAGCCTCGCTGAGGAGCGATACAGCCCCCGCCTGTATCCTCGACCCTTCACTTACTTCCTGCCTCGCAGTGCCCGGTTCAGCCTGGCTCTGCCTCTGAGTCTGCCAAGAGTATGTTATGATTCGAGTTATCAGTACAGCCCTCCTTCTCTGCATTCCTAAAGCTACTGAATCGCATCAATAGTTTCCGTCATTGTCTAGCCTCTACGTCTCCATGTAAGAGAAATACTGCATTTAATGATCATTTAATATTCTTCATCACGCACTACATGTAGAATAATGCATGCTCCAGTCTTAGAGTCTGTTCGCCTTTACCCCGATAACATTCGGATTCTATCAACATGTTCTCTAAACATCAGATACTAGATACTGCTTAGGTACATGTCGCCCTGACTCTCCAGACTTCAGTCTCTGCTCCTAGCACAGAGTTCATAGCCCCCAGCTTCTCCTAGTAACACGTCATTGCCAGTTTGCGCGCACCATCAGGTTAGAGGTCCCGGCTCCTTAGGTAGCCCCCTCCATGGTTTCCACCCCATTCATGACATATTCTGTTACGTTTGCATCACATGTCTATGTATACGCCCTGTTACACCTCTTTTCACCCTTATCTTTCGCGACTGCTACGCGTCATGCCTATTGCTCCACCCACTGGTACGCCTATTGCAATGTAATGCTATGTGTTTGCGTTATGTATATATGCTCATGTACTGTTATCAAAAAGTTATCCTTCCTTCCGCCGATTCCGATCCTGACCCCGGCAGCGCTGCCAGGGCTTGCCATCCTATTCCTGTGCAGGTTGTCCCGTCCCTGTCTTTATGCTGTATTAAACCTGCAAAACTCCTACTACCTCGAATCTTGACTCTTATTTATTGAGCTATCTGTTATTCATTTATGCATTCAAAAAGAGAGGTATTATTTATTTATTTACCACACTCTAAACAAAGCTTCTAAACCCTGTACTTGCCAATCTTTTGTACCCCAAACACTTTTCAAATCAACATTTTTGTCCCAATAATCAAATCCAAATGTATTCATTTGTTCAAAGAACGAGTCAGAATAAATCAATTTTGTGTTTGTTATCATGGTTTTGCTCCCTGTCTTGTTTGACAATTTAAAATAAAATGTTTCAGCATTACTTGTGTTAAAACCTTGAAAGTATGAATATTTGTCATAAACGGTTCTTGAGCTCCCTTTTGGTGGTGTAGCACAATGTTCCCATTGATTATAATTTAAAACATTTCTAGGTTGTGCAGATTTATGTAAAAAATGGTTACCATAATGGTTATAGCAATACATACTATCATAATTTGTAGAACCTTGCAAATAATCATGTTTTGTAAATTTAGCAGACCTTACTAAATCAGACATCATATTGTTAATGCTTTCGAAGTCCCAATCATCAGCAAATGAGTTTGGTTTTGCAAAGTCACTCAAGGAGATCTTGATTTGGTGTGAATATTTCAGGATCTCGACCGGACCATAAATTTCATAGTCAGTGTTGTCCCAGGCTACCCCACCAGGTATCGGATTGGCTGTGAAGTTGGCTGAAGAAAGTTCTGGAGAAAGTTCTCTTTTCTCGATGTGTGAAGATGTCTGTGGTTTGAGGACCAAGTTGATGTTCTGACTTGCTGTGTCCATTTTAGTATATTTTCCCTCAACGAAGCGTCCCAAAGTAAATACCATGATGAGCCAAAGTATGAGGATAAATGCACCAAAACCCACCCAAAATTCAATCCATGGAGAAATCAGATATGTTTCTTTCAGTTGTTTCAAAAGTTCCTTAGCTTTGTCTTTAAAGGATTTTGATGATGGCTGTGTCTTTGATTCACTGAAGCCTTCAGAGGAATCATCGAAGTTGATGAAGTAACCGGATGCAGTTCTGTCAATTGTTCCAATTGGTTCAGGATTTTTGTTTTTTGCATTTTCACTTGGTACTTCAGTATAGATTGGTGTGTCTCTGCTAAATGTTTTTATTTGGGTTTTCAGAGGTCTGAGTTCTATTGCGTTGTTGCATAGTCCTTCTTGTTCTTCTGTAGGCGTTTCGAATGTGATGAGCCTCTTTGATAGGACCTCTGTACTGGTAGCAAACCTTGGTGTTCTGCTACTTATTGGGAGTCCACTTGGCCTACTGTTTGTTACCAGCCACATGTTGTGGTTTTACCAGGTCGATGGATACAACTCGGTTCTCCTTTTTTCCAGCAAGTGGCGGTAGTACAACTGATCTTGTCCCGTTGACAGACAAGACAGGAACTGCTTTTCTGTAAGAAGGCCCAAATTCCTTCTTTACCGCGATCTTCTCCCTGACTAGATCCCCGACTTTTGGAATCCAGACTGGTCTTGCTGGGACAGGTGGTGATTCTTCAGTGGTTGTTGGCTGTTGTTTCAACTGTATGTTGCTCAGGTCTTTTCTTGTTTTGTTTAAGTCCTGCAAAATAGCCAAACGGTCTTTGACATCAAAGGTTTTTTCTATTACCACTGAAGTCTGACTATCAAGGTCAGAGATCAACATCCTAGTTCCGAATAATAATTCGTACGGACTGAATCCCTTCAGAGAATTTCTTGGCAAGTTATTTAGACTACGTTGGACACTTATTAAATGTGTGACCCACCCAGCTCCCGAACCTAATATCCTTTCTATTATAGATTGCTTTCTGCCTTGGTTTTTTCTTTACACCATCCCGTACCCTCAGGAAGGAAGTGAGAAGATTCCCGCTGGGCTGTGCTCATTTGGCCATGTTTCCCCCCAGGCTGGTGTGCCTGAGTGAAAACAATGGTCAAACGTAACATGCTCTTAGCGTATATGCCATTTAGACTCGCAAATCTTGTATAATAGTCCGGACGTCAGCCGAGTGCTGAGGATCTACATTATAAGTGGAAACTAGCCTGTATATGTTAATCGCAAGCCATTCTTTTTGCTGGTAATATTATCTGCCTTGATACGACGAGGTATTAAACTGCTTCTCTCCCCACTGCGATCTCTGTTGCAGTTTGGGCAGTTTTTTACAAACATGGTGTAGTGCAGGCTCATGCCTGGCCACCAGTACCGTGATTGTAATTCTTCCAGAGAATCTTTTAATTTATGGTGTCTGAGACCCTCGCCCATGTGTGCGTCTGCGATTAACAAGTTTCTCCTGTCCATGTTTGGAATCACTCTATCCCCCACTCCAGGGATTCGAGCAAAAGGGACGGAGTTTGCATCGATTATGTATGTATAATTGAGTGGATAGTTGATCGGTAGTGCTGAGCAGTCGCCTTTTGATGACGTTTTCACCGCCAGCAGTGTTTCACCGTCAATGTATTTTAATGTACGCTTTTTTCGAACTACGGGAGCCGATTGAGTGGCTGCCGCTGCGGCTGTTTCAGCCAATGAATTCCCTGCAACGTGAACGCCATCTCGCTGGTGACTCAGTGAGTGAGTCACGTGAGTCTTTGGTAGTTCTTTTTGTAAAAGAGCTATTTGTTCCCAGAGCAGTTTCTGCTTTATTGGTGCATCTGTGTCATCTTTGTAACCGTTGTGAATCCATGTCTGCAAATTGCTGTTATATGATTTGACGCAGTAATATGAATCTGACACTATAAGTGTCGGGAATTCGCGATCCGCATTATCCAGCGCCATTTTCAAAGCTATTATTTCAGTTTGTTTTTCTGAATTAGTTTCTACTGAGTGTGATTTTGTTAATAGAGGTTTTAATTTACCTCCGCGCCACACTTCTTTTGTAATCTCACATGTGGGGTTATATGCATGTTCTCCCCAAACGGACGGTTGAGCATGTCCGTCTGTATAGATTACACAGGCGTAATGTCGTAGAGGCAGAATATCGATTGGCAGAGGATACGTCTTTTCATATTTTAGATTTTTTAATTCTTCTAGTTCTGGGTCAAAGTAGTAGTATACTTTGTCCGTTGTGATTGAATTCACCCATTGTATCCATTACGGATTCAATGTTGTAGTGGGTAAATTACACGGTGTTGTTAGTGCCTCAAAGGCTGATTCTGCTGTTCTGACTGTGATATGTCTACCGTCAGCTATGTCTTTTTCTCTAGCTATTGCGGTTTGAACTGCACGAATGATTTTTTCTGTATTACTGAATTTCTGTTCAGCTTCTGTATACATGTGTGATTTGAATGCAATTGGTACCTTATCTCCCTCATTAGAGGTTAGGTATGTGAATCCGCATCTCCCTGGGATGACTCGAATCACAAGGTTGCGTGTATTATCACGTGTTTCTAATTTTGTTTTAATTAGCATGTCTGTTTGTAAGGATCTCAAAATTTCTGTGTGTGTTTGAGTCCAACTGGATCTTTTAAAGTCTGGTTTAATTAGATCATAAAGGGGTTTGACCCTTTCTGCGTAATTTGCAATGTAAGTTCTTCCGAAATTTAGGAAGCCTAGAATTGACTGTAGGTTTTTTAGTGTTTTAGGAGCTTGGATTACGGCACATTTCTCTAGGAAATTGTCTGCCAGGCTTTTGCCTTCACTTGATAACTCATATCCTAAGAATAGGACTGTCAGATGGGCAATTCTGGATTTTTTGAAGTTGAATTTGTAACCCTCTGCAGCGAACCCAAGTATTATGGTGTTCACCCTTTTCAAGTGAGTCTCCAAGTCATCATCTGTTAAGTAAATGTCATTGACATAAGATAATGCTTCATCATCATATAGTTGTAGTAATTCTGTTACTCTCGCTGAGAATACCCCCGGGCTGTTCTTGTACCCCTGGGCTAACCGACAGAATTGTTTTTGAGTGCCGTTTACTGAGAATGCAGTTAAATATCTGCTCTCTGGTGCTATGTTTTGACAAAAGAATCCATTGGAGATGTCCAAGGTTGTTTTGTATTTTTTGCGCACTATGTTATTCATTAGTGCAGCACTGTGTGAGTTTTGCACAGCAAAAGTTTTGCAACATGTGTTAAGGTGTCGGTAATCCAAAACTAGACGATATGAGTTGTCTGGTTTGGCGACCGGAAACAAAGGATTGTTCATTTGTGAGGTGCAAGTTTCAATCACCCCCTGGTATTCTAGCTGATCTAGTATTTCATTTACCTGTTTTTTAGCTTCTTGCTTAATTGGGTACTGCCTTTGTGCAGTAGGTTGTGATTTTAACTGGATTTTGTGAGGAGGAGAATCCTCATCCCATCCTACATGATTTTTATATAAAGCAGGTGCTAAGGCCACTGCCCACTTTCTAGCAAGTGTATTTTTTTTATGAATCGGGATTTGATTCGAGAAGGCAGGCATAATTACTTCTTCGCCATGAGGGCACTCCCTGACAAACTCTGGTGGCCAGTCTTTTTCAGCTAGAAGGATGTCATAGCCCTTGGAGAGGTTATCCCAAAATAGTCCCCTTATTTTCCTAGTCTTATCTCCCTCTATACGTAATGTTATCTCGTATATCTTGTGGGGCCTGCTAACTCTGGTATCTGCAGTTTCCACTTGAAGATATTCATTCGTGTCCACTGTCTCCAGATGATTCATAAGGACTTTGCGAGCTATGCTCACCTCTGCTGCGCTGTCTAGCATTGTCTGAGCCCACTCTCCGTTTTTCAGTTGTGTCCTCAGTATTCTCGGCATTGTTAACTACCTTGATACTGGCTACCTTCTTTTTTGGAAATTGTAATTTCTTTTTTAGTTGAGCAGGTTCCTTGTCTTTGGACTTGGCGTGCTCTTCTGGTCGTCCTCTTCTTTCCGATTTCTGCGAGGAATTCTGAAAAGATTGAGAGGGACGTGTATCAATGTCTTGATATCTATCAGGTTTTTTAATATTATCCCTATTTCTAAGGTTATATCTATTCCCAGAGGGGTCACTCTGCGGTGACCTCTGTCTTTGGTTCGGAGATTTCTCTCTTCGCCTAGGAGACCTTCCTCTGGACTGGAATTTCTTTTCTTTAGGATTGAATTGTTTGTTTCCATCCCAGTTCTTTTTTGGTGAATTATTATTATTAAAAAATATTTTTTCTGGACTTGTAGTCAGTTGCGGTTTTACTGGTATTCCACCTAGACTATCTCTGCCTAGTTCTTCATAGGATTTTTCTATGATTCTGGCAATTTCAGCTGGTTGGTCTGCTATATCTGTCTCTTTTAACCTCTGGCGGATCGCCACGTTTGCTGCTTCACCTTTTATGTTGGCTAGTAATATAGCCGAGACCTGCTTGAAGTCTTTCAGTAATTTCATACCAAGAGTTAAAGCAGGTTCTGGACCGTATTCATCTTGAATTTGTTTTAGCACATCTGGTATTACCGAAATGGATGGAACACCGTGCGTTTTTGTGTAGATTGAAGCAAAGACTGTACACCAAGTGTCACAGTCCTCAATGTGTGGTGCGATTCCCATTGGGAGACATATAGTCAGAATTCTGTGTTTTTCTAATGGGGTGGTGTCAGGAAACACCGCCTCTATTTGGGTGATTTTCTGTGCCAACCAGAATGGTATTTGTTCCCGTTTAGCTGGAACATTTCCTAGGCAGGATTGGATGTTCTGTGGTGTAATTTTATTTGTGTTCCCCTGGTGAGGGGTCAGCTGTGGAAGTTTAATCGCTGGCTGAATTGTTGAAGTCCGCATTACATACTGAACTAATTGTCTGTGAATTTTTAGTAATTGTTTTAGCTGTATTAACAGCTGTGGGGCAGGCATCTCGTCGATGTCTGGATGTGGTGTGTATCCGGCTAAGACCGGCCACGTTGCTCCTGGTCTTCCTAAAGGACCGAGCCTTGTAATGTGATTATTGTGTTTTAGGGCGCCATCAAATAAGAGCAAATGCTCTTGGAATTTGAGTGGTACTTCCACCTCCTCGAAAGGAGTGTATGTTTCAGGAGGTTCCTCTACTTTATAATAGTGGAAGTACTTTGTTACAGCATTAGCTGCTGGAAAATGTATCCATGTATAGTATACCTCTGTCTGCCGATATTCGTGTGCCTCAATTACGAATATGACTGTGCCACCTCTAGGTGTCAGTCCATTTTCTATAAGTTTTAAGGTTATAGAGCTCCTTTTAATGACCGGAATGAGTGTTATATTCGGGTCTGCTGCTTGCATGGTAGCATCAGCATCTGCGAGTTCAGTTGCTAATCTAACTGCCTCTCTTTCTTCATCACTGTCTCCCATTTTACTGACAGGATGGTATTATGTTTATTTGCAGATCAGGTTTCTTATGGAACAAAGATTAGATGCACAATATTTTGGAACTGTTTTTATCCTTCAACGTTGACTTGACCAAAAAACCATACATAGGAGTTCCCTCCTGCGAGGTTTAGGAGGATATAACCTTTCACCCACTCCAGACGTCTTTGGAGTATAATGGGAAAAGGGGTCTGAGTGAGAAAGCACGACTGAGTTACTCTAAATGTCTTACGTTAGTTTTATCGCCCTTTCCAAACGCGTTGGGCGCCATGTAGTGTAGTTCCTATCTTCCCAATAGGCTCTGCGCATTGGAATAATACCTACAGCAGTAAAGGCCTAGACCAGACGTTAACTAGGTCTACTACTGTCGATACTAGACTTAATTTTTGGGTTTGCCAGCTAAGCTCAGAGTTCGCTAGAAACTTTCTCGAATGTTCAGGAAAGAATTACCTCCCCTGATTAGACAAGAAGGGATTTAGTTTCTCACAACCATAGAACATGACAACTTTGCTCTCCCCTAATCAAGAGTCAATCTCGAGAGTCGTGTGAGCACAAGGCAATTATTTTACTCAGTCAGTACGTGCATTCTTAGTCTCATCAGAATGTAGAGAAAAGGAAGAGACGGGCGTGTTCAATAAAAGGTGTTATTTATTGATCAGTCTCTTTTCTCATACATGAGAAATGGATCGATATTATTGCAATACTTATAGTTAAGTAAAGTGCATACATTAAAAGCAATAGTATAAAATAATACTGTAAAAACATTGATATGGTTTCTGAGCCATATGATGTTTTAAAATGATTAAAATATATTTACATACACATATACATTTGACTAAACGTACTCAACTGGTGTTTCTAAATACGCCTACCCCGTGTACCTGACCTAAGTCTAATGCGTGGGCGGGAATAGAAAGTTACAGTTTAAGTTAAGTTTGTTTTTGCCAAGTGAATAACTAAAGAATTCTCTGTGAGGGGTTATTCAGTTCTGTACCTGGAATTTAGGATGAATGAGGAATGGTATCTCTTTCTCTGCTCTCGATATTCCAGGCTGCCTGCGAGGGCTACCCGGAAGCGCCGGTGCTGGGTCTCTCGGCTTGAGATAGCAGCGCGTCTCTCAGCGCGTCAGGAAGGCGGGGCTGCGCCAGCGGGGTCTGCTTCTGCTCTCGGCTTCGGCAAGTATGGCTGCTCCGTCTTGTCACCACGCGTGTGTTTGCATACGGCAAGATCGGCAATATTTATACCTTAAAGGTGCCGAGATTGACGTAAGGATGGACATAGGTACGTCAATAAAGATGTCATACGACTTGCTCGTTAGCACATTCTTTTGCAAAAGTTCTCTGTGAAATCAAAACAATGGCCGCACGGATTATCCAGGTTGTCATAGGTTTGATTTGTTATGAGAACGTCGTATGCCTTATCAGGGGCTGGAGGAATGTCGCTTGTCTAATTAGATCTCAAGCGTTATGACCTAATCAGATAACACGTTCCTGTGCCGTAGTGTGACTGCGTCAGATAACGGTATCTGCATCATGGGGGCTGTTCTTGCCTCATGGGCTGACTGTTAGTTAACTAGCTAGTTAGTTTAACCAGAATAGGGTCAGGAATAGGGGGATCGATTCAGAACCTATAGAAATACACGACACATCCATACAATCACTCATACACGCAGTCACTCATCAATACAACACTATCATATGCACTCATACACCTATATAGACAATCACACACCGCCACTTATCCTTACAGTTACTCACACACCTACTCAGTCACACTAAGAATCTATCACAGTCCCTCATTATTGTCCCGCATTACAGTGGCATTACAGTGGCATTTGTCCCTCTACATGTAAATGTAAACAAGGATACTACAAAATGGCAGATTCCATGTTTACAGCCGTGATTACAAGGGTCGACGTTTACCTTTTCTTATGTTTGCAGCGGACTGCCAACACACAGGTGTATGGCATCAATTTTGAGTATATATATATAAGCCCATCGAGGGGCTAGTTTCTGACGTATTTCCTGATGCCGGACTCCAGCTCGTGCTATTGAGTCACACTTTACTCGTAATTCACTATTGATCAATAATGTGTACTTACAATTGTCCAGTATAGATTATCTATGTATAAAAACTTTGTTTCTACTGCACTTGGGATGAGGTCTGTTTTGTAGTTGTTGTTCGTGGACCGACCGCATTATTCAAAGCATTTGTTATTACTTTAAACAGCGCAACACGCTAATGAGACAGGGTGCAGTTTTAAATGATGGCGACCATGCCTGCAAGGTCACGGAACATTTAAGATGATTTCTTTGCCTGCCATGTTACTTAAGGCATTTTGAGTCGATTATAGTGTATTGTAATAACATAATAGGACGCACTCTTCCAAAATGGCAAATGTTTTTCTGTAATCACGTAGTGCACCTTACGACCAACATTCACAGCTATGATCTCTAGACCTGTGTTCAGCATAATTTAACACTAATGCACAGCTGCCCCAGTATTAGTTTTGTGTCGTTCCTGTCACTTAAGGAAATTTGAAACCTGAATTACGGTATCATGGTAAGAAGACAGGTTGCACTCTTTCATAATGGCATCCATCCCTATACTGTTACTTAAGGTACTACTGGACTTGCAATACTGCTTTATACAAAGACGGTATGGTGCACTCTTTCAAAATGGCGACTGTTCCTACACAGTTTTGAGATGCATAATATGACCAATAATAAGCACCCTGATTAATGTAGCTGTGTTTTATATAATCAAGTATATAATTTAATAGGAACAAGATAGGACACATTTTTCCAAAATGACAACCGTTTTTGTGTAATCACGTGGTGTACATTATGATCAACATTTGTAGTCTTGAACTTTACAGTTGTGTTCAGCATAACTTAACACGTGACTACCCCAGTATCAGTTCAATTCAATTCAATTCAATTCAATTAATTTATATAGCGCGCTACATACCCAGAGGGTCTCAAGGCGCTTGGAGAAGGGTGGGGAATTACTTGTCGAATATCCAGGTTTTAAGTTGCTTTCTGAATGCTAGGTGGTTCTGAGTGAGGCGAAGGTGAATGGGAAGTGAGTTCCAGGTTTTGGCTGCCAGGTAGGAGAAGGATCTTCCTCCCATGGTGGTTTTGTTGATGCGAGGTACAGCAGCAAGGGCTTGGTGGGAGGAGCGTAGCTGGCGGGAGGGGGTATAGAAGGAAAGTCGTGTGTTGAGGCATTCGGGTCCAAGTTCGTAAAGTGCTTTGTGTGCGTGGGTTAGGAGGCGGAATGTTATCCTCTTATTGACGGGGAGCCAGTGGAGGTTTTTCAGGTGACCAGAAATGTGGTCTTTACGCGGAATGTCTAGTATGAGTCTGGCTGATGCGTTCTGGATGCGTTGGAGTTTTTTCTGAAGTTTTGCGGTGGTACCGGCGTATAGGGTGTTTCCGTAGTCCAAGCGGCTTGTAACCAGTGCGTGGGTGACCGTTTTTCTAGTTTCGGTGGGGATCCAGCGAAATGTTTTTTGAGCATGCGAAGGATGTTGAAGCAAGATGATGAAACGGCGTTGACCTGTCTGGTCATCGAGAGTGAGGAGTCCAGGATGACGCCCAGGTTCCGTGCGTGGTCCGTCGGGATGGGTGCTTTTCCAAGGGACTCTGGCCACCATGAGTCGTCCCAGGCGGAGGGGGAGGTACCTAGGATAAGGACCTCCATCTTGTCGGAATTGAGTTTCAGACGGCTGTGCTTCATCCACTCGGCTACTTCTCTCATTCCTTTATGTAAGTTTGTTTTGGCGGTGTTAGGGTCTTTGGTGAGTGAGAGTATCAGTTGAGTGTCGTCGGCGTAGGAGATGATGTTGAGGTTGTGTTGGCGTGCGATGGCCGCGAGGGGGCTCATGTATACGTTGAAGAGGGTGGGGCTGAGTGAAGATCCTTGTGGCACGCCGCAGATGACTTCAGTGGCCTCTGACTTGAATGGTGGGAGGCGGACTCTCTGGGTTCTTCCGGCAAGGAACGAGGTGATCCATTCCAGTGCTTTTCCTTGGGTTCCTATGTTTCTGAGGCGTTGTAATAGGGAGCTATGACAGACTGTGTCGAAGGCTGCGGAGAGGTCGAGGAGGATGAGGGTGACTGTGTCTCCATTGTCCAGTAGAGTTCGAATGTCGTCTGTTGCTGTGATTAGTGCGGTCTCCGTGCTGTGTTTGGCTCGGAAGCCAGACTGTGAGGAGTCTAGGGATTTGTTGGTTTTGAGGAAGGCGGCGAGCTGGTTGTTGATAGCTTTCTCGATAACTTTGGCCGGGAATGGAAGGAGCGAGATGGGGCGGTAGTTTTTGAGTTCAGTGGGGTCAGCTGTGGGTTTTTTCAGAAGGGCGCTGAGTTCGGCGTGTTTCCAGCTTTCCGGGAAGGTGGCGGAGTTAAGGGAGCAGTTGATGACATCTCGGAGGTGGGGTGCGATGACGGAGTCAGCTTTGTTGAAGATGTGGTGAGGGCATGGGTCTGTGGGGGATCCTGAGTGGATGGAGTTCATCAGGCGGATGGTGTCCTCGGTGGAGATTGGGTCCCAGTCATTAAGGATGTTCAAGGGGGGTGAGGGTACGGCAGAAGGTAGGGTTGGATGGTCTCCGGGTTGGTTGTCAAAGCTGTTGTGGATGTCTGCTATTTTGTCGTGGAAGAACGAAGCTAGGGAGTCGCAAAGGGCTTGAGAGGGAGTGATGTCGTTGGAGTTGGCAGTGGGGTTGGTAAAGTCTTTGACGATGTTGAATAATTCCTTGCTGTTGTGGGCGTTGTTGTCAAGTCGGTCTTTGAAAGCGGCTTTCTTGGCAGTCCGGATCAGTTGGTGGTGTATGCGGATGGCGTTTTTGAAGGCGTCCCTGGTGCTGGTGTTTGGGTCTTTTTTCCATGCCTTCTCAAGGGAGCGACAGAGTTTCTTGGATTTCTTAAGATCATCGTTGAACCAGGGGGCGTTTTTGCTGCTTGGTTTGATTTGACGTTTTTTCAGGGGTGCTAGGCTGTCGGCGCTGTTGGTTAGCCATTGAGTGAAGTTAATGGCTGCTTGGTTGGGGTTCGAAGAGTGGGCAGGGGGGTTTTGAAGAAGCGATGAGGAGATCTGGTCGATGGTGATTTTGTTCCAGTTTCTTCGCAGAGTGGGTTGAGGATGGTTGTGGGTTGTGGTCTTTTTGTAGATAAAGTGAACGCAGCTGTGGTCTGTCCAATGGAGAGCTGTGGTGTGACTGAAGGAGATATGTTTGCTGGAGGTGAAGATGGGGTCGAGTGTGTGACCTGCGTGGTGAGTGGGGGTATTAACAAGTTGTTTGAGTCCGAGGTTGGCGAGATTGTCCAGCAGGGTGGTGGTGTTGCTGTCGTTGCTTTTTTCCAGGTGAAAATTGAGGTCTCCCAATAGAATGTAATCCTCGGAGGGGAGGGCATGTGGGGTGATGAAGTCAGTGATGTCTTCACTGAATTGAGCACGGGGTCCTGGTGGCCTGTAGAGGAGGGTGCCTCTGAGTGTGGTCTTGGGGTCGGTGTGGATCTGGAAGTGGAGGTGCTCGGCGCTCGCGAGGTTGACGTCTGAGCTGGTTGAGATGCGGATGGAGTTCTTAAGGACGATAGCGATGCCTCCTCCTGTTTGCTTGTTGCGGTCTTTTCGGATGATCTTGTAGCCTTCCGGGATGGCAATGGTGATGTCTGGGGCTGAGGAGGCGTTAATCCATGTTTCAGTTAGGAAGGCGACGTCCGGAGAGATGGTTTCTAGTAGATTCCAGAGGTCGATGGCGTGTCTGTGGACCGAGCGGGTGTTGAGCAGGATGCATTTAAGGTGGTTGGTGTCAGGTCTCTGTTTGGTGTTGGTGGATGAGGAGTTGGTCTTGGTGCCGTCAAAGTTGCAGGAGTTGCATGTGAAGGGTCCATGGGTGTGTCCGGGGGCGGCTTGTGCGCAGTTGGGGAGTCGGCCTGTGTTAAGGGCTAGGAGGGTGGAGGCGGCATATGTAATGCGGGTGGGGTGGGGGTGGGACGGGGGGACAGGGGGTCTGGCGCTGGGCGCGGGCTTGGCGCGGGACGGGCGTAGACGGGC